>NC_034595.1:54135840-54162627 GCF_900095145.1 Mus pahari
AAAAAAAAAAAAAAAAAAAAGAGTTGTCTTGGTCATGGTGTCTCTTCACAGCAATGAAATCCACACTAAGACAACCCCGTTCCTGTATCCTTGACTCTTAACCAGAACCACTGGCTGAAGCTGCCAAAATTTTCCATTTGCTGAGGCTGAAAGCTGGGACACCCCGCTTACCCCCTAGGATTTACTTTGACTTATTGAGGGTGTCTAGGCCAAAGAAATCCCTCAGGCTTATTCCTTTCACAGTTACAGGATTAGCTGGGTGGTGTCTTGTCCTTTATTCTATTTTGAATCTGGCTTTTCTTACAACTCTTTGTCTCCTTGAGCACAGGACTTGACTCCATCTTTACATTTCCGGGCTGTTTCCCCCCCCCACACACACACCCAAACTGTCCATTTGTATTTCTTTTTGTCCAGCACTCTCCTTTTCATTGTAGATCTAGACAAGAGTGATCACTAATAAACACACAACACAATCAACATTGACTCTGACTATTGAAATCTCCTCTGAAAGTGTTTTTAAATCTGCAATTTAGCCATCAGCCAACTTTTTGGACAAGGGCAAAAAGTAGCCTCATTCTTTGCCAAAATTTCAAACTCTTCAATATTATTCCCTTCTGAAACGTCTTGAGATGGGCTGCCATAATCCATATATCTCTCAGCACTAGTTCCTTACTTGCTCCTACTAATATGGCCCCAATAAGCTCTGCTTCCGAAGTCCCAAAGTCTTCCATATCCAACAGAATAACAACAGAATGCTCAGGCTTGTCACAGCGAGAGGGCACTCTTTGGTATCAACGTCTGTCTTACTGGTCTATTGCCATGAAGACACACCATGACCTAGGCAACTCTTACAAATGAAAGCATGTCACAATTTCAGAGGGCTAGTTCATAATGAAAGCAGGGAACATATGGGCATGGCACTGGAACAGAAGCTGAGGTCTTACATCCTGATTTGCAGGTAGGTGGGGGTGGAGGGTGGGGGGGTGCAGTGGGGTGGAGAGAAAAGCAGGTGCTCATGGCATGGGATTTTAAAACCTTTAAACCCACCACCAGTGACAGATTCCCCTCCTCCAACAAGGCCACAGCTCCTAATAATTTCCAAATGGTACATTAACTGGACTAATCATGCAAATACATGAGCCTATCGGTGAACCTATTCTCATTCAGACCGGCACACATATCAGTGACACAGTCGGCTTTTTTCTTGTTCTCGAGTAGTTTTATTTTATTGTGCTGTTTGCTTTAGACTCTTCTATATCCTAGCAAATATCATGATTAATATTGTTTGTAGATTATTCATTCAAGTGACAGTAAAATAAAGACATTTTGGAAAATCAAGGGTCAAAAGAATTAACAATACAGCACACATCCCTCCAAGAGTCACTAAAGGCTGACTAGCTGAGGGAAGTAAATGTGAATCCAGATGACTGTGTTCAGAAGCCACTGTCCAGTGCACATGTTGAGAGGTTATGTTACATGTCCAATTACTGACTTTTTAAACTAGCATCTGGAGGTGCTGGAAGATGCTCTAGCGCTAACCATGCAAGCTGAAAAAACTCTGTAACTCCATGACTGGGAAGGTGGAGACAGATCCCCAGAGCAAACCAGCCACATTGGTAAGCCCTCCATTCAACTAAAAGGCCCATCCCGATGAGTAAAGTGATCGAGAAACACTCCTGACTTTAATCTCAAGCTTCCAAATGTGCATTCACACACACACACAACCCAAACAACAAAAACTAATATTTTAAATTTTAAATTAAAATTTACTTTCTCAGTTTTTTTGACAATTACATTCTTCTGCCCTGTTTTTTTTCCCGCTTAACTTAAGAAGAGATTTATTTTTATCTGTATGGGTATTTTGCCTTCATGTGTATTTTACTTTCACTTGTGTCTGTGCACTAAGTTTGTGCCTGGTGCTCATGGAGGCCAGAAGAGGGCATGGGATCTCCTGGGACTGACAGACAGTGACATCCCATGCAGATGCTGGGAATTGAACTGGTGTCCTTATCCACGGAACCATCTCTCTGGTCCCTTGACTTTGATTTTTTTAAAACACTATTTTTGTAACAGATTTTTGAAAAATTCGTACAACATGTTTTGATCATACTCCCTGCTCCTTTAGTACTTCCCAGATCCACTCTCCCCCATCCCTTCTTCAAGGCCAGGTTGTGCTTCCCACCAGTTTTTGGATGTGTGGGATTCACTGGATTGCCGTTGGATTACCAGGCCTACACTTTTAGAGAAAACTGGTTCTACTCCTTTCAGAAGCTATCAGTTGCCAATAGCTACCTGGCTAGAGGTGAGATTTCATGTTCACCCTGCCCCACCCCCACCCCCCATCTCCATGCTGGGAGTCGATCTGGCTTGGGCTACCATGCTGTCATAACCACAGAGAGTCCTTATATGCAGCTGCCCTTCTGTGTGTAGTAGATACTGTTTCCTTATAGCTGTCTTTGTAACTTTGCTTTATTGAGGTATAATTTATATACAATATTGTGTTTACATCTTAAGTGTATAGTATGGTGAATTGTGACAACATATTTGCTTATAACTACACCTCATATCAAGACTCCAAAGATGGACTTAGAAAGGGAGGGGAAGGGTCACCAGACATCTTTATTTGCTCTTCTTTCCTTTCTTTTCTTTAAGATTTATTTATTATCAGACATGAGTGCACTGTAGCTGTCTTCAGACTTGGCAGAAGGCGTCAGATCTCATTATGGGTGGTTGTGAGCTACCATGTGGTTGCTGGGATTTGAACTCAGAACCTTTGGAAGAGCAGTCAGTGCTCTTACCCAGTGAGCCACCTCGCCAGCCCATGGATCTTTTTCTGCACTTTCGGGTGGCAAATTAACCACAGATGAAGAAGAAAGACCAAAGGGTTCCATGTAGCTACTTGAATAATTTTTTTCCCCATTTATTTCCATTTCAACCAACATCAGATGTTTTTCACTTCTCTTTAACAAAGTAGAGAAACAAATGATTGGACTTGATTTGCACTTGAGAAAATTTAACCCTTTAGAAGCTTCCCCTTGAGCTGTGTATCCTTCACTTTGTCACCTTAGTTTGGGGTTCCACTGGGTTCCACTGAGCTCTCGAGAGTTCTTTTGGCGACTGGCTTTGTTTTTCTGAGTTTTTCTGAGCTATTTTGATTCTGTTGGGCTCTTTGGGCTCTTTGCCCCCTTGTATGACAGGCTTTTGTTTCAACTAAAAAAGGCTTTTGAGGTTGTGCTGTGCCACTGAGGTTCTGCTGGGCCATTTAGAACAAAGAAACAAAGGTTCTGAGATGGTATCTATGTAATGGCAACTAAGTGTGGTTATATGAGATGACTCCATAGGTAAAGGCCCTTGCTACCAAGACTGGTGACCTAAGCTTGATACCCAGAATCTACATGATAAGAAGAAAGTTTCAAGACCCTTATGTTGTCCTCTGACTTCTACACATGAAAAGTCGAATGCACGTACCTGCGTACATGCATACATATACAACATAAAAATGTAATCAATATATTTAATTAAGTTTTTACTATCTGTGCTCCCAAGGGACATTCCCATCTGACTAGTCTTGTACAAACTTTGGTTTCTAAGCAGCCATGAGGACAAGAGGTGGAAACAGGGTTAGATATACTAGGAGCAAGGACCCTGAAAGCAAACGGTTTAAATTCTTGTTCTTGGACAGAAGCAGATGTCTCTGGTTCTGTTCTGGCTGGAGGTGGGTAGGGCCAGACTGGAGACAATAAAATAATTTAAAAATGGACTTGACATGAGCAGAGGTCTAAGGAGCACAGACTTTGTTTTTTTTTTTTTTTCCAGTAGTGACAGATGTTACAAAGTAATGGCATGTTATGTCTGTACATCCAAACAGGGCTATTCCTTGGGCATATATCTTCCTGGTGTTTATAATGTAGATAAGATGCTGCTAATTTGCATATAAACATATCATTTGTGTACCTGTAAATGGAGGAGGGACTTCTTCCTTCTTACCAGCATTGGATTCACTGGTGAGTTTGGGAGACAGGATTGAAGATTCCGCCAATTTTTTACACAGGTGTTTAGACCAAGGCTGTGGAAAAGGCAAGGGATTTGCGTATTCTTTCTAAACAGCAGGAGAAATGGAGACCTCTTAGAAAGTGTTTCTATCTGTATTCTCCCCGCACCCCGTCCACCGAAACGGGGTCTCATGGATTCCAGGCTGACCTTTAGCTACTTCTTTTTTATTTTTATTTTATTGTTTTAAGATTTATTAATTTAAATAAATGAGTACACTGTCGCTGTCTTCAGACACACGGGTAGAGGGCAGCGGATCCCATTACAGATGGTCGTGAGCCACCATGTGGTTGGTGGGACTTGAACTCAGGACCTCTGGAAGAGCAGTCAGTGCTCTCAACCACTGAGCCATCTCTCCAGCCTCCAGCCCCCTTTAGCCACTTTTAATCCTTCTGACTCCAGTTCTTGAGTGCTGGGATTGCAGGTGTGTGCCACTCCATCCACAAGTTTATACTACGGTAAGAATCAAATCTAGAAGACTGTGTACACCAGCTATATAGCCTGGGGATAATTATTCACATTTCTAATATCTAATTATGATAACTACCACCTATGTTGTTCTTAAAGTACTGTTTTTCAGTGCTGGGAATTGAACCTAGGGCCTCATGAATATTCATTAGGCAGGTGCTTCACCATTGAGACAACCCTTTGGAGATAAGTACCTTTGTATATGGTGTTTTGTATAATCCACCCCTTAGGCTGGTGTTATCATTAACACTTATGAATAAGGAAACAAATCTGAAAAGATTTGCCTAGGTTTCTGTACTAATTGTTATTTCCCTTGCCAATAAAAGTTGGACTTCATATTCATTAAAAAAATATTTTTTTCTAAATGTAACTGAAGTTCAAACCAAGGAAATGATCCAGCTCTGTTTTAATTGAATGGGAATGACAGCAGAACAATTCTGAGTAGGGGCCAGGAAGGTGGAATGATAGGGCATGGCACTGGTCATCTTCCTCTGGCCTCTGCCCACATGGACATGGATGATTAGGATCCCGCCATGCACGTGCATATGTCACACATGCGCAGTACACATGTGCATACGCATACCATAAAACAACAGCAAAACACACTTCAAGTTAAAGGGACAAGCAAGGATTTTCTGGAAAGGAATCTAGTATAGAGAAGGTAATTTCAAAGATGGACATATGAGATCATGTGACATTAAAACACTCCTGCACAGCACATTGTTCCGAGTGAAGAGGTGGTCTGCACAACGGGAAGAAGTATTTGCTAACCATGCCATCAGGCAGGGAACTAATATGTAAAATTCATAAATAACTGTAATAAACATCAAGAAAACAAGTCGACCAAATAGTAAATAGGTGAATAAACAGAATACTTTTCAAAAGAAGAAATACAAATGGCCAATAAATAGTTGGAAAAGTGTTCCTATCCTTAGCCATTATTTAAATAAAACTAAAATTTCTTTAAGATTCCATCTTGCTGGTAAGGACCTATTGCTGAAGACAACACCTATATACATATCTCATTGAACATAGGGAAACTGAGCTGGTATTTAATCAGAGCCTTCACCCCTACTGAACAGTGTTCATGCTACTGGAAAGAATTCTGCATGATACTAGAGTAGAAAGGTAAACACCAAACCCACTATAAATGCTTCCATATAACAATGGTGACCAGCGTACATGATACACTGGTGCAATCATGGTACAGAAGTTGTGGGAGTAACCACCCACTGTCTGATTGGATTCTAGGCCTATTCTATGAGATGAAACCCATACTTGACAGCCCTTCGGTCAAGAACTTGAGACTAGATAGCCCAGGGACCTGGAGGGAAGCCAAATACTACTGTTCTGGTAAAGGAATGTAGCAATAAATGACTCCTAATGACCGCTATATTCATAGATCAGCACCTTGCTTCACCATCATCAGAGAAGTTCCCTCCTGCAGTAGATGGGAACAGAGACCCACAACTGGACAATGTGCAGAATGAGAGACCTTGTAACACTCACTTCTAAATGTAATGTCTCCATCAAATCTCTCCCATCAGGAAGAGGAACTATTGCCACAGAGGAAGTAGAAAGAATGCAAAAGCCAGTGGGGATGGAGGACTCTAAGGAAACCGTGTCTTCCGGACACAACAGGCCTGACATACATTATAAACCCATAGAGACTAGAGCGACATGTACAGGGTCTGACAAGTACAAGCTAGTGGGCCCCCAGGACCAAGGGAGAAGTGAACACAATCTCTCATCACTGACCAGGAAGCTATATCCAAGTGACCACTGCTCACAAAGGAAAAATTGTCTCCAATAGAGTCACACTGGGTATTCAAACCACACCAGAACAGGCCCCATGCCCAGCAGTAGAGGGCCAACTCAAAATGATCTCAATGGTATTTCTGGAAATTTTTCTGTATAATGTTTTGTCTGGATCTTTCTTCCCTTCCCTCCCTCCTTCCTTCCTTCCTTTCTTTCTCTCTTTCACCTTGCTGGTCTTTTGCTTATATATTATGATTTCTGGGGTAAAAAAGGTTCCATCATACCCTAGTCAAAATAGCAATTATGAGTAAAATCTACTTTTGGTAAATGTTGATGATATGGGGAAAGAGGAACACATACACTCTTGGGGGGGGAATGTAAATTATAGGTGTGATGGACATTAATGTGGAGGTCTTCCAAAAACTAAAAATAGAATGACCATGTGACTGAGCTCTTTTATTCCTTTGTATCTACTCAAAGGATGCTAAACATTGTACCACAGAGGTACTAGAACATCCATACTCATTGCTACCCTACTCACAATAGCTAAAAAACAGAGTCATCCAAGATATTCACTAATAGATTATTGAACAAAGAAAATGTGGTGTTTAAGCAGAGTGGAATTTTGTCCATCCATGAAGGGAAAGGAAGCCATGACATTTGCAGGAAATGAATGCAATGAGAGGTCTTTATGTTCAGCAAAAGTAAGCCAGACTCACACTACTACTAATAGTTTCTCTCATATGCAGACTCTAGTTTTAAATTGTGTGTATGCACGCATGCGCGCGCGCGCACACACAAACACACACACACACACACACACACACACACAGAAATCATAAAAGTTAAGACAATCATAAGAAAGGAAGAGATTTTAAGGTGGGAAGGTGTTTTAGTTAGGGTTACATTATTTCTGATAAAACACCGTGACCAAAAAAGCACACCAGGGAGTAAAGGGTTTATATAACTTACACTTCCATATTCCACTCACCGTCCAAGGAAGTTAGGACAGGAACTCAAACAGGGTAGAAACCTGGAGGCAGGAACTGATGCAGAGGCCATGGATGGTGCTGCCTACCAGCTTGCTCCCCATGGCTTGCTCAGTCTGCTTTCTTATAGAACCCCGGAGGATCAGCCTGGAGATGGTACCACTCACAGTGGGCTGGGCCCTCCCTATCAATCACTAATTAAGATCACTAATCAATCACTAAATGCCATATAAGTTGGATCTTATGGAGGCTGTTTTTGTTTTTGTTTTTTTTTAATTTTTCAATTTATGTATTTATTCATCATATTAGTGCTCTATCTGCATGTACACCAACATGTTGGAAGAGGGCGTCAAACCCCATTATAGATGGTCCTGAGCTACCTTGTGGTTGCTGGGAATGGAACTCAGGACCTTTGGAAGAGCAGTCAGCTATCAACCTCTGAGCCATCTCACCAGCCCCTTGGAGGTAGTTTTTAAATTAAGTTTCCCTTCCTTCAGATAACTAACTCTAGTTTGTGTCAAGTTGGCATAAGACTAGTCAGTATGGAGACTACAAGAAAAACAAAACTAAAACTGCACAGAGCAATGGAACACATGTAATATATATGTAACATGATGAGCCCACAGCTGACTCTGTATAGAGTAGTTCTATACTCTACTCAGTAGGGAATTGTTGAAGACTCCTGCTCTAAGGTCATGAAGAAGAGAAGAATCTCCACTTTAACCACTTTTAGTCAAGACGGGACTAGACGTCCCAGGCCAAAGCTTTCAGGCAATGGAAAGAAATTAAGAGTATCCTAATTGGAAGAAAGATAGTCAAGTTGTTTCTATGTACAGAAAACAAGGTCTTATAGAAAAATGCAAATACTTCAACAAAAACCCGTTAGACTTGGTGAATAAGTTTAGTGAAGTGGATGATACAAAATCTACACACAAAACTAGCCAATAAAGCTGAGAGAGAAATCGAGAAAGCCATTGTATTTATGAGAACTGTAAAAAGAAAAAAATAGCAAATTTTATCAAGGAGATGAAAAAACAAAAAGACATAAACACATCCCTGTTGCAGAATGGTTTTGTGCAGTGTGTATTCTGATGCTGATTTCTAGTCCGGACATCTGGCTACAGTCCTGAGGATGGCAGGGTCATGCATTTCCTGTCTCAATGTTATGTAAAAATTGTTTTCTAACACCTCTGATTGGTTAATGTAAGAGCTGATCAGCCAATTAGCTGAGCAGAAGAGGAGAGGAGATCTGATCCCAGGCTGGGGATCATAGGAGGAAAGAAGGACCAGGAGAAGATGAAGGTGTAGAGAAATCATGGGAAGAGAGCAGAGGGTTCGCCATGAGGTCATGATGAGAGAGACACACATGGAGCAGAGCAAGCCAGGGCAAGACCAGACGCCGGTAAAGGACAGTTTGTCAAGGTATTGGGAGCATAGTTAGGTATTACAGAACCTTCCCAGCTTAGGCTTGCAGCTTTAAATACCAACCGTGTCAGGAGCTAAAAGGGCTACAACACACATGGAAATGCCCTATAGTTATTTAGGAGCAAAAGGGGTGCTAGACAACCCTACCCCCGGCAGCCCCACTCACCCCTGCCAAAGAATTGCTTTATACACCCTGAAAGGGAAAACATCCTATGTACACGAATTGGAAGAATTACTAATGTTAAACTGTGTTCATACTGTCTAAAGCAACCAACAGATTTACCTTATTTAGCTCCAAGCCACATCCTCCAAGTCTATGTATAAAACCCCCACATTTTGTGCTATCACCAAAGTCCCTAAATGGCCAGAGAAACTGGCCTAAAGGAAGAGAAAAAGCTGGAAAGAGCAGAATACCAAAGTTCAAAACAAATCACAAATCAGGCATGGCAGCATACATGCAGTCCCAGGCTTTGGGGGTTGAGTGTTTGCTCCTTGAGCCTAGTTTGGGCTACAAGAGAGCGTCTGTCTTTTTTTTTTTTTTTTTTTTTTTTAATTAGAATTATGGTGCAACTCTATACAGGCTTGCCTAACAAGAGCCAGGCCTGGGTTCCCTGCCCAGCACAAAAGGAAAGATTAAGCTCTATTGTTCTAGACCACAGTGAGGTGACTATAGTTCCATATTTCAAAATAACTAGTTGAGAGCATTAGGAATGTTTCTCAACACAGGGAAGTAAGTGTTCGAGGTGATGGATATACTAATTATCCTGATTTGATAATTACGCATTTTATGTGTGCATCAAAATATACATGTATAACTGAATGTAGTTATTATGCACTGGTTAAGTCCATTTCAAAGAACCAGGCCCAAATAGATTGACAGATGAGTTCTTTCAAACTTTCACGTAGGAAATAAACCAACTAACCAATTACAAAAAGAGCCTGTGTCAATTAACTTAAACAAACAAACAAACAAACAACAAAACCCTTTTCAGTTGTTTACATGACCGGGGTAGTCTTAACATCAAAGCTTGAAAAGATGATGTAAAAACTTACACTCTAATCTCACAATGTTAGGATTTTTTTTTTATAGGACATGTAGAGTGCTAAATAAGATGCTAATTAACACTATACAAATTAATACTTCAGATGAAGTTATATGAATGCAAGGTCTCTAAGAGAATGTTTTTATAATTCATTCCTCAATGAGCTAAAATGGCAGGAAAAACGATGTAATTTTTTCTGTTACTGTTTCAGTATTTGCTTGCTTGCATGTTTGAGAAAGGGTCTTCTTATGTGGCCCAGGCCGACCTTGATGTTGCAATCCTCTTGCCCCTGCCTCTCCAGTGCTGGGATTACAGGCAGGTACCACCGTGCCAGGTCCAACATACTATTAATAGTATACTTAATAGCAACAATACTATAAATGGGTCTGTGTTTAGATGAAACAACTATTATGAATAGAACCACAATAAATCAATACAAAATTACTATTTTAACACAATTTTAAAGTTTATGACTGTAAAACTAACAACCAATAGCATAGCTGAGATAATGAACCCAGTAGTCTATGAACTGGTGAGAGTGACACCAAATTGGGGTGATGCACAGTTCTATGATTGCAGCTCGTTGAGAGACTGAGGCTGGAGGATCACAATTTTGAGGATACCCTGGGGCAGCATTTTATTCATGTCATTAGCCTCAAAACAAAAAGTAAAAGAGGGTGTGTGTTTGGGGGTGGGGTGTAGACCACTGGTAGAGCACTGCCTAGCATGTGCAAGTCCATACATTCAATCCCTAAACCCATTCAAAAAAAAGGAAAACAAAGAAGGAAAAAGTGACATCCATCATTGTTTATGAATTTTTAGAAAAAACAGAATAATGAACTAGAAATGATGGAACCTGTACACTCATGCAAACACACACACACACACTCACTCAGAGAGAGAGAGAGAGAGAGAGAGAGACAGAGACAGAGACAGAGACAGAGACAGACAGAGAGACAGAGACAGAGACAGACACAGAGACAGAGCACACAGGCACTTGTAAAAGAGAAAAGACACTGAGCAAACACACCAAACTGAAAATGCCTTTGGCAATTCTGATTCACCGTGAGTAAGCAGTCTCTTATCAGGAATGCCCTGCCTCAGATAAGAAATAGCACACACACACACACACACACACACACACACACACACACACCTCTGTCTCCTCTCTCTCATTTAGCAGAGTAAAAGAAAATAGGGACAAAGATAAACCACTGAATTGGGCCTAACTGATTTGAAGAGAGTGAAGTTGGCATTTATATGAGGTTTAGCTGGACGGCAGGCTGCACGTGGCCTTGAGCATACACCTGATGGTAAAGCCACTGGCCAGGAAAAAACGGGACAGAGTTCAGGGCAACCAAAGCTGCTGGAAGGTGATGGGGGAGGGCTACGAAGAGAAAGCCAACAGGAGGGTTTCTGACCAAGTCTCTGGTTGACTCAGATCTACACAGTTTGGGGAAGACTGTAGTCAGCCAGCTAAGATGGAAATAACTAAGCTAAAATACGAGCTGTTCTTTAGAGAAATTTTGTCTTTTCAGTATATCATGGGGACTGATAAGACAATGTTTTTTAAAGGTAGGGAATTGAATGTCCTAAACACAACAGTCATGACATCCAGCAAATCCAAGTTGATGTATAGGAAAATGAAGTTTCGGTCAAAAAAAAATTAAGTGAGGATAGCCCTAAGGTGATCCAGATATTCAGAGATTTTAAATTTTTTCTTGTGTATAAAATAATGGGTTTCATTTTGACGTTTTCATATGTGTATAACGTGAACCATTCTACCATTACCCTGCATTGCTTTCCCTCTTCCTCTTTCATTGATGCTTTCCCCCAAGTCTTAAAAAAGTTAATTTTTTTGTTTTGTTTTGTTTTGTTTTTCGAGACAGGGTTTCTTTGTATAGCCCTGGCTGTCCTGGAACTTAGTCTGTAGACCAGGCTGGCCTCTAACTCAGAAATCTGCCTGCCTCTGCCTCTTATGTGCTGGGATTAAAGGTGTGGGCCACCATGCCCGGCTAAAAAAGTGAAAATTAAAAGACTAAAAATAAATAACAATTGAATTTAAAAATATCTCTGACTAAATTTAAAACAAAGAGATATAAAAGCAAAAGTTTAGGAACTTAGAGATAGAATACTGAAATTATATATGTATATACACACACACATGCATACACACACATATATGAATCAGAAACCTATGGAAAAATAACTATACACATGTCTGAGTAACAGAAGGAGAGGCCAGGGAGAATGGACTAGAATAATATTTGGTGCGAAGAGGCTGGTATGTTTCTTTATTTTGGCAAAACACATGAATAGTGAATTCTGGAACCTTAGTCAGGTCTATGAAGAATCAATATGACAAGGACCATAAGTGGGCACAGAGTCAAACTGCTGAGATCCAGACATCAAGGAAAGACTTTGAAAGCAGTGTGAAAGATAAGATACAGGACCAACAACTCAAACCCATGCTCAGAAGAGAACATAGGAGCTACAAGCCAAAGGATGCTCATACACATATTAGTAAGCCAGAGCTCTGTATCAAATAAAATTTTCCTTCAGAAATGTCTTTAAAAGAAAACTAAGGTTTTGGTGCTTGTGAACCTCTACAGCAAAGTACTTAGAGAGAAATTCATCAAGTCAAAGGAAAATACCAGAAACTTCACTTCAGTGATGACAGAAAAAAATTAGATCTGGTTAATATTCAGTAATTTTTTATATATAATAAGAAACATATATTTCTTTGAAATATGCAGGAATGTCAAAAGCAGAAAAGTATGACTATGTATAACAGTACAAATGATAGGGTAATAAAAAGATCCGTACCACCGTACTGTTAAAGATTTCTTTTGTCATTTATTTTTCCAAGACAGGGTTTCTATGTGTAGCCCTGGCTGTCTGGGAACTAGCTCTATAGAACAGGTTGGTCTCAAACTCACCAAGGTCTGCCTGCCTCTGCATCCCAAGTGCTGGAATTAAAGGCATGTGCCACAATGGTCCAGCCCATTCAAAGCTTTCTACATCAGTAGTAAGATTTTACTCTAAAGCAGTGGTCCCAATTTTCCTAACGCTGTGACCCTTTAACACAGTTCCTCATACTGTGGTAACCCCCAACCATAAAATTATTCCATTGCTACTTTATAACTGTAATTTTGCTATTGCTATGAATGGTCATATAAATATCTGACATGCAGGAGGATATTTGATATGCGACTTCCAAAGGATCATGACCTATAGACTGTGAACCACTGCTCTAACAAAGTATGAAATGGTAATGTGTTTTAATATGTATAGAAAATACCAAAATCTCAAACAAGTATAACATGTAATTGAAATCGAAAATTAAAATAATTTAATCTACATGGTGATTTGAAAGAATGGCTCCCACAGGCTCATATATTTGAATTCTTACTAGTTGGTGGAACACTTTTGGGAAGGATCCTGTCTTGTAAGTCTTTCTGTGTGACAGCAACAGTGTCTTTGTTTGTTTAATTGGTTTAGTTAGACTAGTAACTTGTGTGACCACAATTTATGTCCCAGGGAGATTTGACAGGAATGAACTGAAGATATATTTGAATGCTTAATCACCAGGGAGTGGTCCTGTTTTAAAGGATTAGGAGGCGTGGCCTTGTTGGAGGAAGTATGTCACTGGGGATGGGCTTGGAGGTTTCAGAAAGCCCACATCAGACCCAGGATCCTTCCTGCTGCCTATGGCTCAGGATGTTGAACTCTCAGCTCCTTCTCCAGCACCATGTCCGCCTTGTCCTGCCCCACTCATAGAGAGAATGGGCTGTCTTTGAACCTGTTAGCAGGCCCCTAATTAGATGCATTTGTTGATAAAAATTTGCCTTGTAATGGTATCTCTTCATAGCGATAGAACAGTGTCTGTGATGGTTTGAATATGCTTGGCCAGGGGAGTGGCACTATTGGGAGGTGTGGCCTTGTTAGATTAAGTATGTCACTGTGGGCATGAGCTTTAAGAATCTCTTCCTAGGGCTGGAGAGATGGCTCGGTGGTTATGAGCACTGACTGCTCTTCCAAAGGTCCTGAGTTCAATTCCCAGCAACCACATGGTGACTCACAACCATCTGTAATAGGATCTGATACCCTTTTCTGGTGTGTCTGAAGACAGCTACAATGTACTCATATAAATAAAATAAATAAATCTTTAAAAAAAAAAAAAAAAAAAAAGAATCTCTTCCTAGCTGACCCAGAAGCCAGTCTTCTCTTAGCAGCCTTCAGATGAAGATGTAGAACTCTCAGCGTCTCCTGCACAATGCCTGCCTGGATGCTTCTTCTATGCTCCTGCCTTGATGATAATGGAGTGAACCTCTGAACCTGTAAGTCAGCCCCAATTAAATATTGTACTTATAAGAAAAGGGAGTGGGTGGGTTGTGGAGCAGGGGAACGGGGGAGGGGATAGGGGATTTTTGGAGGCGAAACTAGGAAAGGGGATAACATTTGAAATGCAAATAAAGAAAATATCTAATAAAAAAAGAAAAAAAAATTTATAAAAGAGGGGAGAGGTAGGATTCAAACCAGTTTTCAAGGCTTTCTAGTAAGCAGAGATAATAGGACACAGGGTCCTGGAGAGAGGGTTAGTGTGAGCACGCACACATGATTAATCTTGTTCTTATTTGTGGCCTATACATATAATACTTTTGAAACTTGGAGAAAAATTTTCTAATGTATTAGATCAACTTCTTTGTAAAAGTCAGATCACAGTTGAAAAGCCTCCTTATTAAGCCTTTATGCCGTGTGCACATTTGGTGCTTTAGTTAAGAACACAACCTTTTCCTGTCATGAGCTTATCTATGTCCTTCAGGAGGGTGGTGGCAACCACATCTGTTGCTGTAGTCTCTAGTGCTTAGCATGCTGCCCGGCTCATAACAAGCCTTTGATAACTATACATAAATGAATTTGTGAGTGGTCATAATTTGGTAAAGAAGCCTTTAGATAGGGGCAAAGGAATACATGGACACTGGGTAGAATTAGAGAAAATAGAGGTGAAAAAATATGAATGAGTCAAGATTTTGAGTTTCATACAGTAGACTCAAGAAAGTTTGAAAGTTTTTGAGCCACAGTGAGCTAAGAGTCCATTTCAGTCTCTTTCCAGGAGGAAACTTTTGCCATTTGCCAGTGCAGGCAAAAGCCTCATCTCTGGTGCCGCTGGTGTGAAGTGGCCTGGGCATTAGAAATGCAGCTTCTCTGAAGTAAGCTAGATTGTCCATAACTGAAAGACCAGCGGCTTAGCAGAGCTAATGAGTGCCAGTTTATCATCACGAAAGACCACTTTTATTATTTTTTACTTTTGTGTGCACCAAGTTTAGAGAAGCACTACTTTTTGCCAACCACATATATAATAAAGTCATTACTTCTTTTCCAGTTTTTTTTTTTTTCAAAAAAAAAAAAAAAAAAGGAGTATGAAACAAAACTAATAGGCTTGGGGCTTGGGGGAATAGCTCAGTGGTTGAAGACTTGCCAAGAACACATGAGACCCTAGGCTCAATCCCCAGTACCGCCTCCCAAAAAAGATTAAAAAAAAAAAAATAGTTACTGATGATCATCGTTAAGCATGTGTAGCTTCAGGCCTAGAGAGATGGCTCAGAGGTTAAGAGCATTGACTGCTTTTCTGAAGTTCCTAAGTTCAAATCCCAGCAACCACATGGTGGTTGGCAACCATCCATAATGAGATCTGATGCCCTCTTCTAGACTCTCTGAAGACAGCTACAGTGTACTTACAGATAAATAAATATATATATATATATTTTTTAAAAAAAGCATGTATAGCTTCATGCTTCTTTCTCCATGTCAGTAGTAATCAGTTAATAGCAAATCAATATGCATGTAAAAGACTTTATAGTAGCTTACCCTCACACAGTTTCTTACCTCTCTAGTCCCCTAGGTATGACCTGCTGAATGGTGGCCGGGTACATGACCAATGTCTGAGACAGAGAGGTTTCAGAATGCAGCAGGAGCCCCTCAGATGGATTGTGACCTATTCTTGGTACTTACCATAATTGTATAATCTAACCATAGCTCAAAAAGTTTTTCTGAGCTGCACATGTTCAAGTTCATGTGTTTATATTATAAATTTTAGAAATGTTTAAAGTAGATGTCCATAGCTTTATCTTATGCATAATTTAATGTTGTCTTCATATACAGGATTTTATAACTATCAGATGAAATTGCTTGACATCCTTACATGTTTGGATTCTAAACACCACTTGAGTTGTGATACATAGAGACATAAAGTTATTGAACTAGCGTAAATAACTGTTAAATAGTCACAGGTATGTAAATTACACTCACCTCATCTTTATCCTTAAGATAACGAAGAGATATAGGTCTTGATTTTAGATTTTCTTCTTTGTTGTGGTCTAAGGAAATCCAAACACACACAAGATGATTTTTAAAAAACTGCTTTTAGTTTCTCTACTACTAGTAAATTTTTTAGCTGAGTACTTTAATCATCCCTTTTGCTTATGTATGCAATGTTTTTACATTTGTAAAGAGAAATCTATTCCAAAATGACTCTCTTGAATCTTTTCATCACATTTATTTGTTTTTGTATATGTACATGTGTGTGGGCACATGTATGAAATAGAACATACATGTACTTCAGGGGACAACCTGTGAGAGTCTGTTATCCTTCTGACATGTGGATCCCAGGGATTGAACTCAGGTCATTAGGCTTGGCAGCGAGCATCTTTACCAGCTGAGCCATCTCACGAGCCTTTGAAACTACTTACTTTAAGGTCTTAAATAATAGGATATGATTTTCAAATACTTAAGATACAATTTTATTTTCTTGGAAAAGGAATTTCTAAATAAATTAGAAACATACATGTTATTCAAAATATTCTTTTTTTTTCCCCTCTGTGTAGCCCTGCCTGTCCTGGAACCCACTCTGTAGACGAGGCTGACCTCGAACTCAGAAATCCACCTGCCTCTGCCTGCCAAGTGCTGGGATTAAAGGCGTGCGCCACCACTGCCCAGCTCAAAATATTCTTTAAGTTATAAAAATAATCTGTAGTAATCCTTAGAAAACAGTCATATTCTCCCCATCCTGCATTTACCTTTTCCTAATTATACATGCTATTCATTTAGATTATTATAGCATAAATTTTCTTAATATAAGCATAGTTTATGTGACAAATATCCCAACCTTAGATTTTAGATAACCCTGTACTCGAACCAGACACATTTTTTTGTGAGTTATGTTGTCTTGAAAAGTTAACCTTGCTGACCTTTCTACCCCATCTGTTAGTTTCAAATATTAGTATCTACCATACACGGATGCTTCGATGACTGAATAATTCCTATCTCAAACAACATGGAATCCGATATTTATTCAGTTAATGTACAGTAGGCACTAGGCTCCCAACTGGGATCACTCCCTAGTAATATGCTCATTTTAGTTGATAACACAGAAAACCAACAGAAAGCCCTAGAGAGTGAATGCAGTGTGAACGCATCTAGGCAGAGAGGAAATAAGTTGTCCTGAGGGGAGGCTGGGGACGAGGTAGTTTAAGAATCAGTGAGTGATGCTCTACCGATTGGCAGAGTTCAGAGCATTCAGTGTCTCTGTATTCCATAGTAAGGGTTTGGGGATGAGAAGCCCTTGAAGAGGCTTCTGGATGGGATGCTAACAGCCCTTTCAAAGACACTAAGATGGCACAAAAGCAAATGGGTTACAAACCTCTGCTGCTGTTGTGGAGGGTCAGGCAGTTAGCAATAGCTCCCTTTGGGAAAGTCACTAAAATGTTAGGGTGAAACACTGTTATGACAAAAATTTCCAGGTCTTTTATGAATGAACTTTGTTCTTTGACAATTTCATGAGCGGGAGGAGCAGGGCAGTAAGCAACATTCCTCCACGACCTCTGCCTTAGTCCCTGCTGTAAGGTTCCTGCTGGAGTCCCTGCCCTGACTTTCCTCTGTGATAGCCTGTGACATGGAAGGACAAGATAAATGAACACTTTTATCCATGCCTTAGTCACTTTCCTGTTGCTCTGATAAAACACCAAGACCAAGGCGAAGCAACTTATAGATAAAAGCGTTTATTTGGGCTTATGGTTCCAGAGGAATAAGAATGCCTGATGCCGGGCAAAGCCATGACAATAAGCTGCAAGCGTGGTGGCAAGACCCGGAAGCCAAGCTTGGGCCACAAGCACGAGTCATGGATAGCAAACTTGAAACGGCATGAATGCTTAAACTCTCAGAGCCCACTTCTAGTGACTTACTTTCTCCAACAAGGCTGCACCTTTTAAAAAGTCTCCCAAACAATGCCTCCAACGTGGTCAAATACATGAGCTGCAGGGGACATTTTCATTCAAACCACCACGCTCCCCTGCGATGCTTTTTATCATGGTATTTTATCACGGCAACAGAAAACAAAGAGGACACCTGGATAGGTTAGCTATTATATGACATTTTTAGTGCTATTTGTGTCTTGGTTGGGAATAGTTGGGAAGACAGAGAGCATGAGAGAAGTCGTACTAGGAAGCAAGCTAGTATTTATAAATCAGAGGTGAGGATGGTTGGATCAGGATGGCAGTGGAAACAGGGAGAAGAAGGAACTCAGCATGAATTAGCATGGAGAGGACTTGCTGATGGGCTGGGCTTTGAGCATGGGTAGAACAAGGAATCCGAGGTGACGCGTAAGCTTCACGTTCACGTTGGCTTTGCTTATCAGTCCGGCGTGCCGCGTTGCGGCTGCTGGAGAAATAGGGTGCGAAGAGTGGTTAACACTTCTGGTGAGGCTAGGGAATCAGGAGTCTTGTTCTAGGTGGTGAATTTAAGATGCCTGTGTGAGTTCTGAGAAGCCAGCATGTAGCTCAAGAGAGGTAGCTGACATCCATGAAGATAAAAACGTGTAAGTCAGCATTTCCATGGGGCATTTGAAGTGTGTGTGTGGGGGGGGGGGTTGGGGGCTACACGTGCCACAACATGCACATGGAGGTCGGGGGACAACTTTCATCAAGTGGTTTTTCACCTTTTACCTTCATGTGGATTCCAGAGATCCAACTCAGGGCGCCAAGCTTGTGTGGAAAGTGCCTTTACCCATCATGCCGTTCTCATCAGCCTTTTTTTTTTTTTTTTTTTTTAATGATAAGATAGGATAAGTTTAACCAAGGCAACTTATAAAAGAAAGTATTTATTTTGGGCATACAATTTCTGAGAGTTAGAGTCCATGACCATCATGATGTGGAGCATAATAGCAGGCAGGCAGGTAGGCATGGGACTGGAGTAGTAGCTTAAAGCTTATATTCTTGTCTGAAAGGAGGAGAGAGAGAGGGAGGGAGAGAGACAGGGGAGGGAGAGGGAGAGAGAGAGGAGAATGAGGGAGATTATGATGAGGGGAAGGTGCAAGAGGAGATGTGGAGAGAAGTATTGATACCATGGACCTCAGAAACAAGACTGACCACTTCACCCAAAGGACAGGCCTAATGTTTGAACATTTATTTATTTTTTTACCTTATGACTGAGTTTTTTGTTTGTTTGTTTGTTTGTTTGTTTGTTTGTTTGTTTTACCATATGTGTTCTATGTGTATATCATCTGTGTACCTGGCGCCATCAGAGGCCAGAAGGTGGCACTGGTTCTCCTGTAACTGGAGTGACAGATGATAGTGAACTGCCATATAGGTTCTGTGACACAAGCCTGGGTTCTCTACAAGAGCAGCAGACACTTTTAGCCACCTAACCCGCTCTCCTGTCCCAGATCCAGACTTTGAAATGATCAGTTGCCTTCGGTCTGGGCTTCTGTAAAACGTGCTAGCAGGAGGTGGCCTGGGGAGGACAGCTTTTCTGACTCACCACCATATTGACAGCTCTCAAGCAGAGTGTTTTAAAAATTAAGTTCCTGCCTCTGTTCATGGGCTTCTGTTACACTTGGCTCACAGAGGTAAAGCTCCGGGACTTTCAGTAAATCATTCAGTGGCCTCAGAGAGTCCAAAGCCTGCCTGAGACTAGAAGGTCCTGGAGTCCACGGTGGAAAAACTTGCAAGCAGCCACCAAGTGATTCTATTTGGGGATCTCTCTTTTCCCGGCTCTGCCTCTTTCTGTCATCTTCGTGTAGCAAATTAAACGGTGGTACTTTCCGCTTTGATTTTCAGCTTAAGGCATGTCTGGCCTCTGCCTAAAAGGTGATTTTCTGTATCTGCTTTCTGTTGTGTTTCTACTTCTTTCTAGCTTAGGGCTTATTTCTCCACTTAAAGCTTTTTTTCTACCGTGTTCTTTCTGGGTATGGCAGAACTTGGACTATTAGAATGGGTGGGGCAGCCTCCATTTCTGGTGACAGCTTTTTGGAGTTTGTTCTAGCAACTTACTCCAGCTGTGCTTATGACGACATAAAAAGGAAAAGGAGACATATTATTTTAAATTATTATAATATAATGTGAGCCACTCTGTGCATTTGGTTCTAGGGAAATGTGTTTATTGAATGGACCTCTAAATTAAGCAACTATTTCATACCTATTGTAGAATTGTTTGCAAGGGAGCAGGAAAGTGGAGAGAAATTCCTGAGGTCCAGACTTTAGTGGCAGTGTACAATCAGGCTTTGGCCTTGACTGAAGGAAAGTCAGTGATACAAATAGAAGAGCCAAAGTTGTTTTGGAAAAGCTATAGTCAGGAGGAGGATGAAGCGGCAGCAGACATGAGTGGATATGTCACTGTCAGAGATAAACCCTCAGCCCAGGCTAGTCAGCCAGGGAACCTGCTTTCCCACAACCAGGGAAAACTAAGGAAGGTGGGAAGAAAATGAGGGGAGTCTGGAATGGCCTCCTCTTCTTGGACCTGCAGGTACTCTCACTGGAAGCTACTCATCCCTTCTAAGACTATCCCTCCACCCCCTACCCCCCACCCCTCCACCCTGCCTTGACATGGGGACTACTGGGCAGCTACTTGGCGACTACTAGGCACATACTCCCTTTTCCACACTAGACATTACAAACTGGAATTATACTGGGCAATCCTGTTGAGACAACCTTGTCAGACTACTTGAATCGGTCTGTAGGTTGGCATTCTAGTGGCCCTGCTCACGATCCTGATGGCTGATAGAGGGTCTATACTGCAGAAGACTAGAGAGGCAGTGGGGAAAACACATCAGGACAATCCAGTTGAAACTCTTACCTCTCCTGGATAGGCCCAGGTGCAGAGCCGAATTGTAATGCTAATGAGATTAGAGTTGTAGAGTAGACTGCTAGCCAGAAAGAGACAGCCCCTAGCCAGAAAGAATAGCTTAGTCCCAGCCTGACCATTCAGCTCCACCCGCAGAAACAGTATGTTCAGGTATGGAAAGCACACTGCCCTGCTTCCAGTCAAATAAAAACTAGCTGTAACTTCCTGCTAAGTACCCAAGTATGTATGTGTGATATGTGGTATGGTGTGTGTGTGTGTAGTGTGTGTATGTGTGTGTTTGTGGGTGGTGGTGGTGGGGTGTGTGTTTGCGTGTGTGTGTGTGTGTGTGTGTGTGTGTGTGTGTTTGTGTGTGTGTGTTTGTGTGTGTGTGTGGTATGTGTATGGTTATACATATGTGTGTGTTTGTATGAGTGGTGATGGTGGTGGTGGTGGTGGTGGTGTGTGTGTGTGTGTGTGTGTGTGTGTGTGTGTGTGTGTTTGTGTGTGTATGTTCATTTTCTCTTAAACAGGGTCTTAAGTAGTCCAGTCTGGCCTCAAACTTGCTCACAGCCAAGGCTGGCCTTGAATTCTGAATCCTACTGTCTCTCTACCTCTCAAGCACTGGAATTATTATAGGCATGTACCACCCAAAGCCAACCCGATCTAAGCAGTTTCTGAACTGAGGCTTCTCTCAAATGACTGTGTCAAGGTGACAATTAAGGCCTACCAGGATGCTGGAGAACTACTGAACCTGGATAAGACAGCAGGATGAGAAACGAGAGGAACAATATTCCTTCTGGCTTACTTGCTGGGACCAATTGTTAAGTAACTGCATGAGCCTGTTTTTGGAAAGATGCTCTGGTTAATTACAATAAACTGTGAATCTACAGGACTGGGCTTATTTGAAACCACATAAAGAACATCTGCCAGATATATAGTTTATCCTCACAAAAAAACCAAAGTCTGACCTCAACGAAAAAACGATTTTACACAATCAAGGTCAAGACCTATGCCAGGATTGGCAACTCAACTTTTACTCAAATGCCAAAGTTCAAATACACGCTGATGCGTACTGACACTTTTTAAAGGTTGGTTTAGCTTTCGAGATTCAGATCCTTGCTCTTTGAATTCTATAGTGACAGATATGCCCTTCCCCAGTCAGGAGACAGCTGAGATAAGTGCATATGAGTGTACTTGGCAAAAATGCATTTTGTGTAGTCTCTTCACCCTCCACACACCTCTCGGGTAGCCCAAATTATACTTAGAAATACTAAAACTGGTCCTGATACTTACCGGGACCTATTGTGACTGAAAGGAGGGACTGTTTGCCACAAGATTAGCAAATCTCCCATGCTAAAATGTGTCACTTTCATAGACTGCACTAGTCTGGCGAAGGGTAGACTATGATATGTAATGACACCTTCACCAGGTCCGATGCCACAAGTCAACAAGATACTAGAGGAATGGCTTCTGCCATTGTAAAACCAGCCTACTATTCTGTGTGCATGAACTGCCCCAGGGGCTAGGAAGACTCAGGACAGGTGTCCCAGAAAGCCAATCTGACTTACAGGTATGATGATTGACACTGGTTGTCAGCTTTCAGAATCTAGAATCACATGGGATATGAGCCTCTAGCTATAGTGTGCGGAATTGTCTAGATGAGGTTAATTGAGGTGGGAATACCCACCATAAGAATGGGCATCACTGGTCCTTGGGCTGGGATCCTGAACTGTATATATACTTGGAGGAAAGGGGCATCCTGAGCTTGTGTTCATCTTTCTCAGCTCCTGTTCACACATGCAGCATGACTCCATGCCTTACACTGTCGCCACCAAAGCATCTCTGATGTGATGGATTGTAAGCCCAGAACTGTGCGTTAAAGTAAACCATTCCTTTCTTGAGTTGTTTCTGTCAGAATATTTTATCACAGCAATGAAAAAAGTAACTACCTCACTGGGTTAAAAGGGGGGGGGGGCATTTCCCACACACTGGTCCCTGAGTATAAATCACACCATAGATAGATCATTTGTTCCCTGATGGCTACCTCTGTGACTGCTCCTCATGTCACTCACTCCAGGACTCTTGTACAGAAGTTAAGCATCTGACTTGATTTATGGTAAAAGCCTGCTGGGGCTATTGGAAAGAAATCAGGTCAAGTTGGGAAAGCAATCCTAGGAAATGGGCTACAGTAGATTGTTTGTTACTGACATATCACCGTAAACAATGTAAAAGAATGCTGTTTTAACTTGACAGGCAAAGCTTAGTGGGTTGAACAAAAAGCTAAAGCAGTTGATGAAGCTGTCTTTGACATTAAGGATAGAGGGGAACCTTCCCGTTGACCTGCTCTCTTGTGCCTTCTGGCTCCTGAACCTTCCTCCCCTGAGCAGACTTCCACTTTCCGATTGTTTCTGCTCCTCCGAGGAGCTGGCTGCTGTTGTAAATGGGCTCTGACTTACACAGCTTCCCTTGCTACTTAGATGCTGAGCTAACTACTATATGCCCGGCTGCAGATGCCATATTTCATGTGAGACCAATATGAGTTATTATGAACAGTAGGAAAGAATAGGAGTCAGATACGGGTACTTTGTATTCTAGTATGAGAACACATTCGTACTTCCTATCGTGCATTAAAAGCAGCGCAGCCAGGCACACTGCTAATGCTGTGTTTGTTCTGAGTTAACCTTTAATGTAGATGTAGCCCGGGTGATGACTCAGGAAAAATGTAGGACTTGGAAGCCTTAGGTGTATGCAAGCTTCTCACTACAGAGAGCTGATAATGATGAGAAGGTGCAGGGGGCGATAAGAAAAGTGCTAAGGACATGAATCTCAGGGACAGGCTGGCTCCCCAACCCGAAGCTCAAGACAAAACTTTAAAGTGATTAATAGCCTCTGTCCACGGTCCCTAGACAATACACCAGCAGGAGCCGGCTTGAGGCAGATTCCTTGTGGCTTCCAATATTGCTCACTCTCTACATAAAATGAACTTTCAAGATTCAAGTCCTTGCTCTTTGGTTTCTATGGTGACAGACGTGTGTGGTTAGACGTTCAATAGCCATTCACTGCCCACATCTGTGTGTGTCCAAACATCCTTGGTAAAACTTTTCTGAATGTGTTAACTTAGCCAACCACAAGATTCCACTGTCCCCAAAGGAAGGAAGTTATCGGGTAACATGTGAAAACCCCAGCTGAGATTCCCTCACTTGGCTGTAACCTGCCTGCCTAACATTCCTACCAAGAGTCAGAAAACGACCTTAGTATACAACTTTCTTTTGTTGCTTAGGTATAATAATGTCAACATTTTTGACATTGGACCATGTTATTTGGGGCACTCTAAGTCCATGTTCTTAAGCCATGATAACTCATATTTGGGTAAAAATTAAACCGTTTTTTATTTCTTTTGACTGAGGGCGTGTGTTTGGTGTCAACAGTCCCAAAAGCTAAAAGTGGAGAGTTTTAAAAAGGAGGCAATGATCAATGAGCTGAGCCTGGAGAAGAAGAAAATGGAAATGAAAGCTGTTGTTTGGATTTAGCTAGCACCAGGCCTCTGGCAACCCTGGTCAGTGTACTTTAAGGAGAATCGTGAGGGAGGGAGCCTAATTGGAGTGAGTTGCTATTTAAGCAGGAAGGGAGAGAGCAAAGGCCACATGTCTAAAGGCCAAGTGCATCTTTAGAAACCTTACAGAGCGCAACACAGATGTAAGGCAAGATGGGGCCGAGTGTAGACAGAAGCTTTCTTCAAGGAGGCTAGTGACACTGTAATCACCTGGTCGAATATGACAGAGAAACAGAAGTAACAGACAATGCTCATCTCCTCAGAACATCTACGAAATGTGGGGTCTCCAACCACGAAGTCCTAACATTTCTAATCCTGTTTCTATTAAAGAAATGATTCATAATTGACTTTTATTTTAAAAATTCAAGGGAAGTCTTAGGGTTGAGTTAAAAGGAAAGTTGTCATTTCCTTCTAGATGAAGAAACTAATTCTGTGGTGGAAGTATTTCCTCTAGGTGTGACTTGATCATTGGCCATCATGACTCAGCAAGTGCTGTGGTGACACATGGGGAATCTTGACCTCGGCGTGTAAGGAAATAAGGACAATACAATGAGGGGTGTGCCTATGGCAGAAAGCTATTACCAGTCCTTCCTAGGAGAGGGCAGAGTCACTGGGCTCTCTGGTGAGATTCAAGCCACCACTCTCACCCCTCCTCCCATCCCTGTCCCAAGACGTGTGTGGTCTGGGGAAGAGGGATACCAGTAAATACAGAAGGTGGGAAGGTTGGCAGGGTTAGGGCTCTTCAATAGTGTAGCTGCTAGAAGAGGGGCTTCCTGGGAGCATCCTGGCAGTAGTCACCATGCTCCTACAGGTAACCTCTCACCCATGTACATCTGTGGAAATAATCTGAGTGAATTTTTGATTCATCAGGCTAGACTTGCATGAAATCCTTCTTGGTCTGTTAGTGCCCTCTCTGGCTGGATTGAGTTGCTATTCCTTCATGTCACCCCAGGAAAGAGATGAAAAACCCTATCAACATAAGAATATATTCATAAAAATGTGTTTGTGAACCAGGTTTGACAGTGTATGTTTGAAGTCTCAGTTACCTGAGAAGATGAGCCAGAGGGATCTTCTAAAGCCAGGAGTTCAAGTTTAGTCTGGGCAATAAAGTAAGATTACATCTAAATATAGTGTGTGTGTGTCTGAGTGTGCATGTGTGTGTATGTCTGAGTGTATGTCTGAGTGTGTGTGTCTGAGTGTGTGTGTGTGCTGAGGGTGTATACAGTGAATTATTAAAAATTATTTGTTATGTAAATTATCTCAACAGAAATAAAAATATTGTTAAGATACCAGAAGGAGGGAATGATTAATTAATAAATTACTTCTTAATAGCACTCATTCATAAATAAAAGAAGTAATTATACTACACAGAGCATTACCCATTAATTTACTTTCTTCATAGTTTATCATGGTTCCAAGAATAGGTGGTCTTAAATCTGACTCTTCAAAATCACTTCTGGAGTTAGGCTTATATTTGAAAGACACAGACCTGGAAGAAATGAAAGTTGTGCTAAATCAAAAATAATCAGAAAATTTACAAAACAGATTTAAAATACAAATTTGAAGAAATATAAACACTCTTGTTTTGCAGATTGAAGGCAGAAGACTGAGACTGACTAGAGAAGGAGCCTGAAGGGTTGCTGATAGTCAGTGGGGTGGGCTGGTGCTGCCAGGATAGGAATCCGTGCACATGGGATGCCAGTATTCACAAGCTAACCAGAACACACATCACAAGTCATGTCCGTGAGATATTTGGGACAGATTTGAGTGGAGAGTGTTGATGTATGGACTCAGGGACAGTTCATCAAGCAGGGAGGGTGACGGCATCTGTGTAATACAAGGACAACCTCACTCTAACTCTTTTTTCTAGGTATTGCAACTGTCCCAGCAGGAGCAAAGATAGTCTAAGATGGGAAACTTGTACCAGAGTCCTTGAAACGATGGACTCCAAAAAAAACTGTGACTGGCCAGAGTCTTCCCTGATGCCTCCTCAGATCACAGAAGAGAAGCTTCCCCACTAAGACACTCCGGGCTTCAGGGAACCACTATTTTTAGACAAACAGGTAATATTCTCTGAGTTACCAAAAAAAAAAAAAAAAAAAGAAAGAAAGAAAAGAAAAGAAAAGAAAGAAAGAAAAAGAAAGAAAGAAATTTCTCAGAAAGTCCCACACTGAGCAAAGGAGACGCCTGAAGTCTAAAGCCAGCCAGAGGAGGAACAGGTTTCTGAGAAAGGGACATTACCCAGTGCTGGTAGATTGTCAGTGCACCTTTGGAGCTCTCTGGAGATGAGGCAGAAAGGATGGGCATGAGCACACCTTGACCACGGTTGCTTAGCAATGTATACCTCTTGCCATCTATTTAAACTGAAACCCCATGTCAGGAC
>NC_034595.1:54162706-54181384 GCF_900095145.1 Mus pahari
TGTGTGTGTGTGTGTGTGTGTGTGTGTGTGTATGTGTGTGTTTTGGGAAGAACTGCCCCTGGACCTATTTGTTTTCCCACTTAGTTTGGCCACAGTGAGTAACTCTGCTTTCTCAACCTTTTACTGTACTTTCTTTGTATGATGTATTGTGGATGGGTGGCTGAGCCTAACTTGTTAAGGTTCCTGGGACCGAGTTCTGACCCTAACAACCCTGGTAACAATATGGTAGTTCATTTAGGTGCCAGTTGACTGGATACAGGATTACCTAAAGAACTGGCAAATAATTCTATCTGGATAGGTCTGTAGAGTGTTTCTAGACCAGGTAGGTGCAAGAATTACTGGACTGAAGAGGATCTCTCTGCAGATGGGTGCGTACCATCCAATCCTTTGGGAGTCTAAATAGAACAAACTCAGCTTCTGCTCTTCTCTGAAGAACACACTCACTCTGCCTGTTCTTGGATACCAGCATTCTAGATTCTTTGACCTTTGGGTTCCAAGACAAAAAAGTTCTCCCACCTTCCCTCAGGTTCTCAGGTCTTCGACCACAGAGTGAAAATTGGACCACTAACTTCCCTTATGCGCTATGGTCGGAAAGTTTTTTTCTGAGAAATGCTGTTTAGAGCTTGCCCTTACAACTCAAACTCTCACCCAACCTGTGACCAAGTTCATGTGTGATTTGAGATCATTTATAACAATGTAACTCGTCCTGTTACATACTCAACCTGTGTATGATCAAAAATTGATCAACCATAAAAGGAAGGCCAAAAGCATTGCAACTGCTCTTCCTGAACTTTGGACTCGCCCAGAGCATCACGAAACCTGCTCTTCTTTCATTATCATTTAAGGCCTTGACTCAGAACAGGGTATATGTGTAAGATGTGGTGACCCAAGTCCACTTACTGAAGCATCAGAGTATTGAAAGCAATGTCTCGGCCTCCTCCAAATGTTGAAAACAACAGGTGGCTATAGGCTGATAGTACTTGATAGCATCTGCTCTTGTCTTTGCGTGCTCTTCCGAGTCAATGGGTAAATGACACCAAGGGTTCCATTCTTTTACGTGGTGACATGGCATCACACCAGCTTCCCAAGGTTTCCAGCCTGCAGAAGGCCTATCTGGGGCTCCCGAGTCTCAACAATTCCATGAACTAATTCTCCTAGTTAGACCCCTCTTAACTCTCTCTTTTACCCACCGAGTATCTCACAATTTCTGAGATGTACCCCACTTAGAGTGGAGTTAAGATCTATTTATATGGTATTGATTTTTGTGTTAGTTCTATATTACTGGAAAAGAAAGAGATAAAAAAATAAAAGTTTTATTTTTTTTCCCATAGCATTGAAAGTTTGTCCATGACTTACTGACTGAATTACTTTTGGCCCTATAACAAAGCAGTTTATCATAGTAGGATTATGTATCAGAATAAAACTGCCCATAGCATGATCCCATAGTCCACTGAGGTCAACTCAGGAGCGTTACAGTGAGTTTGATTATGGCTTGAGCTATATCGAGTTCCAGGACAGCCTGGGCTACAGTAAAAATTCACACTGAAAGGCAGGGTTGGGGAATACTTTCTCAGGTAGGTCTCAGTGACCTAAGGCCCTCTCCAAAGGCCCTTCTTTCAAAGGGTTCTATTATCTTCTAATACTTCTTCTCTGGCAACCAAGATTAACTTTACCTCTGGCTGCAAACTTTCAGTCCAGCTGACTTGGGAGTGTAAGGTGGAGGCAAAGTGAATCTCAGTCAGAAAGGCCTAGAGGCACTTATTTTGAAGATTCAGACCAAGTAAATGGTTTTACCTCCAACTCTTGGTGCGCCTGTCTCTGGCTTCCAAATGCTCAGACTATAGGTACCTGCCTCTATACCACTTCATAAACTCCCTTTTCTTAACTTACAATCCCATAATGGAAACATTTTGATGTTTTGTTAAATCTCATACAACAAAAATCTGAGAGAGTGGTATTTGTATCACAATCAGAATGCGGACAAGGAGAACGCTGGTCCAAACAGTGTGTAACTTTAGATTTGGACCTGCTTGTCCACCTGACTTCTACCTGCCTTTGCAAGATTAACACACAGGACTCTAAAACAACCCCAACACACCCCAGTTTTTCTCACTATAACCCCCATTATCCCTACCCTCCTTGTTCTCACTTAAGTATAAAGTGCCACAGTTACACTGTACCTGGACACCAAGCTCAAGGGCTCAGTCATTTGGCTGGACATTATTTCAATAAAATCCACAAAACGCCTGGGTCTGAGTGATAGCTCGGTGGTTAAGAGTATATGCCGCTTTCCCAAAGGACCCTGGTTCAGTTCCCCCAGCAGGTGGCTCACCACTGTTTGTAATTCCAGCTCTGGGGAATCTCATGCCCTCTTTTGGCCTCTGTGCATATCTGTACTCATATGGACAGATACATATGTGTAGTTGTGTAGTCAAAAATACAATGAAAAGTTTTAAAATTCAAGAACACAACATGGAAACTGAGTGCTGGCCCTACTATACCTTCTGCCTCTTGTGTGTGTGTGTCCTTGGACCCGTTACTGAATATCATCAGGACACACTGTTTCCATGACTTCATACACTAGTTTCTTTCACTGAGTAAATGAAAAGGTTTACGATTTCCACACATCATCTGATGCTGATGGTACTCTGCTGCACATTTGGACTCTCCTCTGCATCTCTGATGCCAGTGACTCATTATGGCATGTCCAGATACCCCAGCCCCCAAAAGGCAGGCACTGTTGCTGAGCTACAGCCCCAGTTCAAAGTCTCTTACTAAGAAACTAACTGAGAAAAATTTTTGGCAAATTTTTTTTTTAAAAAGTAAAATTCTAAACTTTTATATAAATTTTAACATTAAATGAGGGTAGTAGAATTGATTTTAAGAAAAGTCTTTTTTCCTTTACATTTATTCTTTCTCTTTCCTTTCCTTTCCTTTCCTTTCCTTTCCTTTCCTTTCCTTTCCTTTCCTTTCCTTTCCTTTCCTTTCCTTTCCTTTCCTTTCCTTTTCTTTTGTTTGTTTGTTTGTTTTTAGAGGATTTCTCTGTGTAGCCTTTGCTGTTCTGGGATGCACTCTTACAGACTGGTCTCGAACTCACAGAGATTGGCCTGAACTCTTCCTCCTGAGTGCTGGGATTAAAGGTGTATGCCACCACCTCCTAACTCAAAAAATCTTTTTTTAAAAATTAGAATTGTAATTATCACTAACACTAGCAAAATATTGTAATATCTATTTTCTAAATGGCAATATTCAGAATGTTAATCTAGTAAATTTTAACCCACAGATATGTCATAAGATCTTCTTTTCTTCTCCGTCTTTGTCTTGAGGCACGGTCTCATTTGCAGTTCTGGCTGGATTGAGACTTGCTTTGTGTACTAAGTTGATCTCGAACTCACAGAGTTCCCTTGCCTCTACCTTCCGAGTACTGGGATTAAAGGCATACACCACTACGCTGGACTAGTTTTAATTTCTTACATTATCAAACAACCTAAAGTGAATACAATGCTTTACAACTTTCAGGTGAATTATAATAGTTACCTTTTTGAGCTCTTAAGATCATGTGGTTTATCTTTTATGGTCTTAGATGCAGATGGGGTAATTGTGTCTCCAAATTGCACATGAAGGTCAAACAGCAGGGGTGTAATCAAAGGCTTTTTTCTTTGTCGTCGGTGATGGTCAGTATTCTGCAGTGAAGTCAAAATGAAAAATAAGTGCTTTTTCTACAGGAAGAGTCTGTCTACTAAGGACAAAAATTAATCATTTTCTCTCTCTTTGTCTACACACACACACACACACACACACACGCACACAGACAGAGAGAGAGAGAGAGAGAAAGAGAGAGAGAGAGAGAATGATGTAAGGTAATAATGAAAAATAGTTTGGATTTAAAATTAAAGACCAAAAACATTATGCATTAAAATTTGAAAAGAATCTTTTTCTTTGACTGTGTGACCTTTTCCTATCTATATATGACTACTTCTTCATCTGTTTAATAAAGACAATAAGCTGATAATCATTCAGGAGCCCTTCTAACTAAAGTTTTTGAATTTAAGGACAGACCTATATAGTTGCTGGAGAGTCATCTCCTCTGAACTGAAACCTTCCTGGGGAGAGGGGGAGGGGAGGGAAGGTCATAAGACAGGAAGTCCATGAAACGTATAAGACTTACAAAGTTGAGAAAGTTAAAGATTTTCAAGGTCCCTCCCCAAGTTACAGAAGTTGCAACCTTAACCAACTGGTGGGGAAGAGAAGATTCTTCATGGAGCCATGTGTAAGATAGGAAGTGGACCTCAGGGATGCAGATTTAGGAACTGTCACCTATGCTGGGGTAAATACTTTGGTGATGTAGCTGCCTCTGAGTTGTATGTACTCTCATAACTAACCCCAATAAACTCATTGGTTCACTAGGTTTTTTTTTTTTTTTGATCTGTTGTTGATGCTGCATCTGAGGTGAACAGATGTTTGTTTGTGTCTCCCTGGAAAGAGTCATATAATTTGCATCTATGCAGAGACCGACAGAATCAAATGTGATCTGGGAAGGGGTGAGGCACTGGACAGTGAGAGGAAACCTGGTAAGGTTGAGCTAGGGCTTGAAGCCCTGGAGATCCAGAAGGGATGGGATGGTAGGATACCAACTCCAGGTCTCTGTCATGTAGCCACAGTCTCCTATAGAGAGAATTGTGTCCATCAGTCATGTAGGGGCAGCACCCACAAGTCCCTCCTCATCTTAGGCCAAGCCAAGAGGAAGCACCTGCTGTCAGACTCAACTCACCCCCAAACTGTGTATAAGATCCTATCCAGAAGGAATTGACGTGAGTGTGAGAATTACTCTGTTTTCTATGGGCATCTGTCACGGAAGCTGAGACACTACCTGGGAAGAGAATGCTCTCCCGAAGCTTTTTGACACCAGAGGCTCCCCTGCATTGTACTTGCTTGCTAGCCAGCCCTCCCCTGACTCAGCTTGGCTTGGTTCAGCTTGGTTCAGTACAGCCAGTGCAGCATCTCAGAGCAACAGCAGCTGCTGGGGCAGAGTGGGGCGTACCCTTTCCCCTTGGCTTGAACCCTCTCACCAGGCTAGGCCAGAGATCTCTGTGTATAGCCTCCGGTACACAGACCATCAGGGAGGTGCAGCTATGTGCTCCTTTGGGATGGATAATAAGACAGGCTACTGCAATTGATCCATCGGAGGGTGAAGCATATTTTGCATACAATCCTGACATGGCTTTCCTTCCTCATGAGGTATGAGATATTGTGCTTCCGTTCTTTCCTGCTATGGGTGAGGCAACCAAGACTGAGCCACGTTAGAGTTCAGCAGCCTTGTAAGATATATGAGAGTTAAGATAGCCAACCTTTCTCTATGTAGAATGTGGTGGCATTCCTCCTGGATGGCTGAAGTCTATGACATGAGAGAGGAGATGCTCTTCAACTAGCTAAGGGACCAGATAATCTATCACATTCCCTGAATATGATCATAAGCAGGCTATGGCATTAATTGCATGGTCTTTGCTATAGGTGATAAGACATTGTACTGAGGTTCATCTGTCTGCCCAGAAAGAGCTTAATTAGAAAAGGAAGGAATTTCCATAAGAAAAAGACATGCAGATACAAACCTACTTTAGCCTCTGATTTGGAAGAAAGAATGAAGTAAAAACATGAGCCATAGATGTTGACGTGTTATCTCTCACAGTGGGGAGGATTCTGCGGGAGCACTGTAGGAGCTGGATCTGTTAAAGAGCCCTTCTTGGGAACCAAAGATTTAGAACTTAGGAAAGTTTAGAGAGTGAGAAGCAAGTGATGTAAAAGTGACAGAAGAGAAGCCCACAGGTCTGAGTGTTATCACAGATGAAGGAAAGGCCACAGTTCAGCATGCAGATAGGACCCTAATAGGCATAGTGTAGGACACTGCCACAAGCAGGGATACTCAGTATTTGAACAACATCAACTGGGAGAGACATCTAGATATGGAGAAGAACCTCTCACTGATGAGACTTAGTGTTAGGATAATCTTCTTGTGCACTGTGTAAAGGTTGTCTTCGTATTATTTAAATGTTGATTTCAGTACCAGCGGAGAGCTGAGTACTGTTGGGATTTTGGTATTGTTATTGCTGTAAAGCATCACCAGTATCAGTGTTTCATAAACATTTTTCTCCTTCAACTTCTAATTGGTTTTAAAAAAAAGAGCTGATGATCTGGGCAGTGGTGGCACACGCCTTTAATTCCAGCACTTGGGAGGCAGAAGCAGGTGGATTTCTGAGTTCGAGGTCAATCTGATATACAAAGTGAGTTCCAGGATAGCCAGGGCTATATAGAGAAACCCTGTCTCGAAAACAAACAAACAGAAAAAACAAACAAACAAACAAAAAAAGAGCTGATGGCCTATGGCAGATCAGGAGAGGGGAGGCAGGACATCCAGGCAGAGATAGAAACTCAGGGAAAAAAATGGCAAGTGGCATTTGCCGGCTGGAAACAGGTTAGAAGGATGAGGTGCCAGGACTCATAGTGTGTGAGAGAATCAATGAACTAGCAGGTGATCTTCCTGAGATGGTTCTGCCATGAACTGTTAAAGTTACTTACAGATTTGCTTTTCTAGGCAAGGCCGAGAATAGTACATTTTAGGAAAGATTCTTGTTATTAATATGATATATATATATGCCACCCTTCTGAACAGATTTCTGCAGAACAACGAAGATGAACTGTGTTTTTTAGATGAACTGTTTTGTAGTGATGCTATATAGACAAATAGATGATCTCTTAATTCTTAATGATGATACTATAAGAATTCCTAAAATTATATTAGTAATTATTAAGCTCTTTTATTATAGGACTGTTATTAAGTCCTATCTGATAATCAAAACTGCAATGAGAACTCAAGTGTCATCAACTAATTGCTTCTGAGAAAGCAAGCAGGCATCTACAACTTAAAGCACATTCCAAGATGCTGTAAAACAATTAACCAAAGGTCATTAAAAAGGGAACTAAGGACAGAAGATAAAATACTGACTGGGTCTTTTTTTCTATACAAAACTTCACTAATGCCTTAGTCACAAAAATTAAGGTTTTTAACATTCAATGAACCTGTTGAACTAGTGACAGATAATGAATGTTTAGCTAGATAATTACTTTTAATGGATATACATGTAACATTCCCTGTAGTAAGCTTCTTATTCAATTTACGATTTGAATTTATGTTTGAATTTCTAGTGAACTTTTGTAAAAAAAAAAAAAAAAAAAAAAAAAAGAAGAAGAAAATAGAGGGATGATTGGATAAACCATGTGATCTATTTTCCTAGAAAAGGTACAAAAGACTAAAAAAGATTACATTGGCACATACAGCAATTAGAAGTAAAAGCATTGGGACTAAGGAATTCAGAGCGAGGGCATTGTTACATCAGAGATGGAGGAAAGAGCAAGATTAAGAGAAGAGATCATCGAGAACTTTTAAAAGCTGAAGTGAAGAAGAACTTTTTAGAAGAACTTACTAAGAGAACTTTCATAGAAAACCTTTTAGAGAGAACTTAGAAATAAAGGTTAAAATTACTTTCCAAAGTGTCCCCCTTTTCTTCCTGTGACCTCAACTAGCAGGCTAGAAGTTAGAGTTGGGCAAGCCCTACTTTATCTAAACCCCTGCTAAGGTGCTCAGTGCTACTTTCCTTAATCCCCTGATGAGGTGCTAACCACCAGACATTTCAGTTTCTTGGCCTGAGAGGAACTCAGGCAGGTCCGCTAAGGCAGCAAAGTGACTTAGAGTTAACAAAGGTAAACATTTTATTATTGAACAGCATCCCTAAATATCCTACAAGACCAAGTCTTGCCTCAGCCAAAGCTCTTCCCCCTTAGAAAGAGGAACCGCTGGGGCTAGACCCTGGCAGCTTTAATAAATAATAATAAGTCTCTTTGTCATTATTTGGGAGCTGGCAGGTCAGAGACAGTCCAGCAATAACAGTGCAGTAGAAGCAGAGAAACTGAGTGATAGAACCGCTCAATCATCCTTCAGACAAGGCTGAAGAATCTGAGGAAATCAGAGGGATGCAGGTTCCCGAGAGACTGCTACCTTTAAGTCGGTTATTAGCAGCATGGTTGCCTGTATATCAGGAACAGGAAGACAACAGAAGATGGATAGGTGATTGAGGGAAATGTGGATCTGACAGCCAGTGTTTGATGCCCATTCCACAAAGCTGGATAGGAATGGGTGTCAAATACTGAAAGGAGTCTTCAATGGCCTTGCTGACATCTGTGGAGGGGTCTGATTTTTATGAGGAAGAGCAGCTATGGCAGATCTGAAGGCCTTACACTGACAGATGAGTTGGAATCAGACGGTTCTACAACACCCAAGAGATGAAAAGGGTGATTGTAACTGTCCAAGTTACTTGAAAGCAAAGGTGATAAGATTCCTGTCAAACCAGAGTTCCTGGTGGGCAGTAAGGGGATTGCCAGGGATCCAAACAGTGCTTATGAGTCTCCAGTTTAAAGGCTGCATGACAGTTCACCAGTGTGAAAGGAGTAAAATACCAGGAGGGACCTGGTATCCCCCCTTCAACTCCTTAATGTGCAGGAAGGAAATCTCCTTTGGTAGGGTACTCGAGGTTATTGGCAAATAGTGATTACAGACTCCACATTGAACTGTAGACTTGGCTCCTGAGATTCTAAGTACCAGGGGCAATGGCCAGCAGTGGATGGATATGGGGGAAAGGACAGTGTGCATAAAAATGACTAAGCTTGTCCAGGGGTGGGCAGTTATTTTCCATAGAGTGTATGATGTTTGCATTTCTTCACAAGAAAGTACACCAGGGTGGAGAAAGCTCACCCGGTCTGGAGCTCTTTAGCCAGTTAGGTATCACTGATGAAGAGGTGAGGCCTCAGGTCCTATATGGAGCTTGTTGTCCTCAAGTGATGGATAACCAACTCAAGTAATGAGAATCCCAGGTCAATGCATTAGTGCCTTTGGCACTGTACCCTGGAAATCAGTGTGAGCTGGCTTCACTGTGGGTGGGAGATGTAAAGTGGACCCAGAGTGGTGCAGCACCTCAGGATGAAGAGGCCAGATTTCTCATGGGAGATGGCAGTGCGTTAAGGAAAGTCAGATGAGGTAGTGTTTCTACCACACTGATGTACTTACTCAACATTGCCTTTTTGATAAAATAATTCCTTCAAATGATGGAATCTTTTCTCACCTTGTTAGACCTTGCTAACTTAAAAAAAAATCCATCCCCTTAGTTTTTAAATTCCAAGACTAGTAAGGACTTGCTTGGAATGAATGTTAAAACTCGTTTTAAAATTATATAATGCTAATTGTTGAGCATTTTACAGATTTGTAAAAACATTGTAGAAGAACAGTAGATATATCAATTAAAGATTTGAAAGAATACATTGTGAGTTGAAAAGACACCTCCAGGACCAATAAGGCTGTTAGGGGATGACCCCAGAGTAAGTGGTGGGCTGCCTCCTTGCGGAATTTTGCCCATGGGCGTCTCTGAGAACGCTAACACTGTGAAGCTGCTGCCAGTACTGCTGATTGTCTGAGTTGAAGCAGGTGAGACCCTGCTGCTGGAGATGTCATGGACTTTGGTTGCAGAACACGGAGAAACCACGCGGAGACTAAGCTGGAGGTGTCCTTCCTGCTGAATGGCGGTTGGAGTCACAGATGATTGTAAGCCGATAGTATATACTTTAAAAAGAATTTCCAGGGAACATAAAATAACTTGCTCGTATGTGCTAAAACTCTAGTGTTTGGGAACTATTATTTTTTAGCCTTGAATTCTGAGTCTTGCCTATTTTAGTTTTCTTTGCTCCTAAATATTTGTGTTTTATATATTTAGTTTACTTTGTTTCTATATATATTATTTGTAATATTTGTAATCTAGTAACAATACCACCAAATGGTACTTTTCCTTTTTTTAAGGTTTATTTTTTTGAGAATTTTCTACATTATATTTTGATTACGTTCTTCCCCATTCCCCAACTCTTCAAAGATCTGCCCACCAACATCATGTCCTTTCTCTCTTTGAAACACAAAACAAAAACGAACAAACAATACAACAAAGCAAAACAAAACAAACAAAAAGCACGCACGCACACACACACACACACACACACACACACACACACACACACAAAACCATTGAATTTAATTTGTGTTGAGCAACTGCTCCTGAGCATGTGGCCTGCCTTGGAGTGTGGCTGTTATACCCAGTGTCATTCTATGAAGAAAACTGACCTTCCTCCTCCAGCAGCAATTGCTAATAGCTTACTTGTTAGGAGTGGGACTTGGTACTTTTCATATAACTCCTAAAATAGCTTTGTATATACTTGACGTATTTTTAACAACTACCGATATCCATATTTATTGTTTGTAGGAGGTAGTACTTTTCTTTTCTTTTCAAAAATTATTTATTTTTATTTATACGAGTACACTGTAGCTGTCTTCAGACACACCAGAAGGGGGCATCAGATCCCATTACAGATGATTGTGAGCCACCATGTGGTTGCTGGGATTTGAACTCAGGACCTCTGGAAGATCAGTCAGTGCTCTTAGCTGCCGAACCATCTCTCCAGCCCCAAGGTAGTACTTTTTAAAGCAGTTTTGATACACATGTGACCTAGCATATGGCAGCTTCCTAGAAGTGATCTCATATAGTTAATTCTTATCATTGCTGTTTTGTTGTTGTTGTTTGTTTGTTTTGTGGTACTGGGGTCTCCACAATATTAGGCCAGCTCTCTACCACTGAGTTACACCCTTGATTAATGAATCTTTTTGTTATCTACTTAGATATGTGACATTCAACTGGTAAGTATTTGCTTCTTACAAGTTCATTTATATCTTCATCTTAATGCACCATTAATTACAAAGTAAAAAATCTTATCTGAAATGTTAATTTTGTGTGAGTACTTTATTTTTAGCTCCTACCTCACATACCTTTTTCCTGATGGCTTCGAGTATCCTTGCTTTCTCCTCCAGGGCATCAAACTTTTCCAGGATTTTTTCTGTCATCCTTTGTCAATAAATACCTGTTTGAAATGGAGGGAGAAAGTAATATCCAATTCGATTCAGATTAAAACACGGGATGATTATTTAGGCATAAGAGGAGAGTCCCTTTCTATTTTTGCTCCAGATACATTTCAGAGCTGTGCTGGTCATGAAAGCAGTCACAGAATTATAAATGTTCTCAATTGGGTTTAAATAGGAAAAACAAACCAAAAACAAAACCAAACCAAAACCCAGAACTTCAAGATTGTTATATGAGAGCCAGGCATTGCTCCTACTGGAAGTACGGCTGCCTGACTGAACATCTGTTCTTTTCTGTCGTGATATAATTTTAATGAAAGGAATTCAAAGACCTCACCTTCATACAGTTAACTGAGTTTAAATTGATCCATTGGGGGCACAGCACTCAACAGGCCCCTAGAAGCAGGTAATCTGAAAGTCCTCAGTGGAGGTCGAATGACACATAGGAACTGGATGGACGTCAAGATCTGGTCTAATTTATCTCCATTTTCAGGCGAGTAAGCTGAAGGTCACACAGGACTTTGATCAGTTCAGTGAAAATGCTACTGAGAAGGACAGAGGCAAGAACACAGGAGTCCTGGAGTTTGGAGGGATGAACTAGTAATTAAAGCACTTGCCACATAAATGTGAGGGCCTGAGTTCAGACCCCAAGATCCCAGGAGAATGCTGAATGGGGGTGGCTAACCATCTGCAGTTCTAAACCAGGAAGGGGAAAAATGGGTAATGCTCAGAGCAAGGTGGCCAGTGAAAGTAGCCATGGTAGAGTGGGTGGACTCTGAATATTCACCAGGTTACACAGTGAACACTAGAGTTGAGGGGTTTTGAGTGCAGTCAAGAGGCTGGAAAGAACATTTTTCATCTTACTGGGGGTAAATTCTAAAAATGTTGAACATGTAGCTGGTGGCCCAAGAGTTTGCACACACTGGTGTGTGTGTGTGTGTGTGTGTGTGTGTGTGTGTGTGTGTGTGTGTGTGTATGTGTATTATATATATGTGATATAATTGCTTCTCGGTCTTTTGGCTAAGATCAAGTGTATATATGTGTGATAATATGCACAATATGTGCGTGAGTGCCAAAGGAGAGTCCCGCTGTGTCATGCCTTGCACTACTCCCTTGAGGCAGAAGCTCTCATTGCAACAAGAGCTAGGGAGTAAACCCTGATGATACCCTTGTCTCTCCTCCTGCCCCATGATGGCATTACAGTGTGAGTATAACCATGCCTGACTTTTTATGTGCCGGAGGTTTGAACTCAGGTTCTTATGCAAGAATGCAAGCGCTCTTGTCATTGACTGAGGCATCTTTCCAACCCCTAAACTTGATTTTTAAATGTTGAGCCTCTGGGCCTCATGTGGATGTTTCAGCCAAGAGTGGGTATTTTATGTAGGCGGTTACATCTTCTCCACTCCCTCTCCTACACTCACACACCCCATCTCTTCCCTTCACATCCTCTTGGTTTGTGAAACTTGCTTCCCTGCCTTAAAACACTTTCCATATATGAATTATTGATGCTTCCAGTGTTTTTCTCCCATTTCCATCTCTAATTCTGTACCACCCAATGGATCTTAGATGCCTTTCTGTTGCTGTAACAAAATACCCCAGACTGAATACTTTATGAAGAAGAGAGATAGTTACCTATTTAGGTCATAGTTTTAGAGCTGAAGACTAAGATTTGGATGTTCCGTTTGTTCATCTCCGGGTGAGACCTTGTTGAAAAGGATATTCGAATGGAGACCATAGGTATAAGAAGCATGATGTCAGACAGAAAGCCAGAGGGCAGACAGTATCCAATTTTGTTCTTTTAGATCCACCCCATTGTGAGATCTGACTACTTCCAAGAGAACTATAAACTCCCTAGTCTGGAGAGATGACTCTGAGGTTGAGAGCACTGGCTGCTCTTCCAGAGATTCTGAGTTCAAATCCCAGCAACCACATGGTGGCTCACAAATATTTATAATGAGATCTGGTGCCCTTCTTTTGGCCTGCTGGCATACATGCAGGCAGAACGCTATATACACAATAAATAAATTTTTAAAACAAAACAAAACAAAACAAAAAACCCTCCCCCTGTGGCAGCACCCTCCACCCTGCATCAATGACTTCATTACCTCTCATATCACTGTACTAGGAACCAAGTTCTCAGTACATGAACCTTTAGGAAGGATGCTCTTAGAGAAGAGACTATGTCCAAACCGAAGTAGCAATGTGACAAAGAACCTAGGCTGAGAAAATTCTGGACCATGAGGACACAGACAGACAGCAGGCCTTCCCCATATACGCTCATAACTGGAGGTGAGATAGGGAGGTCTCATGGACCATGAGCAAATCCATAAAAGCTTTGGCTACTATGGGTGAGAGAGGGAGGCCTGGGTCCAGGTGTCATCATGTGTGGACACTGCAAGCTTTGAGGGTCTCCAGCAGGAAGACAAGGGAAGATTTTTGAGGAGACAGTTTATTTGGACAAAAGCTTCCTCTTGGAGCCAGGAACATTTTGTGTCTGAAATCCATGGAGGGCATTTCATTTCCTGTTTCCAGCATAGAAGTGGAGATACGAAAATGTCTTCTAGTGGACACAAACCATTCCCAGTGAGAAAGAAGATTAGCACATTGAAGAGAATAGGTTTCTCAGATGGGGAAAGGCACACATGATGCAAGAGTATCCAGATCTGCTACTTATTTATGCTAAGGAGAAAAGCAGGTTGCTCCGGAAAAGTGGTCTCTCAAAGGGTGGGTCCCAATCCCCTTGAGGGGGGGGTCACAAACCAGATATCTGTCATATCAGATATTTATATTACAATTCATAACAGGAGCAAAGCGACAGTTATGAAGTAGCAACAGAAATAGTTTATTTGGGGGGGGGTGGAGGAACTGTATTAAAGGTTAGCCGCATCAGGACGGTCGAGAGCCACCAATTTAGAATGAGGTGTCCCAAGTCGTCTACCTTTAGCATCCTCCCATCTTCAGCATCTCAGTCAACATGATAAGGTACAAAATACCTCCTTATTTTATACAAGAGCTGCAGTATCAGGGAAAGACACTCATGATGACCACACCTATTATTGTCTGTCTTATCTTTTCTTAATTGCAGTGTTTCTTTAAACTGCAATCTGTAATTCAGGGCTCTAATTTACTACACCCCCTTTGTTCCCAATCTACCATCATCTGGCTTCTATTTAAACGAGCCCCTAGGTCATCAGGGTCATTGTCTTATGAACCAGTGAAGACCTTTTTTCCTTGTACATTATTTGAATTTTTATAAATTTATGGATATTGTGTCTTTTTTTTAAAAAAAAAAAAAAAAAAGAAATTCTTGTCTCTCTCAGTTTCCATAGCATCAATCTTCCTACCTCTCTGGAAGATTCCTTACCAATGTCTTCAGGCTTCTCTTCAGACACTAGTGTCCTCAGGGGCTACACCATGTTTCCGGTTGCTGCACATTCTCCCAAGAATGCCCCTAAACTAATGGTTTCATCTGTCATCGATTTCCAAATAAATTCTCCTTTCTGAGTTCCAAACCTATGTATACAGCTCGGTTCGTTATATGCCCCCCACCCTCCCCCCACCCCCAGTAGCACAAGTGCGAGTTAAGAGGAAACTTCACCATCATTCTTGCCTTACAACCAAGGCTGTCTTGCAACCTGTGCTATGACATTAGCATCTCTCAGGCTTCTGGCTCACACACTGGGGTGTCGTCATAGCAGGTCCCCTTCTCAGCCACGCTACAGAATAAGTTGAAAACTTGGATCCCATCTGACCTCCAAAGTCAAAATTCAAGGGGGGGGGTGATTAAAAATGTTCTGGCTCTCCTCATGAATTGAAATGGGTCAGGTAAGGTCTTGGCTGCCAAGTTTCCAGTCTAGGAATCAATCCGGGTGTGTGGGAAGTGCTGGCGTCAAACAATCTCAACCTACAGCTGCATACATTATTGACTCATGGACTCTGGTTATCTAGGCTTTTCTTTTTTGGTTTTTTGAGACAGGGTTTCTCTGTATAGCCCTGGCTGTCCTGAAACTCACTTTGTAGACCAGGCTGGCCTCAAACTCAGAAATCTGCCTGCCTCTGCCTCCCGAGTGCTGGGATTAAAGGTGTGCGTCACTAGGCCTGGCTGGTTATCTAGTTTTAAGTGATCTTCTAATGCAGGTCCTTCCCAAACCTGGATTTGGTCTCCATTTTACTGGAGAAGCCCCTGACCTCTCATGTAGACATTCACAATCACATTATCAAGTATAGGCTCTCTCCTAAGCTTCTTAGGTCTTTCTGTTTTATCCATGTGGCCTCACTTTAGGAGTCTGTAACTGGTTGCTTGGATTACTGCAATAGTTTAAAATTTGCTCTCTATATTTCATGAATTCAATCTACTCTGCATAGACTTGAAATTTTTTTCAAGAAAAATATGATTCTTGCTTCAAGCTTTAATTCCTTCAAAAACATTAAACGCCAAACTCCTTGGTATGTTATGCAATAGTGTGACCTGTGAATTCAGCATCTGTGATCACACACACTCTACTTCCCAGCCACAGGGAACAACTGTGCCATCTCATGTTCCTTTACTTGTTTCTTCACCTTAATATTCACTGTTGATATCACCAGTCTTCCACTCCCTGTATTCCCAAGTTTTCTTCATTAAGCAATGCTTCTACTGGAGATTCCTGTACACCACGCTCTGGACAGCAAATGTCTGTATGCAGAAGAAAGCCTGGTGGAGACCCCTTCTGCATCTTGCACTCGCTGAGGGCAAGAACCACATCTAATTCACCTCTGAGTTTCTAACACCCTCATGACTTGGTTAAGTGGTTAACTGTAGAGAGAAAATGGACAGTTGTGGATGCTATGACTGCCTTCAGCTTCCAGCACAGCCATTGCCTTTGACAGTGCTCTCATGAGGTTCCCCAGAGTCTAGGGCGCTTCTCGCCCTTCCTAATGTTGCAGCCCTTTAATACAGTTCCTCGTGTTATGGTAACCTGAAATCATAAAATTATTTTTTTGCTACCTCATAACTATAATTTTACTACTGTTAATGATTGTAATGTGTCTGATATGCAAGATATCTGATATGAGACCCCCAAAGGGGTCATGACACACAGGTAGAGAACGACTGAAAAAGACAATGACAAGGAATACTGAAGCGACAGTGAAAGGACCAGAGCCCATATTAAGCACACTTTGGGAAATGCTAAACGTGTATATTAGCAGCCCTAAATGGACTCAACAGGTTGTAGTTCACACAATGCATGCATACACACATGCACATACATGTGCATGCATTCACACACACACATGGACATGCACATGCAAATACATATGCATGCACACAGCAAACAGATACAAATACATGCACACAGCAAACAGATACAAATACATGCACACATGTGAGGCACACACACATGCACACAAACATGCACATCCACATCCACATACATATGCAATGGCACACATGCACACACACTTTTACATGCACACAAGCCCACACATGCAAATATGCACACACATGTATGCACACATACATGCATGCAAGCACTCTCTCACACACAAACACACACGCATACATTCATGCAAGCACTCAGGCACACACATAAACACACACACACATACATGCACATGTACACACTTAACAGCAATAAGAAGTTAAGAATTTGAGGGGGAGATAAGGGGCATGGGAGGAGTTGGAAGGAAGAGGTGGTAGAAATGACAGCTGTGTGATGGTGGGCTTGTTGCTTAATCTTTCTGAGTGGCCCATTTTAAAAGCTGGGAAAAATACGGAATTCATGGGTTTGCTATAAAGTTTAACTGCAGATACAGGTAAACAGATCATTGATACATAAAATTAAGTAAGGACAAACTTACCAGTTAGAGGACTGGTGTGTGTAACTCCTTTATTTTATTTTTATTTTATAATTGCAGCACAGAGGGTCTTCTCAGGCCACAGATCATTTCATCTTCTGCTGTTCTTGTCAAGATGCGGTCAAAGGCTGGCATCTGTCTGTCAGTCTGTCCGTTTCTCTCAGCTTTCTCAGATGTCCGCGAACAATCAGCTTCTCGGCCACTTACTGTTTGTTCTTACCGAGCGACTCCATGTCTTCTGCACAATGGCGTCTCACGACCGCGCTTCTTTCCCTCCTCATCGTCTTCGCTGACTTACGCATGCTGACGTTTAGATCGAATTCTTGTTTATCTTTTTATTTTGGGGAACTGAAAGTAAAGCACTGGACTACAAGACCCACAGGAAGGCCTCGGGTACCCTGTCAGTGCTAAGGGAGAACAACACCAAGTTCAGCATCCTCCTGTCTCCGCACTGGAGTCTCAGCAGCTAATGGTAGTATCGTGGTCAGGAGTTTTTACCATGTTCCTTTCAGCTGATATAACTGGGGGCAGGAGAGGGGTACTCACTTCTGAAAGCTGCAGAGGTCTGTCCAAAGCTCTCTCTTGCTCTTATATTTTGGGCATGATGACAATTGGAATGCAGGATTCTTACATGTCACAGAGCCAACCTTCCAGACCCTTGGGATTAGAACAAAGCTCTCCCCTGCTTTGGGAGTAGCTTTGGGGGCTGTGCTTTCGCACAGGGGAAAATCCCCTTTCACCCTTTCTTTGACCCCATCGTCCTCTAGCCCTTCGGGTCTCTGCTTTCTCTCATCAGGCCACAGCAGCATTCCTAACCCTGGATCTTCCAACCTTTCACTGTGGTCCGCAACCTGTGAATGTTGATCATTCAGAAAGCCACCTGAGAGCGTTTCTTGTAGGAAAATGGTCAGGTCCAACTCTAGCCCACGAACCATGGCTTGATCTACCCTATCTGCAGAATGGGCCCTCAGGTTTTCAGACGACAGCCAAGAGAAGGCACTGCAAGACGTGGCTCCATCTACCTTTCCTATGTATTCTTCTCCACTTAGTGAAAAAGCCATTGCACGGAAGATTTGGAGTTGCCCACTAAGAACAAACACTAAGAGAAGGTTGCCGTTGAGATACCATACACCCTCGTCTTCTGCCAGACAAGTCCTACCCATTTCCAGCCATGTCTTTGCACTTAGCTCTTCCCTCTTGTCTGAATGCTCTCTTCTCAAGGGTCCCCATCAGGAGCCTGCCTGTCAAATCCCAGGGCAAAGCTTCCTCTATGAACCCTCCCTTGGCCTCCTCACTGTCTTGGTGATGTGTCTCTTTTGTGTGCTTCCTATTGATTCCTACTGAAGAGATCCAAGCTCCGACTCATCTCGCCCTCGCTGCAGCTCATTTGCAGGAAGATGTGAACTCTTCCCCTCTGAATCTCAGGACCAGCATTTTGGACCGTGTCACGGGTGAGCATCCTGGGGCATTTGCCATGATCATTGTTACTTCATGATGATTCTCTTTCTGGAGCATGAAATATCAAGTGGGGTGAATTGTTATAAAATGTAGCCTTTGCCAAATTAAACTTGGTAAAATAGTGTTTAAAGAAAACTTGGATTTATGGTTTTAAGTTTGTTGGCTTTTTCCTTTGGTGTGTGTGTGTGAGAGAGAGGGGGGGGAGAGAGAGAGGAGAGGGGGAGAGAGAGAGAGAGAGAGAGAGAGAGATAGAGAGAGAGAAAGAGAGAGAGTGTGTGTCAGGGACTCACATTATAGTCTAGGCTGGTCTGGAATTTTCTAGTCCAGACTGGACTTGAACTCATGGCAACCCTTCTGCCTCAGCCTCCCACATGACTTAT
>NC_034595.1:54182144-54186887 GCF_900095145.1 Mus pahari
TCTCTCTCTCTCTCTCTCTCTCTCCCCCTCCCTCTCTCTCTCCCCCTGTCTACCACATTCTGCTCAGTTTTGTGCTGAGATTACAATAATCTGCCCCTCTGTTTGACACTTCCATTTGCTAATGAGATAACTGATGTGCTTCCTCAGTTTACATTTCCAGTGTAGCTGCAGTAATCCTTTTTCCTTTTATATCAAAGATGATAAATGGTTCGTATTATAGAATGGATACTCCACCCCACATACCAGACTCAGAAGTTGAAGTGTTAGCCTCTAGTCTCTGAGGATGTGATTATAACTGGATATACGCAGCTTCCCCTGTTAAGAGGTCAAATAAAAATGGAGGTGCCTAAAAAGCCAGCCCTACCCCTCGCCCCCTCCCTATACATCGCAGTTTTGTTTTGTTTTTTCTCCCATCAGAAACCATGAAAACACACAAGTTCACCTGATGTTTACCCTCCTGGCCTCTAATGCTTTATTATGACAGCCCACAAAAGAAGTAGTTTTTAAGCTCATCCTTGAGCAGGACCTAGTGGATCAGGCTTTAATCCCAGATACTCCAGAGGATGAAGCAAGCGAGAGCTTTCAAGGATTGCCCAGGAAACCTGGTGAGACCTTGTGTCTTAGGGTTTTATTTGCTGTGAAGAGACACCATGACAATGGCAATTCTTACAAAGGAAAGCATTTAACTGGGGCTGGCTTACAGTTCGGAAGTTTAGTTCATTATCATCACGGTGGGATGCATGGCAGTACACAGACAGACATGGTTGCTGGAGAAGGAGCTAGGACTTCTACATTGGGATCTGTGGCATCATGAAAAGGCAGTAGACCCTAGGCCTTGGCTTGAGCTTCTGAGGCCTCAAAGCTCATTCCCAGGGACATATTCCTTCTAATAATACCACACCTACTCCAACGAGGCCATCCCTTCTAATAGTGCCACTCCCTATGGGCCTATGGCAGGAAATTGTATTCAAACTACCACGTCTTGCCTCAGAATAGTGAAAAAAGGACTATGAGATGCAGCTACACGGCAGAGAGGATGCCTAGCATGGGCAAAGTCTGCACTGGCCCCCGGTATCTCAAAGAGACCTAAATTTAAACTTGGTCCATGTGCCTCCATTCACACTTTATCCTTTTTTTGTTTTTTTTAATGAGAGAAAATATACTCTTCATTGAAAAGAGATTAGTATATATTTGTTAGATATCACAACAGATTCTTTTGTGGCATTTTTTCTGAAATGCACATAATGTATTTTGATGACATTCACCCGTCGTCTTTATCCTTTCTTGCCCTACTCCAATTTTTGCTGATCCTTTTCCCCTTTCCTACTAATCCCCCTTCAAGGTGAGGGGTTATTTACCAGAGTGTGGCCAAAACACCTACTAGCTGCCTCTCCCTCTCAGAGAGTTTCATTGATGACACTTCTACTCCACTTCTCTGGAATCACATGGCTCCGTATTTTTCTTGGGGTGGCGATTAGCAGAGTTGTGAGGAATGCATGCAGCGAGCCAGTGGCTGTACTGTCCTTGACTTCACACTTCTGACCCACTCTTTGTTGTAATCTTTCCCAAATTTGCCTGTCACCAATTTGAGATTAGATGTCATGTTTCAAAGGAAAACAATCAAAAGATTTTAAAAGTATGATCACCATGCATAGGTGGGTATGCTAGCATAGGGGATAATTTAGCAGTCTGGGACTCCGTTTGGTTTGAGTTATACACACATCCCGATGCTATTTGACAGTCTAGGACCTTTACCTGCATGTGATGTGCAAACATACCTCTTCTAAAAATGCACATAGAAACCTGGGATCCTTGCTTGCATGTGATGTGCATACACACTCGTATCTGAACAATGTATCTGGCAACTTAATAAGACAGGGTCTGTACCTGAAGTAAGCTGAACAATGGGATAAGTTTCTGTTTAATAACCATCAAACTTAGCTCTATTCTTCCATTCTCTGCTTATGTTCAGGTACAAGAATAGGAAGGCCAATCTGGCCTGAACTGGTTTTGGTTACATGCGCAATAAGGCAAACAGTTTGTTCAAAGTGAGTTTTAGGGAGAAGCACTTATTTGCCATCTTATGCCCGTGCATATTTGGGCACACATATGATCAAAACAAGACTCACGGAGGGAAGTAGTATGTGAAGCAGAAAAATGGTATATAACAGAAAGATGTGTTAATCAAAATAGAGAAATGCCCTCTCTATGCCTCTTAACAACCAAAACCTTCTCTTGAACCCCGTAATAGGAAGCCACAAACAACAAATACTTGGGGCCCCCAAATACCTTTGCTCCTGTGGCCTGTTGTCACACTTGACAGTGGCTCTGACCTGTTCTATCAGTTTGCTTTCAATAAAGGTCCCTTTGAATAAAGATCTTTTCACAAGTCTGTGTGAACTTTTATTTCAATTCTTTGGGTAGAAGGGTAAGTCCCAGAGACATCCTCTGACCACGGAGTTACACCGGAAAGTAACACGTTTACACAGCTAATCAAATAAAGGTTCAAAGAGTTAATAGGCTGACCTGAAATTATACCATAGTCTCAACAAGAGTTGATAGCATTCCTTCTAGCCTTTCCAGGTTGCTTCTGCCTCAGCAAGTTGGGAATCTAACCATTAGTGTTGCCTTGATCATGTCTCCTAACTCTGGTACCTCACCAGGGCACGTTCCCTGGAAATCAAGCAGGGAACTTACCTCAAACCGTGTGTTAATGAAGAAGACAAGACCAGAAATAAAGTTGGGAGAGCTCACTAAACTTCTGTCCAGAAAGAGCAAAGGGGGGCTGGTGAGATGGCTCAGTGGGTAAGAGCACCCGATTGCTCTTCCAAAAAAGTTCAAATCCCAGCAACCACATGGTGGCTCACAACCATCCGTAACAAGATCTGACGCCCTCTTCTGGAGTGTCTGAAGACAGCTACAGTGTACTNGATCTGACGCCCTCTTCTGGAGTGTCTGAAGACAGCTACAGTGTACTTACATATATATAATAAATAAATCTTTAAAAAAAAAAAAAAAAAAAAAAAGAAAGAGCAAAGGGGTTTTTCAAAGAACCTGGATAAGCCTTTTGGCTGCCAGAAACACGTTTTCCATTACTTCTACAGGTAAGCATGGTCTGCACACAGATCCATCTGCAGGGGCACAGAAAAGCAGGGTGGGTTAGGGCTCTGAGCTCTAATATTGGCTCCTCCTCGAATCACCCAGGTCTATGCACCCTTGTCTTTCAGCTCGCCTGCTTTCCTCTCCTCACCTTGCTAAGAAAACAGTGCGCTCTGTAGCCATAGAAACCAGCGTTTCCAGAGCTTTTCCATCTTGAGACCAGCATTCTTACTTTCAAGGCATTTAACCCACATGCTCTTGCCACCCAAAGCCAAAGTGACTTACCAAATAAGACTCATACAACTCCTTCTGCTGAAGAAGGGCGGGGAGCGAGCCCAAGGGGGGAAGTGGTGACCTAGAGGAAAGAGCTGAGGGCAGTTTATTCTTCCTTTTGCGTTTCTCATAGAAGTGGAGAAAAATTTTAATAAGAAGCTTAAAACTCATATGCAGCTTGCATGTCTGAATGAAAATGGACGGCCTATATTTGACTATTTAATGGAAAATTGTGTTCATTACTTATGTAGTTAAAAAAAAAAAATCCATTCTTACCTACAAGGCCAAGAAGCATCGATGCATATAGTAAGATCAGCATTATATAAGCTGAGTAGCAGCCTGGGACACATGAAAAAACATGCTTGCCTGCACACACACTTGTGCACACACACGTAGACACACACACAAAATCATTCACATGTACCACAGAATTACAGTCTAACGATAACTACCTTGCAAGCTTGTATTTGATCAGGAATGATGAGATTCTTACATAAAAATGGATTGAATTTTCAGTCGAGTTCTCTTGGTAAACATTTTGAGAGTGTACCTTATATCGATGCCTCAAAGTAGGAAAAAGAAAAACTTAAGCAAGTAGGGGCTAATGACAAAACCCCGTCGAGTGCAAGAACTCTGAAATAAATCATTTCTTTAGTATTGTACAATAGTCATCAAATTGGCGTCTTGTCCAAAGGCAGAGCACCTGCCCCACAGTGATGAATCCCTGGGTTCACTAACCCTTTGGCCAGCTAATAATAACCTTTAAAAACTGTGCTAAAAATAAAGGAAAAAAAGAAAAAGAAAGAGAGGAAAATGGCTAGAGACTGCTAGCCACTCATAGCCAATGAAAGAACACTACAGACTCAACATATTCTACATAATTATCATACAAGAAACACAATAATAAAATATATAGGGTGGTTTGACGCTACTATTTGTTGAACTATATACACTGAAGACCAATGGCTTGATTGGAATCATTAACCAGAGTGTAGTTGGTAGCGATGATTTGCAGGATGCTGTTGCACGTAAAGGAATTTTCAGCAAAACTGAAAGTGCCCTCAGGAATAGATCCAGGGGGTATAGTTGGGACATTGGCAGATTTGGCAACAGGGTCCCCAAATAAACAGATGTATATATTTCTCTCTGTCTCTTCTCTCCCTGTCTCTCTGCCCACCCTGGTCATGTCCCTCTATCCTTCTGTGTGAGTCTGGAGCACTAGCAAATGAAGTTTTAAAAAGTATAAAAGCATTCCCGGATGGGGTAGTCTCTGGAGAGTCCATCCTTTCATCTTAGCTCTAAATTTTGTCTCTGTACCTATATCCTTTCATGAGTATTTTGTTCCTTATTCCAAGGAGGAATGAAGTATCC
>NC_034595.1:54188125-54213244 GCF_900095145.1 Mus pahari
GTGACCATAGGTGTGTGGATTCATTTCTGGATCTTCAATTCTATTCCATTGATCTACTTGTCTGTCACTGTACCAGTACCATGCAGTTTTTATCACAATTGCTCTGAAGTACAGCTTAAGGTACCCCATCCTGGAATCCATGCCATCATCAGCCACCAAACCTAGATATTAATGTACATGCCAGCAAGATTCTGCTGAAGTGACCCTGATATAGTGGCCTCTTGTGAGGCTATGCCAGTGCCCGGCAAACATCGAAGTGGATGTTCATAGCCAGCTATTGGAACACAGGGTCCCCAATGGAGGAGCTAGAGAAAATACCCAAGGAGTTGAAGGGGGATGCACCCTGTAGGTGGAACAACAATATGAACTAACCAGTACCCCCTGAGCTTGTGTCTCTAGCTGCATATGTAGCAGAAGATGAACTAATCGGCCATCACTGGGAAGAGAGGCCCCTTGGTCTTGCAAACCTTATATAACCCAGCACAAGGGAAGGCCTGGGCCAAGTAGTAGGAGTGGGTGGGTAGGGGAGCAGGGGTGTGTGTGGGGGGGTATAGGTAACTTTTGGGATAGCATTTGAAATGTAAATAAAGAAAATAATAATAATATAAAAATGTAATAAAAAAAAGTATAAAAGCAGAGGGATCCGTTCTCTTGGAGAAGATCCCCCCACTGGGTGGCAGCATACTCAAGTTTACATAGCTGAAAATTAAAAACAATAGGACTTGAAACAGCACCCGATTTCTGAATACAGCTGGAAAATCACTGCCAAACTGCTGCCTTTTCAGGCTGGAAGCCAGGTATGCTGCAGCGTCAGAAGCACTCGTCCACGGGCCGGGGAGACTGGCTCTGTGCAGTGCTCTCCTAGCAAGCGTAAGGGCTTCCTGAGCAACAAGCAAAGGCTTCCGCCAGTACAAACATTTTGTTTTACCTTTAATTCCCATCTATCTTTGCTTTCATTATACATCTGTGGAATGACTTCTACATTGTGGTTCTGCACTTCTGCGGAGCCTCTGGGGTGTCGGAACGCCAATGAGAGGCTGCTTGGGGGAGGGGAAACACTGAGATGCTAGGCTGCCGGTTCTTCCTTGAAGCTGGGGTGTCAGGCTCCTGAGGCAGGAGAGGCGAAAAGCAGTCTAAGATACAGTCTCAGTCTGTGTTTGCTGTGATAAAAGCTGTGGTTCTCCGACTCCGGGGCACCCAGACGCCATTGGGAACAGCAAGGAGTTGAGAACTTGAGAACCGGGCCTGTGGGACTGAGATGATCCAGGGGCAACGTGGTGAGGGGGGTGGAGGGGTGGGAAATAGGGGGTGAGGAGGTGGGGGATGGGGGTTGGGGGTTGGGGGACTAGGGGTGTGTGGCCAGCTTACCTCCGAAAGAGTGCCAGGAGTGTGGCAGGGGTCCTCTATGGGAGACATAGGCACTGCTCTGTAGGATGAAGGGCTGTCCGTCCCCTCTCTCAGATCCTTGATGAAGGAGTCAGCCAGTTCTTGTTTGTCCAAACTGCTCTGTTCACGGCAGATGAGGATGCATACGACTTACTCAGGGGGAACCAGAGATCAAATAACTTTTGCCGAGGAAGGGATGCTCATTGGCTAAGTACTTAGGACCCCTAGATACCTCATTAGCATGGAGAACTCTAGGCTTTATGCTATGTGACCTGATGTCATGGCCATATGCTCTAGGAGAGGAATCTGAACTCTTGCCATTCTCACTTATGAGTTTTATTCGGGTTCTCTACTTTGCTACCACCTCACCAGTTCTGTCTGGTGGCGCGGTCCACTGCCCCATACTGCACAGCAGTGGAAAGGGTTAAATCAATGCTCAAGCTATTTTCTTACGTCAGAGATTCGTCTTTCTGTGGCTGCTGAGATCTGATTGATACCTTTTACGTTGGCGTGCCCTACAGAAATAGGACTACCTGTCTCCTCCTCTCCCTCACTCTCTTCTTTCCTCTTATCAGGACCCTAGCCCAAGTCAAGTCTCAAACTTTCAATCTTCTTGTCACAGACTCCCAGGTGCTGGGATTATAGGTATGCTCCAAGCTTAGCAAGACCGCTTCTTCTTCTTCTTCTTCTTCTTCTTCTTCTTCTTCTTCTTCTTCTTCTTCTTCTTCTTCTTCTTCTTCTTCTTCTTCTTCTTCTTCTTCTTCTTNCTTCTTCTTCTTCTTCTTCTTCTTCTTCTTCTTCTTCTTCTTCTTCTTCTTCTTCTTCTTCTTCTTCTTTTTTCTAAATTTAATTAATTTATTTATTTTTGATTTTACTTATTCACTTTACATCCCACTCACTGCCCCCATCCTGATCACCCTCTCCTAAAATCCTTCACCCATCCCCTCCTCCCTATCTCCTCTGATGGGGTGGGCCCCCTGGAGATCCCCCCCCCCACCAGCCTGGCACTTCAAGACTCTGAGAGGCTAGGCACTTCTCCCACAGAGACCGGACAAAGCAGCCCAGCTAGAAGAACATATACCACACACAAGCAATAACTTTTGGGATAGCCTCCATTCCAGTTGTTCAGGACACATATGAAGACCAAGCTGCACATTTGCTACATATGTGCTGGAAGGCCTTGTCTGTGTATCCAGCCTGTGTATGCTCTTTAGTTCAGTCTCTGAGAGCCCCAAGGGTCCAGGTTAGTTGACTCTGTTGGTTTTCCTGGGAAGTTCCTATCCATGTTAGGCCCACAATCCTTCCTCCTATTCTCCCATAAGAGTCCCCATGCTCCATCCACTGATTGGCTGTGGGTTTCTTTATCTGTCTGAGTCAGCTGCTGGATGGAGCCTCTCAGAGGATAACATGCTCCTGTCTGCAAGCATAACAGAGTATCATTAATAGTGTTAAGGATTGGTGCTTGCTCATGGGATGGAACTCAAGTTGGGCCAGCTATTGGTTGGCCATTCCCTCAGTGAGGGCTTTTCTCAATTAGAGCTAGGGAGATGGTGCAGCCAGTAACATGCTTACTTTGCAAAACCAAGGGCCTGAGCTGCATCCTCCCCAGGCCCATGTGGAAAGGGCCAAGAGCTGTGGTGTCCGCTTGCAGTCAGACTGGGAAGGTCTAGTTTACTTGGTCTAAGTCTGAGCTAATCAGAGATGCTATTTCAAATGAAACGAAACACAACACAACACAACAAACACAACACAACAAATCAAAAACCAAGTGGGCAGTGCCTGAGTACCAACACCCAAGGCTGTTCTCTGGACTCATATATGTACATGTATACACAAGTGTACACAAACAAACATGGCCACAAAAGTTCTTTTCCCTTGAATGGCAACAACAAACATGATTAGAAGTGAGGATATCTACAACATTCTTATGGATTTTTGTGTTGCAGTCACAGTTGTTCTTGTCTTATGTAATTTATCTACATACCCTGTTGTGGATTGTCACCCTTCAGGCATGGCGTGGTCTCTAGCATCTTGAGATCAGAGCAGAAGTGACATCCTCAGCAGACCGTCAATGAGGTTGGCTCTATTAACATTTGATGGTAGAGGAGTGTGGGGAAGGTCCTCAGACACTTCCCTGAGATCGAAACCACTCCCTTCTGCCTGCACACTCCTCACCCCAGGGCATGGAATCATATCCTAGGCACACATGGCCTCAGAGGTGCTGGAATATGTAAGGGTCAGGTACAGGGGACTTCAGTGAAGTGGGTTTCATGACACATATCTTGGTGTGACAGGAAGGTAGTGTGGAGAAAGAGGCATCAAGATTAGCTTGTGAAAGGAACAGAGAAAAAGGCTGGAACCCTGCCCCTTTCCTACCCACACCAAGGTCTACACATTAGGGGCTGATGGGGCTCAGTGCCATCAAGTTCCTAACTTCTCAGCTCTCTGGCCTGCTTTGTTGCTCAGAAGTGCTTTTTCTTTTTTCTTTTTTTAAAGGGGTTGGGGGAGGTTTTATTTTTTTATTTTTTTTTGGGGGGGGTTCTTTTAAGACAGGGTTTCTCTGTATAGCCCTGGTTGTGCTGGAACTCACTTTGTAGACCAGGCTGGCCTCGAACTCAGAAATCCATCTGCCTCTGCCTCCCGAGTGCTGGGATTAAAGGCATGCACCACCATACCTGGCAGAAGTGCTTTTTCTTAATACATCATCTGTTTCTACCACTATCCGTGTGTCCCTGGAAGTCTCAGCAGTGCACCATGGACCTTAGCGATAATATTTATGTCTGTAATCTCTTACTGTCCTTAAAAGAGGCTAGGATGCTCGTGTTTGTCTGCCTGCCTCCCTTACATGCCTCCTTCTCTCCTTCCCTCCTTCCTTCATCTTTCATTTTCCCTCCAAAGCACAGGGACACCAGGGGCCCAGCTGGGGAGATTGTGGGCATGGTGTCAGACAGATGTGAACGCAGACTTGACAACAGCCTGGGGATACTGAATCCAACTTTCTTCACAGTTTATGATACTGCAAGGTCAGGAGAGAAGAAAAGTTTCGAGCCCACATCCACAGCATGCCTAACTACTGGGTTCCCCAACACTACTGCTCCCCCCAAATACTCTTAAACTGCCAGTAGTTGCCCATCTCCACTCCCTTTTCCCATTTTCTCCCAGGACAGCCTTGATGACCCAGTTCGGGCATGTGATAGCCATGGTAGTTGCTGCAGTTCACGCCTGTGCTGTGCAGGTTCTTTAGGGGAGTAGAGCTGACTGAATCTCTCTAGAAAGGGCATGTATTAGTGAGACTTATGGGCTGTGGTCCAGCTACTCCAACAATGATGGTTATCTACCGATGGAAGATACAAAAAATACAGTAGGTGTTCAGTCCCCAGGGCTGGATGTCTCAGCTGGTTTTCAGTGTACACCAGAATCCTGTAGACACGGGCTCTAATGCCATGAACTTGCCAATGAGATCAAGAGCAAGCAGGCAGAGAGCAAAGCTTCTTTCTTCTATGTCCTTTGTACGGCTTTTCAGCAGAAGGCGTGGCTCAGATTAAAGGTGGATCTTCCCAGCTCACAGATCCAGATTAGAAGTGGGTCCTCAAGAAAAAAAATCCTTACAGGTGCACCCGGCCTGTTGGGCTTTAGTTAATTCCAGACGTAGTCAAGCTGACAACCAAGAATAGTCATCACAGAGCCCATGGCCTCTTTATACTCAGGTGATACCACAGAGAGCCATCTTTACTCTGGACATTGGGCTCTGGCCAGAGTGGGGAGGATGCAGTGTGTAGTGAGGGCTGACTCCATTGCCTGTAGCGTCTGGACCTGGACACTTGGTGGTTTCATCTGTTGCTTCCATCAGGGTTCATGAGTCTTGATCTGTGCTTCAAGGCCATCCCCTGGCAAGACTGAGGATTCAAAGACTAGCTCTAATGGCATCAGAGACAAAAGCAAAAAGCAAGATGGCAGCATTGCCTGGTAGGCTAGGCCAAGCACTTTTCAGGGTCTGGATGCCCCGAGTTGTCCAGCTCTGGGGAGTGAGAGGCACGGGTCAGGAGGGCAATGGATTCTCACCTCTCTCACCATTCTGATTAATTTTGCTCTGCGCTCATCACCCCTGTTTTGTGTGCCCTTGGAGAAAAGCAGAGGATCTAGGAGGAAGCTAGAAGGTAGGTGGATGAATTATTGGTTCAAGTCCCCAAGACCATCTGTTTGCACTACAGGCTCTCCCAGGCCAGAAACTCCCTGAATGGGATTCTCCCATCCCAACAGGGATGCACAGATGTAGGATGATGAAGGAGAGTCTCATCACAGGGATGAAAAGTTATACTGAGAATCCTGCTAACAATGTTTAGGTCAGGAAGGTTATATAAGCAAGGACAGAAAATCCTGCCCTATTTCTGAAAACTTCAGACAATTCGCCAGCCTTAAGCCCATCTAAGATCAGGCTCTCCTGAGATAACATTTCATCCAGCAGTCAGTCCCCGCCTGATATCCATAGAAAACTTCAGTTGGGACCAAATCATTGTATTCGTCCATGGATCAGATTCATCTCTGATAAACCTGAGAGGTGGAAGGACAGAGGCCAGCCCTGCTGACATGCAAAGGCCAGGGCACTGCACAGGTGACTGTAACAAACAGCCTCCAGCTTATGTCCTGTAAGTAATGTTGCAGAGCCCTTACACTATAGAGCTCCTTGTTCTTATTCCCAAAGCAGGAGGGGGCCAACGACCAACTGAGGGTACCCAAGGAAATAGGATGACAGGAAATCAGAAAGGCAGGCTTACAGATCTCCCAAGATTTAACCTTGTACCCCACAAAGAATAGAGATAAAATATTTCTTCTTTGTTTGACAAAATATACCCTGATTTAATGAAATTGTGTCCTGGCTGCTCAAGGTAAAATTCTCAAGTAATTGTGCGTTATTCTGTGCCTAAGACAGCATGGATAAGACTTCATCAGTTCCCAACATTTTTCAAAATAACTGATTAGCAAATCCTGTGGTCTCTTCATTTTAAATTGTGCAATAAAATTACTATTTTTACCATGTTGGATTAAACTTTAATAAACTTAGGTACTCTTAGCTTTCTAAAATCTATTGAAATGGGGTCTATTAAGTAATCTTCCTAAAATCTTAATATTCTTAAATGCTACTTTTTTTATTTAGAACAACATCCATTGAACTATAATATAAGCGTTTAATACTATTTTTAACCACTGTAGTTAATTATTCATGTGCACATGAATGCCCATAAAGACCAGATGCGTCAGAAAGATCACCTTGGGGATATTCATTGTGAGGTACCTGACATGAGTGTTGGGCGTTGAACTTGGACCCTAGGTAAAAGCAGTTTGTGCCAGTATCACTGAGCCATCCCTGCGGCTCCATAATATGGAGGCCTTGCTAAGCAATAACAGCATTGGCAGCATCATTTTGATAGTAATTTTCTCCCAAAATAGGTTCTAGAAAAGAAACTAGGTTTTTATTTCATTTTTCTTTAATAGTCAAAGGTGACAGAAAAAACAAGAATACCTAAAACTGCTTTATGTTAATCAAAATATCTCTAAGAAATGTATATTAAAATACTTTTATTAGATTAACGGTGCTAGATATTTTCCAATCATATTCCTAATTTATAAATAGTAATTGTGAGATTTTTATAGATGCTGTAGTATACATGAAATGATGGATATATACGTTTGTCAAATAACTTGGTAATTTTTCTTTGTATAATGAAAGTTACAGACAATAGGATCTCAGCAATTAGGGCCAGGCAGAAGCTAGATAAGTTTTTCTGTATGTGAAGGGAAAAGGCAGTGTTACTGAGGCAAGAGAGAGAGAGTGAGAATGAGAGCAAGAGAGAGAGAGAGAGAGAGAGAGAGAGAAGCACTAAAGTCTTCAAGTCTAGGATAATTATTAACTCACAATTGTGATCTTAAGGCATAAGATTTATTGCCAGTCTGCCTGAGCTCTCCTCTTTTAACAAAAGCCCAGTGTTTTCAAGGATCTTCTATTGTCTGATTTAAGACTAAAAAACAAACAAACAAACAAAAAACCAAAAAAAACAAAAACAAACAAACAAAAACAAAAAACAAGATAGCTATCTTAAAGCTGGGCTGTTGATGCTTGTCCACCATGTTAAGCACTAGAAGTAATCAGGTTATGTGCAGTGTCTCTATGACCCAAAGCTTCCACTTCATTTATGTGAAGAGTCGTGGCTTTGGAAGTCCAGATATTGGATTAAGGATTGTGTAATGCTATTGAGAAGGTAATCAGATAACAGTCTAATTTAACATTGACAAACGAGGGGCTCAGCAGTTAAGAGTGCTGACTGCTCTTCCAGAGGACCCCGGTTCAATTCCTAACACCCACATGGCAGCTTACAACTGTTTGTATATCTAGCTTCAGGGCATCTAATGCTGTCCGCAGGAACCAGGCATGTACATGGTACACATATACATGTGCAGGTAAAAAGGCCCATACACATAAAAAGTAAAAGATTTTTAGAAACCTGACAAATGATAGATGCGAATAAATGCTTCAAAGTCTTTGGTTCTTCAGTCTGTCTTTATGCGTGGTGTGGTGGTCTGAATTAGAATGGCCCTTATAGACTCGCAGAGAGTGGCACTAATGGCGGCGTAGCCTTGTTGGAGTAGGTGTGGCCTGTTGAAGGAAGCGTGTCACTGAGGGTGGGCTTTGAGGTTTCAGAAGCTCAAGCCAGGCCTAGTGACTCACTTTTCCTTTCTGTGCCTACCAATCTGGATGTAGCACTCGTAGCTACCTCAGCACCACGCCTTCCTATAGGCCACCGTGCTTCCCACCATGATGATAATGGACTAAACCTCTGAAACTGTAAGCCAGTCCCAGTTAAGTGCTTTTCTTTAATAAGAGTTGCCTTGGTCATGGTGTCTCTTCACAGCAATAGAAACCCTAACTAAGACACATGGCTATGTGTTTGTGTGTGTTGTTCATCTGTGCTCACACAAGTGAGCAGTCACATAAAACTACTCAGACCCAATTCCAAATAATGAACCTGGGATTTTAGAACAAAAATCCCCAGCTCTGGCAGTTCCAGAGGTTAAGATTGATTGTCAGTTCCATTATGCCAATAAAGAGACAAAAATAATGATGGACAGAGAAATAAATGTTATTAATATGGGCATGATGGGGGGAGAAAATAGAGAGTTTTTATGAACCTCAGGTCTGTCTTTGGGCTATGACATGAAATTTGCTTAATTACTTGTTTATTTATTTTATAACAAGGTACCTTAAAACCTAGTGATATTAAATAAGTTAGCTATCAGATCTCAGGGTTCTATGGATATCCTTAATGTTGTCCCTGAACTTTTGTTGTTGTGGAAAGTATAGTGCAGTGTCATCAGGTTCCCAGAAGTTAGTGAAAGTTCTTGTCTATAGTGTCAGTTCTTCTCTGTGCATCCTGTAAATACCCAACTAACTTGTCTAGCATCCATTTACAGCATTGCAAGATAGCAATGTTAAATGCTGAAGGTGGAGCCAGATGTTGTTGGTACATACCTGTAATCCCAGCACTGGGGAGGCCGAGGCAGGTGGATCTCTGTAGGAGGGATGGTGGCTGCCATCTCTATGTAAACTCTGGGGGGCTGTGCAGCCACAAAGGCATCTCCTGCAGGAGGACCTAATTGAGGACTGCCCGAGAGACCAAGGATTGATGCAGACAATGCCAGCCAATCAGGAACTGCTGTTTAGAAGAGATGCTTTCTTGGGACCAACGGGGCACAGGTGGAGAGTATTAAAGGAGCCCGCAGCAGCATTCAGACAAGCTTGCTGTGGTGTTTCTCACCTGCTCCTGAGTCTGTGTCATTGATTCTGAGGGTCAGCAGTAAGTAGTCCAGGGCACAGGCAGCAGATCTCCATGAGTTCAAGGCCAGCCTGGTCTACAGAACGAGTTCCAGGACAGTCAGGGCTACACAGAGAAACCCTGTCTTCAAAAACAAAAACAAAGCAAAACAACAAAAAAAAGGATGAAGGTGGAAACTGTAAGAGTTCTTCAGGCCAGGCTCCAGAATTCAGTGACCCGTACCTCTGCCATACTCCGTCAGCTAAAGCAAATAGCAAGGCCAACATGAAGTCAGCATCCGACAGAGCTGACTGGACCTCTACAAGGTAAGTAGCGGTGAAAGCCAGTGTAAGGAGATTTGCCTGTCAGGACATGACTAAGAAGGGAAGAGCTTTGTACTAAGATGTCACTTCTGATATTTTTGACTCTGTATCTTTAGGTTAGTCTGACCTGGATTTTAAATTTAAGGAGGAGGAGAAGGAGGAGGACATGGACAGCTACTGATATAGAATATACCTGTTAAAAAGATATTATTTTTAACAGAAATTAACTTATAAATTGGCTTTTGGTGTTCTCAACAACAGAGATAGAATGGAGGCAGCTTAATAGACCCAAGGAAAGGTAGGTAGGTGGCAGTCGCATACCTTAGAGAACCCCAGGTTTCAGAGAGAGGACGTTAAAGGGGCAGTGCTCACAGAGCTGTGGAAAACAAGGGCCCTGGAAAAGAACAGCCCTCTTTAGAGTTCTTATAAACAAAGTGGTGTCCCCTTTGCAAAGAGGGAAATCACTGAAAGGGAAAGGATGGTGCTCTACCTTCCAAAGAGAGAGTGGGCCTTTAGCTTCAGTGATGGCAGCCATTGCAGACGGATTCTGCCTGAAGTTCCCTGAAAAATACCTGCTTAAGCCATGGTAGACTGCCACTGAGGCACCTTGGGTAACTTTTGATGTAGCAGACAAAAAAATGTTATTTTTCTTTTCAATGTCAGGGCTTTGTTCTTTGCCTGAATCAATAACCTTGAAGTCCTTATTAAATGAACTTCCCCATATTTCTATGTATCTAACAAATGTTGGATAAAATTTCTCTAAATGAAAGGAGTTATTGATGTTAATTTCAGCTTTGGAGATTGTCCCATACATGGTCCAATAACAAGGCACAACGTTGGGAATCCTTACCTAGAAGTTAGGGATCACTCAGACCCATAGCTTACTTCTGCCGATCAGATCTGTAACATGCGGCTGTTAGAATTTGTACTATCTAGGATGTTTATAAACAATAGTAGCCAAAGCAATGCTAATAGGTGAGTCTTGCCAAGGTTATGAATATCTTTTGATGTTTGGTGACACTTTCTCAGGGTGAATAAAGACTTGTCCTGCCTAGATTAAATGACCCCACAAAGTCCTTATCTGAAATAAAACCTTCAATTACCCTTTTGAATGTCACAGTCTCAGTCTTAAAGACATGGCTGACTATAGAAACAAAATGCTAAAAACCCTTATTTTTTTCCTCTGAGGGAACAGAAGGATGTCTTATCTTCTTAAATACAAAGATAGCCCCTATTTTATAAATCCATCATCATTTTTCACCTTTAGTTTGGTTTTCTTATTCTTTTTTTGGGCACTTTTGTTATTTCATGACTACTCCTTTTTTTTTTTTTTATTCTATCCAAGATTTTTTATATTCTCAATTATACGATCATCAGCATGCCTCTTTCCACCAGGAATCTGAGGAATTTCATCTCGAGAGCAAGCTGGACAAAGATGACTTCTGGGACAATCATAACCATGACTTTCTTGGCTCTTGCCTCTCATGGAACCATTTTTGGTATGATGATGTGACTGCTTCTTAGACCCTTCAAATATTTGTGACACGTGTGTCTTTAAATGTGTGAAGGCTTCAAACTAAACTCCTATGACGCAGGTCTGCCAGTGACATGTATTCCAAAGTCTTGTCTTCCCCTGGGGAGTGAAATGAGACGCTCTGTGGTCCTCTTATCAGGATGGAAGACGTCATAGATCACTACTCACCATCCTTCAGCTTCATCAGAAGCTCTCGGTGGGGAATTGAGGCAGGGGAGTAGGATGAAGAGAAAGGCAACAAGATTGAGCCTTTGTCTTAACCACTGCCCACCTCAAGGCACGTCTCAGATGAGAAGTGGCAGATGCCCTAGTCTGAAGGTTTGGAGAAATGTATTTAGAAGGCAGTTTGACCCCAGGTCAATTTAGCAATGGAATGGCAGGCTCATCCTCAGGGCCTATGAGCTCTTCAGCCAGTTTTCCAGCTAGACTTATAGTATGAGGCATGATTTTGCTTCTGTACAATGGGCCTTAAATCCAATCAGAAAGAATTGGTTGCCCCCGTGACTTTCATGCCACTGTTGGACCCACGGCTGGTCATTATTATGCCTTGCAGACTCACACCTGGGCAAGATTGTGTTGGGCTGTGAATCTGCCTCACCGCTGGGGTGCTGAGAGCGTCACTAATAAGCCGCTCAGAGGAGGCAGAACACAGCCTGTGATAAGGGTCCTTGTCCATGTTTTGTGTTTCTCCAGATGGGAAATAGGGAAGTCTGGGACAGATCCTGTGGTTCTCAATCTCCTGTGAACCAAGACACCACTGGGGACCTCGAGTAGTTGAGAGCGGCCTGGATCTGAGTGAGTGCTGAGCGTACAGAGGGGCTGGAAGAGGGGAGGCCTTCTCTGAGAGATTTAGGCACTGTACTTTACAATGAAGCCCCAACCACAAGCCCCTGTGATCCTTAATGAAGGAGACACTCCTTGATGAAGACCAGTTCTTGGTTGTTCAAACTGCTTTATTGTTATGGCAGATGTAAACGCATATACCTTACCCAGGGTGAACCAGAAGATTAACTATCTTTTGCATGAAGGGACAGCTAGGAAGGGAAGCTCATTGGGTGAGTTCTATCCTGCCCTATCCAGATACCTCACTAGCATGAAGAAACCCAGGTTTTTATGCTACATGATCGTTTGTCACTGTCCTCTCAGTAGGGTGTCATGGTCATGTGTTCCAGGACAGCTAGAGCCTGGCTGGGAGCTGGTTCCATGCCTGCTGTTCTCAATTTCAATTATGAGATCTCCTGGGGTTTTTGAACCTCCTTCAACCTTACCAGTTCTTCTGCCTGGTGGCATAGTCCCGTTGCCCCACAAGATTGTTGATGGCTTCTCTCCCCCCAGCAGTCCAGAACTATGAAAGCTAGCCAGCAGGGAAGGCTTTCTAGGTCAGCACAGTTGGATTTCTTCAAGCTTTGTCATCAAAATGTGTGATCTTTTTCAATAGGGTCTTATCAAGTTTTGGTGAGAGACCAAAAGCAATGTTAATAGCCTGTGTTTGAGAGGTCTCAGAGTCACAAGTCCAACCACCCAAGGGGAATATTCCGTACTTGTCAGTGGGTAGTTCTTTTGACTTCTGGAAAGAACATTTTCCACAGCGTTGGGTAACTCCATTTAAGCACATATTTAAGAAGTTTGTCGAGGTTCCCATGGTTTTCCCCCTCAAGAATCCCAATGTTAATTATCCGTTTCTCCACATCTTCCCCTGTCTTCTCTTCCCATCCCTTCCCCAAGTGTCTCTCTGTTTGTCCCTCCATATCACCTGTGCTCTGTTCAGAGTGCAGAGAGCAAGTGGCTGTGATCTGTTCAGATATGAATGGGGACATCTACATCATACCCCTTCCTCTAAGGTAAAGAGAATATCACCGGAGAGGAGGTGAGGAGATTGTATGAGTCAGAGGTCAGGGCAGACTGGGGAGAAACAGTGTCATCTAAATATGACAGGACCATTGTACTCACAGCAGCTGTGGGAGCCTGTGTAAGACTTGCAGAAGACCAAGGAAGTCAATGGTCCAGCATGGAGTGGGAGGGGCTCAGATGATGACCAGTGACTCTGCATGGGAGCTACTGATGGCTGCTAGAGAGGGAGAGAGGTTTTGTTTTTGTTTTTGTTTTTGTTTTTGTTTTTGCACCTAGGGTGGTGGTGATGCTGGAGGGTGTTCTCTGGTAAGTCAATCACTCATTGGGTTTCCCACCCCACATGTGTGTATGGGCCACATTAATTAAACTCAGTGGGTTACTGAAAAAAAAAAAAGAAGGCATGAATTGTGAAGGGAATATGGGGGGCATCTTGGATGAGCTGGGGGAAAACAGGTATGTATGAAATTCTCAACTAACAAAAATCTTATATTATAAAAAATAAAACGAACAACAAAAATATAGAGCTGAAGTCCTTTAAGAAAGATAAGCATATGAAAGTGACCAATGTCAGGGTTGGAGAGATGGCTGAGTGGTTAAGAGCACTGCTGCTCTTCCAGAGGTCCTGAGTTCAATTCCAAGCAACCACATAGCAATTCATAGTTGATGCCTTCTTCCGGTGTGCAGACTTACACACGTGCAAAACACTTATATAAGGAAATAATTATTGAAAAAAAGGAAGTGACCAATATCAGATAAAGACTGGAACTTCATGTTCATCCATGACCAAGATCCACATGTAAGAAACAAAACATGTCTAACATATAAATGAGGGGGTTGGCAGGCACTATGTAAATGGCTCATAAAATGTTTCAGCCAGGCATCACTGATCTCCTGCCCTAGTCTCCTAGGATAGCCCAGGTTTAAGCTACCTGCCCCGAACTCTACACCTCAAAACATTTCCACAATGAAATCTGGTCTTAGGACACTCCAGGAGCTGTGGTCATGAATACTGCTGACCACTTAAAAAGTTTGGTGTCCTAAAGCGATCATGGTGAAACAGTCTTTCATAGTCAGTCTTATTTTTATGCATGTTTATCACTCTAGGTCTGAGGGATAATTGTCAGTAAGTAATTGGAATGCTAGAATTAATGTTATACCTAAAATCAAAATGAGCTGGGACTAGAAGTGTGTGTCACTATACCCAGAAAAATATCACTATATTTAAATGAAGTTAAGTATTGGTAAGTTACTATTAATTATAGCATGCTGAATCCTCACCCCAACCCCCTTCCCTTCATCTATCTAAGTTCTCTTCTCACTTTTGTTGTGTTTTGGGTTTTTTTTTCCAGACAGGGTTTCTCTGTATAGCCCTGGCTGTCCTGGAACTCACTTTGTAGACCAGGCTGGCCTTGAACTCAAAAATCTGCCTGTCTCTGCCTCCCAAGTGCTGGGATTAAAGGCGTGCGCCACCACTTTTTATTTAGGTTTTAAGACAGAGTCTTACTCTGTAGACCATGCTGACCTGGGATTAACCATGGAATCTGGTAACCTGGTTTTGAATTCAAAGTCATCTTCTGGTTTCAGCCTCTTAAATGGTAGAGCTGGAGAGATAAGCCACCATGCCCTCTTTTGAGTTTTAAAATGTTGAAGTTCTCCAGGTTCTGTTTCCCAACTTCTATTTTCTCTTAACCCATCGACTCCTTTCCTCAGTGGTACCCAAGGACTGAGTCATCTTCCTTACTGGTGACTCCTCCAGTTATATTCCCAGCTTCCATTGGGTTGTAAAACCATTTTCATTTTATGACTGCTTATAAATATTTACACAGCACATCTAGCAGATGTGGTGGATTGAATAAGCCTGAACCTTCAGTGAAGTCATGCTCTGTCCACCCTCTTCAATCCCCGCTTCATGATGTCTTCCTTGCAGTAACCATATGATATTGATCTTAATATCACCACCACAAAGTGTCTGTCACACATTCGATAAATATTTGTTGAATACATGAATAGTATTTTTATCTTTAATGTGCCTCTCAGGTAGCCTACTGGAAGACCAGAAAAATTCACATAATCGCAAAGCATCGTTTTCTTTTGGCTGTGGTGGGTAGCTGCAGCTCCCACAGAATCATGTCTGCCAGTATTCACACTCCTTTGCAAAACATTTCCACAGTGAAATCTGGTCTTAGGACACTCCAGGAGCTGTGGTCATGAATACTGCTGACCACTTAAAAAGTTTGGTGTCCTAAAGCGATCATGGTGAAACAGTCTTTCATAGTTTTATTTTTATGCACGTTTATCACTCTAGGACTGAGGGATAATTGTCAGTAAGTAATTGGAATGCTAGAATTAATGTTATACCTAAAATCAAAATTATCAGCTCAGGGCAGCTTCAAGTCAAGGCATCATAGTCCTCCAGCAGCCCCTGGATTCGCTTTCCTTTTGGCAGAACGGGTGTAGGAACTACAGCAGGCACGGGTTTGCCTGGATCCAACACAGCCATGCCAAGTACCGAGGAGGTGTAGAGTTCCTGGCAGGTAGCTTAAACCTGGGCTATCCTCCTCCAACCACACGGGGGCGCGACGGCGCCACAGTCCGGACAGCCGCAGCCGGCTAGGACTGGGATTGGGGGAAACGGACTGGTTCTCACAAGGGCGGGGCAAAAAGCGCCCCGGAGGTCCCCAGGGCAGGAAGTGAGGGGGCGGGGCTTGGGGAAGGCGTGCGCCTGCGCGGAGCCGGCTGTTGGATCGGGCTCGGGCTGCGGCTCCAGTGCGCGTTCACGGTGACGGCTCGGCGTTCTTCCAGAGCGGGGCGGGGAGGGCGGAGAAGGGGAGCGGGGCCCGGGGGATTCGGGGACCGCGGTGGGCCTGGGCCGTGCCGGAAGAGGCGAACGGCTCGGCTGGGTGGAGCTTTCTGGAAGTTTGCCTCCCGCCTCGGGTGGTGGCTTCCCTCCTGAGCGGGGCTTCCTCCAGGCGTCGCCGGCCTGGCCTGTGCGGGTCTCCCCTCCGCCTCGCCGCTCGTCCTTGTGCAGAGAGACCCATGCTCTCCTGCACAGTCGGAGCAGCTCCAGGGAGCTCACTGGTTTCCTCAAAAGCTTGTATCCAAGGATCACCTTTGATAATATTTACCACTCGCGGTGGGACGGGGAGCAACTGTGCTGGGGCAAACCCCCGCCAGAAATGTTAGTCCCAGGAGATGAAAATCCCACATTTTGGAATTTAGGAGTTCATCGCCTCCTAGCGGCTCTCAAGGTCTTGGAGCCTTCCTAAAAGGATTTAACTTCATAGCCATCATCCTTAGCCAAGATGCAGGGGTGCGGTGTGACATTTGGAAGCTTAAGAGCCAACCCTGATAACTTACTTTTTTTTTTTTTTTTTTTTAAGAAGCCGTCCATCATGTGTACTTAGCTGGAATGATTATTTTAAAGTGCATGTCCTATTTTTGCCAGTCTGACAGCTGTTTCCATAGAAACTAGAGAAGAAATAGTAGTTTTCAGTAAGAGTTGTTAAAACTGTCTTCTAGCCATCGGCTTTGAGTGCGAGTGAGCGCGCACTACTTGTTCATTCTGAGATGGCACTTGAAGCACTAAGGGTTTGAAATGTTCTTAGAGGCTAGCCATCCAAATTGTTTAATTTTCTCACATCATTAATTTGCTAATCCTACAAGTCTGCCAGCTATGTTTGTTGGCCTGCCACAGTTCTTTGACGAGCACACGTCAGTCCCAGTTCTTTCTTAGGTGTTGTGTAGTGTAGTGACTGGCTCTTTGAAAAATGTATAAACAGATTTCTTTCCCCATTTAAAAAAATTTTTTTTGAAGGGTTAATCAGTGATTACGGATAAACAACTACTGTTCCTATTCTGGATGGCACTTGATTGCCAGTGTTAGAAATGCTAATGATTTTAATTCTGTACCTAGTGTTTGGAGCTTTTGTTTTTACCTTCTATGGGTAGACTCTGTTAGATATGTTTGCATCTGCTCTGAAATGAGCACTTTTCTCATGAGCAGATCCCAGCAGTGTGAATAGGGCACATGGTACTTGGAGGAGAGTTTATTTTCTGAGGGGGGATATCTATAAACTAGATGCTCTGTAATTTAGCAGTGGATGAAGGAGGCTTCGAGAAGGTGCCTTTGGAACTGGAAAGCTGGAAGCAACATTAGGAAGTTTATTGAAAGGCTCACAGAAAACCAGTGGAAATTACAGAAGAGCTTGCTTGGTTTAGGATTCACAAAGTAACACACACTGTAAACATTTACATTGCCCAGGAAGAGGGAATACTGGATCCCTCATAAGCACCATTCTGCCCCCTAAATTTCACGTAGGCCTTTTATAAGATTTATATCTGTATCTATTAGTGTGTTTTGTCTTTACTAGCTTTACAGGTTGGGCAGGCATTTTTGTCTTGTCTTTACTTTTTATCTGCTACACAGAGTGGCATCTGACTTGTAGCATTCGTTCATATAATGAATTATCAATAAATTAATGAATCAATGACTAAAACAATCCTTAACCAATGAGATACAGGAATGTTTGGTTAAGATGATCAAGTTTTATTAATTTGGTTGGCAACATTTTAAAATAGGTAAATTTCCCATTTAAGTCTGAATTTGTAGCTTTTGTAGAAACATTTGTAACCTTTGGCAACCTAAAGGACAGATTTTGTTATATCCCTGGGCCTCCTTTGGGTGACTGTTCACATCTGCCTGGCCTTGCTGCAGCTTGCCTGTATCTATCACACTAGCCTGCACTGTCCGGAGTTATCCTCTTATTAATTTTAATAAAAGTGGAGCAGAGTACAAATTCTGCTCCTCAGATGCACCTAGCCACACGCCATGGCTGCCGTAGTGGACAGCACAGGGAACATTCTGTAGGAAGTCTTAGGTAGCGTTGCTTTTGACATTGGACTTTGCTTCTGTTGTCCTGTTGTACTGCAGTTTTGTTTTTGAATTGTCTTGAATGGCTCTGTGACTCAAGTGCTAGAATACAGGCTTGCTCTTCTCAGCTTCGGGGCTCTTGCAGGTAGTAGCATTTCCTGCTGTTTTTAGATTAGCCTATCATCTTGGTTGTGGATCAAAGCAGTGTATCTTAATTTAATTTTTAAAGAAAGGGTTTCTTTCTGTAGACATGGCTGTCCTGGAACTCGATCTGTAGACCAGGGTGGCCTTGAACTCACAGAAATCTCTGCCAGCTTGTGCTTCCTGAGTGCTGGGATTAATGGTATGTGCCACCACTGCCCACCTGGTTTGATTTGCCTTCCTGAAGGATTGCTTTAGGTTCCTTGGAGGAGGGATTGGTAGTGAACTAAAGTGAGGTAGTTATAGTAAAATCTGTAACTCGGGATCCCAGAACCAGGATGAGCTGGGCTGAGGTAGTCAGGAGGTGGATTGGCAGGACTGACTTAAAGTGGCCTTTGTTTTTTCTGGATGTTAAAATCCTAAGGCTAAGTCCGTATGGTTTGGAATGTGGTTTGTAGAAGGTTGGGAAGTTCAAGTAGGGAGCATACCTCAGATTGTTCCATTTACCATGGAAGTATTAACTTGCACATGATCTTGTACAGCTGCTTCCTACCATGAAAATGTCTTTGAGCTCATGCATTTGTAAGGCATGGCAACTGGGTGAAGAGAAGGAATTCCTTTAGAGAGCATCTGAAGCCCAGTCAGATGTGGAAAGCACAGTAGGGTCTCAGAAACATGAAGGCCTTCAGACTTGCCTACTAATACTGCCACTTGTATTAGGTAGGCGTCAGCTTCCTTTGATTAATATTTTTTTGATTCTGTGAATCTTATTTTCTGCTTGGTAATTTTAAATTGTGAATTATATTTTGCTAAATGTTTATTTTTTGATTCTTTTTTTTTTTTTAAGATTTATTTATTTATTATATGTAAGTACACTGTAGCTATCTTCAGACACTCCAGAAGAGGGAGTCAGATCTTGTTACAGATGGTTATGAGCCACCATGTGGTTGCTGGGATTTGAACTCGGGACCTTCGGAAGAGCAGTCGGGTACTCTTACCCACTGAGCCATCTCACCAGCCCCTATTTTTTGATTCTTGAGGCTTTTTTTTTTTTTTTTTTAAAGAAACTCCAGGCTGTGGCTATCAGAAGTTGCTTGAGCCTTTAGTGTGTTGTTTCTCTGGGTGTCTGTCTGTTTTAGCCTTTGTTATTGGGGTAAAGCAGCTCTCATATCCGTGCTGCACTCTTTGGGGTTCCACCTAATTTCTGTGAATTACAAATGGGACCTTTCCCCACTTTGATCAATGGGAACAGATCATGCACCCTGGCCTGTGATTGTGCCCAGAAATTATGATTCTTTGCAAGCTTCAGGAGGACTTCTTACTCGTATGCCCAGCTAGTGCTCAGCTGCATGGGGAGGGCCTGCAGAGAAGGGAGGGGCCTGCAGAGACTGTGTTTCCTTCTTCTGCCCATAAGCTCTAGCTGCCTGGTCCACAGGCGTCACATCTTCAGTTTAGGGCACTTATAGGCGTAGTCATCTTGTGTGTGGTTTGGAGATTCGCCAGGCCATTCTCTGGGGCAGTTGTAGGTCGAGTCTTGTTTCCCATCATTCAGTCCTTCTTTGCCTACCCCCAAGTGTGTGGAAATCCTCATTTTATGCATTCCCTTTAAAAAGTCAATTTTAGGTGGCATTAAAGTCTCTCTTTACATTCTAATTCTAATCAAAAGCCCTATAGGTTTATTGGAATGAGTAAATTAAAAGTCTTAAAGATAACATTTTTAAAGTTAGTCTTTCTATCCCATTATACTCTTATTACTGTCAACTGATACACATTTGTTGTTTTATCGAAGCTATTTCTTATTTTGCCAATTGATTTGCTGATCAAATAGAGTCCCTGAAACTAAAATAAAATGTTTTTTCTTTAAATGAAGTGAAAAAGTTCAAGTGTTGAAAATAAGCACTGTGTAGTGAGCTGAGGCTGTGTGTGTTCCTCTGGGTTATCCTGTTGAAGGTGCTGCTGTGGGTGGTGCACTGAAGTACAGGCATTTACCCTGACATGTTCAGCATGCATCCCTTTTCCTTTCTTTATTAAAAAGATTTATTTATTTATTTATTATATGTAAGTACACTGTAGCTGTCTTCAGACAGCCCAGAAGAGGGCATCAAAACTCATTACAGATGGTTGTGAGCCACCATGTGATTGCTGGGATTTGAACTCAGGACCTTGCTGAGCTATCTCTCCAGCCCTCATGCATTTCTTAAGCATTACATTCCCACTTTGTAAATACATGTTTTCCACAGGTGTTCATGTCTTATTTGTGTGTGTGTGTTCTAGATAACCAAGCAAAAGATGAGCCTCCTTTATGGACTGCAGTCTACCAGGAGAAATCAGTTTCTCTCTGGAGTGAATAACCTGGCCATCAGGAGGCAGTGGACCCCACCAGCAAGCTGTCCACTGGCACCACGGCTCCGAGCAGTAAACACATACTGGGGACTGAACACATACTGGGGTCATTGTCATTCAGTGACCTTACTGCCCAGAGACTTTCTTTTCTGTAGGACTCTCAATAACAAAAAATCAAGATGCCTCTCAAGTGTCCAAAGCAAGGAAATGGGGGTGCTTACCTACAGATGTACTGTGTGGGGTGATTCTGTTCTAAGACAAGGAGCAAGGAAAGTGGCGGGCGTTCCTGCTCTTGGAGTCTCCTGTTCTCCAAACTGTCCTGCCCGGAGTTTCCGCACGTCTGCACGGGTTCAGGCTGCCCCAGTCCCTCTCTTGCTGCTTATTCTGAAACCAGTGCAAAAGCTCCTTGCTATCATCGTGGGCAGGTAAATATACTTTGGGAGGAAAACAATGTTTTTGTTAAAGTTCTTGAAGTTTTATATTCACATTTGTATTAACGTATAAAATTTTTTTAATAATTAAACTTTAGTATTTATAAAACTGTACTTTTAAGGAAACCTTTCCCTATGCCATATTCAGCTCAAAATTTGAGTTTCTAAAGGTAAATTCTACCAGTCTTGTGTGTAAGTAGGATTTTAATAATCTTGAAATAATTTGTTTCAAATTAATTGTACACAAATGTGATCCTTAAGTTTTTGTTGGTTGAGATATTTCTAAAAGATTTCACATTTCTAATTATAGGGATAATGGGAAATATTGACAATGATTTGTGTAACAACAGCACTTAAGAGCATTGCCTTTTGATTTTGTGGAAGTTTAGGCAGTTGACATGAAATGAAGGACTTGATTTATATAATTAGGGGCTCAGCCTTAGCCACATTAATAAAGCTCATTCCACCATTCTGTTTTCAGAGGATTTTTGTTATGTTTCTCTTGGTAGTCCTTTATAACTCTGCATTTTATATCGAAGTGGCTATTTCTCAACCCCTTTTCCTTATTTCATGAAGGTTGAAGAAAGCAAACCTGTCTCTTCAGAAAGTTTTGCTAAGTTTGCTGACCCTCCTTGCCATCTACTTCCTTCCGTACTAACAACCCAGTCTACTTTTATTCAAAATCCAAGAATTTCTCTGTAATGTATTTCATTCTGTTGTTTGATGTTGATAGAAAGTAGGTATCTACATTGGCTCCCGAGTAACAAACTCATCCTCACTTGTAGGGATGATCGCTTTGTGAGGTCTACTCCTATAAAATTGTTTGATTTTGGTGTTGATCTTACTGTTATGAATTTTCTCTTATAATATGTTACACATATACTTAAGTAAGTAGTAATGCTGTAAGTGTTGTAATAGGAAATAAGTATACTTCATTGTTTTATGGCTCTTCTGGTTTAGTCGCTATCTCTGTGTTAGTCAACTTTGGACACTGTAATGAAATAACTGAGATAATAAGGGAGCGAGGACTTATTTCGGTTCATGCTTTCTGAGGTTTTGGTCCGTGGTTGCATAGGCTGGGCTCACTCAGTGCATGGTGTGGGAATGCTTGGCAGAGGAGACTTGTCCATTTCATGATGGTCAGGAAGGCAAAGACAGAAACAGGCAGGGGCTGGGGTTCTAATAGCCCCTTCAAGGGCATCTCTCCAGAGACCCCACATTCTTTTACTAGTTCCCGTTTCCTGTGGGTCATACCACTTCTAGTAGTGCCACAGGCCAGGGGCCAAGCTTTTGATACTGAATACATAGACTTTTGGTGGATACTTCCAAATGATAGCAGGGACTTAGTAAAATTGTAGTAACTTCACAAAATTGTTTTGTAGAATGAATTCTTGTCAAGAGAAATTTCACATATGTGTGTGTGTGTGCATGATAAATTTTAAGACTTAAAAAATGTATCCACAAGGAAATGTTTTGTCAAAATGTTTTTGTACCTAGCCTGGCACTTTAGAGAACTACTGTCCACTCCTGTCAGCCAGCAAGACCCTCCCCAGATGGCCTCTGTAACAGCACACTTTGATTACTCTGGCACTTCACTTCCCCCACTCCCCCTGGATGGTAGTGGGGCTGCTGCTTCTGAGCAGGGCTGCTTATTGTTGGTCAGTGCTGAGGTAGTGCCTCCTGTTCCCTGTTGGAGCCCTGGCAGATTGTGCTGGAGTCTCAGGAGCCGTGGGAAAGGTACACTTTATCCTCCATGACTCCGAGATGCTTGCCTACGGACGCCATCCTTGTTAGTGGTCAGTCTGGGAGTGGCTTTCCCTACTGCTGGGTTTTCCTCTAGCTACCTCCCTTGGCTAGGCTGTCCTCTGTAACAAGGGTTAGAAAGAGCACACGCATAGTGATTAGACAGCGCTTAGCATATGGGAAATAGGAAGTGTTATTAGTGGGAGTTGTAACAACACTGCTCCTTATTCTAGGGTTTGCCTTCACACTAGCTGATGTGGGAAATTCAAGAGAGCCTTAGGATTTTTAATTATAATTTTATAGAGTTGATGACTTTCCATACTCTAAGGATTTTCTAAGTTAAAAGCTATGTGCACAGAAACGTAAAGGTGGAAGGGATTGGCTTTGGTGAGGTGTGAGCATGTGCACTTACAGATGGGCCATTTCTGATTTGTCACAGGGGCATAAGGAAATGGTGGCAAGCACTTCCCCCTAACAAGAAGGAGCTATTTAAAGACAGCGTGAGGAAGAACAAGTGGAGGCTGCTTCTTGGTCTGAGTGCATTTGGACTGCTCTTTGTAGTGTTTTATTTCACTCACCTGGAAGTGAGCCCTGTCACCGGAAGGAGCAAACTACTGTTAGTGGGCAAAGAACACTTCAGGCTTCTGTCAGACCTGGAATATGAAGTAGTAAGTACTGAGACTTGGCTGTAACTGCACTGCCCAGGCTAACACGCAAAGCAGGAAGCTTTTTTAAATACAGAAGGTGCACTGCTTTTAGTTTTATTTTTGACACAGTCATCATTTCCTCCAAGGTCTCCCACTTGGGAGAGGCGTTGGCACACGTACGTGGTTGTCCTCCCAGCCAGCCGGCTCCTGCTCTGCTGTGCTTGTGCTTCATGGTGTTCCCGCTCAGGAAAGCCTTCCTTGATGCTCAGGCTGGGTCCGACTGCGACTCAGCCCGGTAGAGCCGAGAACTGAACTTTTGTGATCCTGTTCCATGCTTGGCAGGACTGGGTTAGGTCCCAGTTTTCCTTCCCTTTGTTTTCTTTACATTATGGAACTTCCCATGGTCTGTGGCCCTCTCCCTTTTTAGGCTAAGCTCTGTGGGACTAACATCCTTGTTGGTTTGTTTATTCTAGGATCTAACATCATGCAAACTAGTGCTTAGTTTTTATGTATCAAGTAAGTAAACATGCTGTGAGAATTTTTATGCCTTGAAAGTCAGGTATAAGATAGTTGTTTCCCAAACATCAGTTTTGACCGAAATTTTGTTGTATTTTCTGCCAGATTTTTTTCTTCTTAAAACAGAGCTTTGCTATGTAGCCTGGGGTTGGCCCTCAACCTGTGACCCTTATGCCTCAGCTTCCTAAGCGATAAGCTCGCTGGTATGTGCCCCCATAATCATTTGTTTTCTGAATACAAAATGATGGTGGGATTCAGAAATCTCAGCTTATGGAGACATATAGTAACTCGGGGACAGACAGTGCACAGTGTGTTCTCCTGTGTCCTCAGGGACGGACATCGTGTTTTAGTAATTACCACATCCAGGCAAGTGCTGGATGCCGTTGTTGAATAGGTAATGGCTTCGCGTTTTCACATGCTTGAGTATAAATGAACACATGAACTTAGCAAAGTTATCATTAATAGCAATGACTTTTTTGCTATAAAAGTTGATCTTAGCTAAGATAATAATAGTCTCTTAGAAGAATACAAACAAATTTAAACTATGTCCTAAAATTTAGTCTTAGTAGGAAGATAGATTAGAGAAAAACATTTTGGAAAGATTGGAACAAACCTTGCAAAAATTTGAAGTATCTTCTATTCAGATAGTTTAAAATACATGCATATATGAATGGATTTGCATATATGAATACTGTATATATACATGTGGGTCTGTATGTATGTATAAGTGTGTTCATGTGAATAGACATTTTTACTGCTTAATTTATTGGTCTGTGAATTTAAACATCTTATAGAGCTGTTACAAAGTACTCTAATTACATGGGGTGCAAACCAGTATGTTGTCAACTTGACACAAACTAAAATCATCCGAGAGGTGAGAGCCTCAACTGAGAAAATGCCTGCATAAGATTGGCCTGTACATAGTCAGGGTGGGGCATTGGGTTGATTAATGATTGATGTGCAAGGTCCTTGCTCATTATAAGCGGTGCCACCCTTGGGTAGGTGGTTCTGGGGTGTATAAGAAAGCAAACTAAGCAAGCCATGGAGAATACCAGACCATTCTTCAATGGTTTCTGTTTCAGTCTCTGCTTCCAGGTACTTGCCTTGAGTTCCTTTGATGATGGACTGTGGACTGAGAGTTGTAAACTGGAATAATCCCTTTTCTCCCCAAGTGGGCCTTGGTTGTGGTGTCTATCACAGTAATAGATAGCAAACTAAGATGTAGATAAGAGTCCCTTGATTGTTTTAGAAGAGTTAATAGAGGACTTTTGTTTACTACTGTTAAATTATTCTTTTATTTTTTTTTCTTTTTAAAGATTATTTATTTATTATATGTAAGTACACTGTAGCTGTCTTCAGACACCCCAGAAGAGGGCATCAGATCTCATTACAGATGGCTGCGAGCCACCATGCGGTTGCTGGGATTTGATCTCAGGACCTTCAGAAGAGCAGTCAGCGCTCTTTTTTTTTTTTTTTTTTAAATTATTATTTTCTTTATTTACATTTCAAATGCTATCCTGAAAGTT
>NC_034595.1:54213421-54235690 GCF_900095145.1 Mus pahari
CTTCCTTCCTTCCTTCCTTCCTTCCTTCCTTTCTTTCTTTCTTTCTTTCTTTCTTTCTTTCTTTCTTTCTTTCTTTCTTTCTTTCTTTCTCTTTCTTTCTTTCTTTTTCTTTCTTTCTTTCTTTCTTTCTTTCTTTCTTTCTTTCTTTCTTTCTTTCTTTCCTGACACTGGGTTCTTTGTATCCCAGACTGGTCTTGAATTTACTGTGTGGCAGGGATGACCTTACACTTGTAAATATCCCGGTTACCGGTCGGTCTTCAGTGTTTGGACCACAGGGATGTGTAAGCACAGTGGGTGTATGTAGTGCTGAAGACCAAACTGTGTTCTTGTACATACAATGAGAGCGAGCACTCTATCAACTGAACTACAGTTTTCTTTTTTTATATGAGATTTTTAATGTGAGATCTAGGCAGCTTTATTTTCTGAATTTCTTAGGAAAGTAGAAATAGTTCAGCATTTTACTTGCATATAGACTAATAGAAAAGAATAAAACTTGGATTGAATCATGTTTATATAAAAAATTATAATTTATTCCTCTGTGAGAAACCATACTGCTTTCCCATGAATAATTCAAATTTCAGAAATTTAAGTGTTTAATATATGTAAATTTTTGCACAATTCAAGATTAAATGCCCAATACTCATCAGATACCCCTCCATGAAGCAGCAGAAGCATTTCGTAGTGAAAAATCTCTTAATAGTACTTTAAAAAAAAAATCTTCTAGTGGATGGAAGAATTTAAAAATAATCTGCTGCCTGAGAGAGACCCGCGATACCTGACTGTCAAAGAAGTGGTTTTTCATCTGACACAATGCAATCAGGACGTCCCAGGGATCTCGGACATCAACTGGGTGATTCACGTGGTTGACTCCCCAGCCGTCAATGCCTTTGTGCTCCCAGTAAGTAAATTCTTTATGCACATTTGTTGTTGTTGCTGTTACTAGCTTGAGCGTCTTTGAGTTTTACTGTGAGCTAATTGCTTATCTTATTCTCTTTGTACAGAATGGACAAGTGTTTGTTTTCACCGGGCTCCTGAATAGTGTGACTGACCTGCACCAGCTGTCCTTCCTCCTGGGCCATGAGATCGCACATGCAGTCCTGGGGCACGCTGTGAGTACCCAGTGATGTGCTGCTGGTGAATGGTGCAAGTGGAATCCTTTAAGGAACACAGTCTTTTCTTCTCCTTTCAATTTCTTCTTCTTTTAATGATGGAATGTAATTGCCTTATTCTGTACCTGAAAAAATGTGATTAGCTTATTTTGAGACTTTTTGCAGTCTTTCGTATATGATCCTGAATAATTAGTGTTTCCCTTAAATACTGTTTTTATCGCCTGTCTCTTTTGCTAAAAAGTAATTAGTCTCAGCCTCTAATTATTTCACTTTAAGTTTTAAATTTCCATAATTAACATACTTGTAAACTAGTCAGAAAATTAATTGTTGAAAAGTTATATTACTATTTAAGTGGTAAATCAGTTTTATTCTTACTATTTTCAAATGATGGCTAGGAAAATTGTTGAAAATGCCTAAATGATATGCAATATGGAATTAATGTGGAATAGTAATGACATGGCCTGATTAGTTTACAGAACTTCATCTAGTATGTTCCTTCTCATTCAGAGTTTTAACTTATAAATATGTATTTATCATCCCTAGTTTTTAATATTAGGAAACTAACATTTGAAAAGACTAATGGTGGCCACGTAGGTTATTAATAAAGATGTAAAAATGGGTATATTTTTGTATTCATTTTTGATTACTATTCATTAAAATATGAATGAATCTTTTGTATATGTAACTAGAAGTAAGTATATTTTTTATTTTTTAATCAGAACATGCAGGTAAATATTTGTGAAAGGATTAGTACATGCTAAATAATAAGTGCCAATATTATAAACTTCAAATGGAAACTATAGTGTTTATTATTAATCTTCCTCAAAGTCTTTTAAATAGAGGAATAATAAGATGAGGTGGGCCAACGTTGTTCTTTTTTGAAGCATCCCTGATTTCTTTTGATCTACAGGAAAAAGAAATGTTTCCTAAATAGATACAAGAATAAATCTAAGCCATAGAAATAGTATCATTATACTGTGTTCTAACTTCTCTCAAATACTGGTGTCATAATGCGTCAGTGATGTATTAATGAGTGACACAAAGACTTTCTCCTGGTTTGACAAGTATGGGCCCACGCTTGATTTCTCCGCGTCTCTCCCTGTGCACTTGGTGCTTAGTGCACACAGGCATGCGTGCGTGTGTGTGTGTGCACTTGCTTACGTGCATGCAAGCGTGATATATATATATATATATATATATATATATATATATATATATATATATATAAAGAGAGAGAGAGAGAGAGACCTATCTCTCCCTGTTACCTGTGTGTGTTTGAATCTGTGCTTGTGTCTCTGTTTATGCTAGTATTGCAAACAGGTGCTACCATTCTATATCTACATGTTACTTTCAACATTTTATAGGGCATTTACAGCCTTAAACAAAGACTGCACACAACACATACACACATTATTCTGGGTCTGGCATGGAAAGTAACATAATTTAAGATTAAAGCTATACATTAGTTCAGATTGTAAAAGCTGAATGCATTAGAAATTCAAAGCATAGTAAGGTTGGTTATATTGTTTATTTTTAAAAGGCAGGTTAAACTTACACAGTAGGACTGCAGGTTAAATACAGTATTAAATGACCTTAAGGCATATTCTTTTATCAAGTTGACTGTGAGGTCTAGAAAAGTTCATTCTCCTTGGGGTCAAGAGCTTAGCTTTGGCTGTTGTAGCTTTGAAAAGTGTTAACCATTCTGCTGGCTTGATCTCTGGCCTGGGCCTGCTGTCAGTGGAAGGTCACCACTGCCACCAGCACAAGGTGGCGCTGATGAGACGAGGGAGGCAGGAAGCAGCTTTAATAGAAAGCAGTTAACATTGTGATGACAAAGGCTCTTTGATCAACGCAGTTTCTCTTTTGGAAGTCCTAGTTTTCATTAAATCAGCTCTTATGCTGTTTCCTTTTTCTATAAATAGACAGTTCTAAACTATTTCTAGACCAGGTGTGGTAGTCCATGCCTTTAATCCCACTACTCAAGGAGGCAGAGGCAGGCAGATCTGTGTAAGTTCGAGTCCTGCCTGGTCTATAAATCAGGTTCCAGGATAGTCAGGGCTACACAGAGAAATCCTGTCTCAAACAAGCAAGCAAGCAAGCAAACAAACAAACAAGAAAACCAAAACCAAATATAACCAAAAAAGTTTTTATTTTTGAAGACTAATAATAGTTAGACTCTTGATAACTCATAGCAAGGCATTTCTCTTCATAAATACTTTGTCAATTTGACTTTAGTCTTTTGTGGTAAAACAGTCCAATAATTATTTTACAGCTAACAGCTCTTATGGTGTGATAGTTGGTTCTGTGAAAGATGATATTGATGGGGTCCTAGTCTGATTTTGGTGTGTGGTGAGTAAGCCCACGCATTTACCTTGTACTGACATTATTGTGCAGAATACATTTTATATAGACCCTAACTGGTTAGTGTTGTGATTCTTCTTCACAGAACCCAGCTCCCAGTGACCAGTACCAAACTTACAAAATCAAAAACTGTGTCATTGTACTGTGCTTTTATGTATTAGGTCATAAACCCCAAAACTTTTATGTAAATTTGAAATCCTTTCTGAGTTTTCATGTGTTAGGCGGAATATATATATATATATATATATATATATATATATATATATATATACATATATAAATATATATGTTTATTTTAGGCTTTATGTAACACTATAAGTACAATGAATACTTTGATTTGATTTGTAGAATATAGTGTCTACATTACATACCAAAATAGCCTTAGCTTGGATTTTTGGTCCTTTTACTAATTAATAGCTGTGTGAATTGAGACAACCAAAAAATTTCCATTTCCATTATCTATGAAATGAGGCTTATTGAACTACAAGAATTGTTGTATCTGCTCATATAAGAAACTGTAGCTTATTGTCACTGTCTTTGACAATGAAAAATTAGCTTGGCGAAAGTAGTAAACTATCATAAAGGCATAAATGGCTCATAGTGTGTAAGCAAAGAAAAGGAACATTTCAGGAGATGGCTTGGATGTGAGGGGAGAAATTTGGGTCTTTGGTTGCTGAGATGGCTCAACAAGTAACAATGATGTCCCCAAGCCTGACACATCTCTGGGCTCACATATGGACGCAGAGAACTGACTCCCACAAGTTGTCCTCTGACTTCTTTGTACTGTGACATACCATGCCCACATATATGTACCACAAAAAATACATATAACAAATTAAAAAAAAATCAATCTTGGCTTGTATTGGCCAGTTGAGCACACAAAATTATTTAGTATGATTAAATAGTGTCTAGAAAGTACAAATATGTACTCTCTCCATTTGCTAATTATTGTTGTCATTATTTTGATTATTCTTAGGCAGAAAAGGCTAGCTTGGTTCATTTACTGGATTTCCTTGGTATGATTTTTCTCACAATGATTTGGGCCATTTGTCCACGAGACAGCTTGGCAGTTTTGGGCCAGTGGATACAGTCAAAGTTGCAGGAGGTAAGTCTGAGATGGTCTGTGGTGAACATGCAACTCTGTTCACGTGAAGCAGTGTGTATCAGAATTTAAAGTCTGTCCTGTGACAGTACGGAATTTAGTGTCTGCTTTACCCTATAGGTACTGCTTCCTTATAGCACTTAATTAAGAAATACTACATCTGTGTGCTGATTTTTAAGGATTTATTAAAAGAGCTACTGTTCCAACTTTGGGCTAATTAATTTTCTGTTTTAAATTCATAGTTGTTGATATTACAGAAAGAAAAACCTCGTCACTGCTCCATTCTCTTTGTTCTGTCACTGACCTACTGTGCTGTCAGTGGAGTTGATGGGGTTTCCCCTTATGTATAAGTAGTTGCTTTTTAAAATAATAGAATCATAAGAGTCGATGATAACAAGGGCAGCATCGTTGTTTTTCTCTTGAAATACTAAATGAGCCCCACCTCTTGAGCATGACTTTTAATTTAATAATGAATCGGAAGATAAACCAGGGTTCGTTTGTGTGGGTCCTTCCTCCTGAACTGAGCCCTTGGTGACTGTTGTCAGGGAATGCTTTTCTCTTCGCAAGCCCTTCTCACCATGCTTTGGGAGCAGAGAGGGATGCGTCAGTGCTGCACTGTACAGTGGGAATTGCTCACATTCTCTGCCATTCACTTACGTGGTGGCTGCTACACTAGGGCTCTGTTAAAACTACCGATGTTTTGCTCTGGATTATTATTGCTGTGTGGCCTTGTCCTGGTATTACAGTTTTTGTTTTTTTTTCTTGCATATACGGTCTCTACTCAGTAGATGCCCATGGTTCTTGCTCTCCACAGTGTCTCGGTGGCTCAGTGGTTTAGAGCCTGTGTTCCTCTTACAGAGGAGCTAAGTTTAGTTTGATTCCTAGTACCCATATGGCCACGGTAAGCAGAGGATTATATGCCCTCTTTGCTTTCTTGTGTACCAGGCATACGCATGGTGTTCTTACATGCATGCAAAACCACTTATATGCATTAAAAAAACCCTAAAAGTAATAATTAAAATGCCCCTGCTAGCTGGCATAGCGATGCACACCTATAGTCCCAATACTTGAGAAGCTAAGGCAAGAAGGAGGTTTGCTTGAGTTAATGAATCTGAGACAGCATGACCTCATAACTCCAAACGCTTACAACTATCTCCAAGAGTCAAAATCACCTACCTACCGGGTCACCCACCTACCCGGTCACTCACTCACTCACTCACTCACTCACTTGCTCGCTCGCTCGCTCGCTCGCTCACACGGGATTGAAAACTACTTTTAAAAAGCATTTTGTGTAGTACCAGGCACAAAGTAAGCACTCAGCTAATAGGGATGATTATTTTTATTATTGGCTCATGTAATACTCCGTGCAAATCGAGGAGTTTGTTACCGTTATTAGCTTCATTTTGCACATTGCCCTATGAGTTCTTCTGTTGAAGCTGATGCTTTATTGGGTTAGCACATTCGGTGGCACACACTTAGCCTGCCTCGAGAGCTGACACTGTGCCATGCAGTGCTTCAGCTGAAACAGATGTAACCGAGCGGGAAGGAAGTCATGTTCTGTGCTCATATACTGTGAACAGCCGTTTAGGTTGCTTGTATCCATAACAAGTATGTTGCTGGGTTTGGAAAGTTGCTCAGTGGATAAATAGCTCCTTTTTTAAAAGTTCTGCTTATTGATCCATCGCCTACAAAGTTTTAGGACTAACTGCAAATTAAAATTTAATTGGAAAACATACTCATAAATACAAGTAATTAGGAAAATTAAAGTTAGGATAGCTGTGTTTTTTAAAAAATTGAAGTCAAGAAGAAAATTTTATTTTACTAACTAATCAATATTTAGAAAAGGAAATGAAGATAATTCATCACAGAAAAACCTCTGCTTTGTGATTAGTTTTCTCACTGAAGTTTTCTGCTAGTGTTACTGGCTCTCATATACCTATATTTTCTCGATTTCCCTTTAGAATTGTGAGTTTAATGTTTCTTGGCCATAGTTAAGCTTGCACCAGTGTGTGCACTAGGCAGCTCTCTGTTCAGTCATGGAGAATATGAGTAGAAAAGGAAAGAAACAATGGCAACCCAGGCTGTTGGGGAAGGCACGGGCCGTGCGTTCCCTATTGCCCTGTTTAAAGTATGAGTCTAATGGCAGGTCACATTTACATTTTATACCTTAGAGGACAGAGATTTCATACTAGATTTTCAGTGAAATTAGCTTAACATACATTTTTAAATTCCTTTGATCATGAAGTGAATTTGCTTAATGGAGTTTTCTGTTCTGTTTCTTCTTAGTACATGTTTGATCGACCATACAGTAGAACACTGGAGGCTGAAGCTGACAAAGTTGGACTACAGCTGGCTGCAAAGGTAAAGTGGTCAGTAGGTGAAATACAGTGTCCCTCATACAGTTGACAGTAACATGTGCTGTTTTAATGTTTGGCCCAAGTGCAGGTACTGTGTTAACCCACTGTAAGACTCATATTTATAATTCTATAACAAAATGCTGGACACAGCTCAGTTATAAGAAGAGGTTTGTCCACAGATATGGAGATTCAGAGGCGTGTTGACTGCCTGGATTGACTCAGTTGTAAGAACAGAAGAGTGTGGCACATGGCAAGATCATGTGTAGAAGCAAGTCAGTTACATCCAGACAAAGGAAGAGAAAAAGAGAGTACAGTCAGGAAGGCACAGTTCCCTTTCAAGGGCATATCCTTGCTACCTCCCATAGGAGGTTGGGGTTAGGCCTTTAGTCATAATGGACCCTTTGGAGTTACTTAGATCTCACCAAGCCATAGTACTTTTTATGTAATTTTCATAAATCTATAATATTTGAAGATTGTATCTCTTAAAGGAATGGATGAAAATATTCAACTCTCTTCTCCATATGAGGCTGTAATTGGTATTATATATTAAAAATCTTTTTTTTTTCAGTAATTTATTTTTTTATTTACTTATATCCCATCGCAGCCCCATTCCTCCTCCCTAGTTTCTCCCTTACAAATTCCTCTCCCCATTACCCTCTTCCCTTCTCCTTAGAGAAGGAAAAGCCCCCCTCTTAGGTACCACACCACTCTGGGACATCTAGTCCCAGGAGGACTAAGACATTCTCATCCTCTGAGGTTCAACCAGGCAGTCCAGTTAGAGGAAGGAGATCCAATGGCAGGCAACAGAGTCAGAGATAGCTCCTGCTCCAATTGTTAGGGGACCCACAAGAAAACCAAGCTGCACATCTGCTACAAATGTGTAGGGCCTAGGTCTAGTCCACACATGCACTTTGGTTGGTGGTTCAGTCTCTGTGATCCCTCATGGGCCCAGGTTAGTCAACTCTGTAGGTATTCTTGTAGTACCCTTGACCCCTCCAGCTTGTTCAATTCTATTCCCACTCTTCTACAAGACTCCCTGAGCTCTGCTTGATAATTGGCTATAGGTGTTTCCATACAATGCTGGATGAAGCCTCTCAGGAGACAGTTACTCTAAGCTCCTGTCTTCAAGCATAGCAGAGTATCACTAATAGTGTCAGGAGTCGGTCTTTCACATGGGTTGGGTCTCAAGTTTAGCAGTCATTGGTTAGCCATTCCCTCAGTCTCTGCTCCTCTTTACCCCTGCATGTCTTGTAGGCAGGACAGATTTTGGGTTGAAGGTTGTGTGTTGTTACTCCCTTCCCTCCACTGGAAGTCCTTTTTGGCTACAGGAGGTGTCCACTTCAGACTATATTCCATGCTGGTAGGAATCTCACTTCCCAAAGCCTTCTGGTCCCAGGCCTCCAGCAAGTCCCAGAGATGCTCCCACTGATATCCATTCTCCAAGCTCTCTCCCGCCCCTCAACATTGCCAAACTCAGTCTATGAGGCCACAATCACCCTGATACCTAAACCAGACAAAGACTCAACAAAGAAAGAGAATTTCAGATCAATTTTTCTTATGAACATTGATGCAAAAATACTCAATAAAATACTTGCAAACTGATTCCAAGAACACATCAAAAAGATCATCCACCATGATCAAGTAGGCTTCATCCCAAGGATGCAGCAATTGTTCAGTATATGAAAATCCATCAGTGTAATACACCATAGAAACAACTGAAAGGAAAAGAATCACATGCTCATCTCATTAGATGCTGAAAAAGCCTTTGACATAATCCAGTACCCCTTCGTGTTAAAAGTCTTGGAGAGATCAGGAATCCAAGGTACATTCCTAAACTTAATAAAAGCAATAGCCAACATCAAATTAAATGGAGAGATACCTAAAGTGACTCCACTAAAATCAGAGATAAGACAAGGCTGCCGCACTCTATCTCATCAATATAGTTCTTGAAGTTCTAGCTAGAGCAATACGACAACTAAAGGAGATCAAGGAGATACAAATTGGAAAGGAAGAAGTCAAAGTATCATGATTCACAGATGATATGGTAGTATATATAAGTGACCTCACAAAAATCTGTCAGAGAACTCCTAAACCTGATAAAGAACTTCAGCAAAGTGTCTGGATATAAAATTAACTAAAAAAATCAGTAGCCCTTCTTTGTACAAGTGATAAATGGGCTGAGAAAGAAGCTAGAGAGACAATACCTTTCACAGCAGGTCAAGTGTTGTAAAATACCTTGGTGTAAGTCTAACCAAACGAGTGAAAGACCTGCATGACAAGAACTTCAAGTCTCTGAAGAAAGAAATTAAGGAAGATATCAGAAGATGGGAAGATCTACTGTGCTCATGGATTGGTAGGATTAATATAGTGAAAATGGCCATCATACCAAAAACAAAACAGAATTCCCATCAGTATTACAACATGATTCTTTTTTTTTTTTTTTAAAGATTTATTTATTTATTATATGTAATTACACTGTAGCTGTCTTCAAACACTCCAGAAGAGGGCGTCAGATCTTGTTACAGATGGTTATGAGCCACCATGTGGTTGCTGGGATTTGAACTCCGGACCTTTGGAAGAGCAGTCGGGTGCTCTTACCCACTGAGCCATCTCACCAGCCCACAACATGATTCTTTACAGACCTTGAAAGAGCAATTTTCAACTTCATATGAAAAAAAAAAAACAAAAAACAAAAAACCAAGGATAGTTAAAACAGTCCTGTACATTAAAAGAACTTCTGGAGGTATCACCATCCCTGATTTCAAGCTATATATACTACAGAGCAATACTATAAAAACCACATGGCATTGGCATAAAAACAGACAGGTTGATCCAAGGAATAGGATTGAAGACCCAGAAATAAGCCCACATACCTATGGACACTTATTTGACAAAGAAGATGAAACCATACAATAGAAAAAGGAAAGTATTTTTAGTCAAAGTCTAATCCTTATTAGAAATAATTTTTTGCATGTATGAAATTTTTGGTTATAGAAATGAAGGATGCAAATTAAAACTTTAAAAACATAATGGATATATAATGTTGTTGGCCCTTATTACACTGTGTACCTTCTGTGAGGGCAGTGTTGGCTCTGTCCTATACCCCTTGTTTCTCGATCCTCAGGGGTTTTGAGAGAATGGGACCATGTATAGCTGTTCTCCCTCACTTGGAGAAGGTTAGACCTATTGCTGCTGTGGTTCAGGCTAAGCGTCTGCTGCTGGGATGTGCTGTGGAGAACAAGAGGGGGCTGGTGGGGCAGCTCTGTGAGCTGTAGAAGAGGCTCTCAGGCTTCACCGGCTTCCTGCTGTTTCTCTGTTGGGAAGGACCATTCCTACCTATTTATTATTTTAACCACCTGTGATAGCTCAGTTATCATTACTGGTGGAACATTTTTTAAATGAGTAAAAACATACAGTTTATATATTAAATTAAAATATCATTTGGCCCTTTGTTGAGTTTCCAGTAGTTACTAATGGTTAAAACTCACTATTATTTAAACTTCTCATTGTGAATATTAATGAATTTGGCTCTGTAAATGATATTACATGTTTACAAAAGTAATAGTGTTCCTTGGTGTGTTAAGTGGGATCAAGTGCAGTATCAGGCTGCATGCAGTAAGGGGTTACCAAGTAAGGTACAGAGAGCCAGTATGTGGGGGCTACTAGTTTGAATTCACTGGTCTGTCAAGTTTCCCTTTAGCATGTTTTGTGCTGTGGTTAAGAAACTTTGATTTACCTTAGCAAATTGCTTCTGTTTTATTTCTATGAAACTTCATTATATTAGTTCTTTTATGTCACATGCAGAAGTGATCTAGGTAATTCTGTTTCCTCTGTGGACAGATAAACTCAGCGCAATTATAGAAAGGGTGGATCTGGGGGCATAGTGGTGCAATGCCTGTAATTTCAGTTCCTTGGAGGTGGAGGCAGGGGAAGAAAAGTTCACGCTAGCCTGAGCTACATTAGACCCTCTCTCAAAAGAGTTATTTTTGTCTTAACAGTTAATTGCCACTTTAGAGATTTGCTCCCTTGTGACTAATCATTCATCCATAGCACATGACCTCTGTAGCTTTGTAATAGAGTCGGTACTGCAAATAGCTCTGTTCTTTAATGCAGTTATGTAATGTGGACTTGATGTTCTTGGGTCTTTACATACTTGTTTACATTTTCTAATGGTCTCATTAAATTATATGTCCACAACACTGGCCCGAGCATTGGATGGGATAGGTGACCAGTGCCTAACACACTGAGTTTCACCATCTAGGAACATGATGTGTTTGCCATTTATTTAGTTCTTTATAGAAATACAATTGACTATGTAACTGACTACCTGTCTGCACTCTTCCCTCCTGCCACCCTCCCTTTCTTCCCAATCAGTGTTTCTGTTATTATTAGTGTAATGTTCAGATAAGTTAGCACAAGCCGATAACAGGCAACTTTGTCTTCCTTATCTTATAAGAGGAAAATACCTGCTTTTTTTATCTCAGCTCTCATGGTTCTTGTAAGCTCTCTTAGAGGCCATATTAACTACTCTTGTGTTGCTGTGATAAAACATGATGACCAAGGCAGAAGGAAGGGCATATTTGGGCTTATGGTTCCAGAGAGAAAAGAGCTCAGAGCATGCTAGTAAGCAGCAGGTGGGGCGGGGGTGGGGTTGGGGGCGGGGACGGGGGGGGCCACTTCAGCTAGAGCATGAAGTGGAGAGAGCCACCTGGAATGGCTCCAGGCTTTTCCATCAGATTGAATAATCTGCCTTTAGTTCCTCATGGTTTGGGAAATGTTTTCTATTTGTGAAAGATTATTGTATCTTGTAACATGCATTTGTTGAATTTATTGAGATGGTTATGTTATTCTCTTTTAATCTATGAATGTGGAAAATTACATTTTTTTAAGTTAAGCTGACCTTTTATTTTTGAAAATGTGTATGTATAAAACGTGTGTGTGTGTGTGTGTGTGTGTGTGTATTGCAAGTATTTCCTCTCATTCTGTGGGAACTTTTAGTTTTTTAATGGGTTCATTTTGAAGAACAAAAGTTTTATGTTTTTATGAAGTTTAATTTTTTGACTTTGGATTTATTAATTGTTATAATTTTCTAAGATGGGAGCTCAGGTAATTAATTTTAGACTTTCTTGTTCCTTAACACAAGCAGTTAAAGCTAAAATTTCCACTCCTCATTATTTTATCTGAACTTGAAACATTTTGATATATATTTTCATTGCCATCATTTTAGTAAAAATGTTTCCCAGTGTCCTTTGTAGTTTTCTTCTCTTATGTACAGCTTGTTTTAATTTAATTGGTGTCTAGATATTTGGAGTTTGTCTAAATGTTTTATCATTTTTTATTTCTAATTTACTTTCTTTAAGTCAAAGAGTATGCTTGTTAAATTTTAATCTTTGTGCTGGCTGCTTTTGTGTCAACTTGACACAAGCTGGAGTTATCTGGGAAGAAGAACTCAGTTAAGAAAATGCCTGCATGAAATTGACCTGTAGGAAAGTCTGCAGTATGTTCTCTTAGTGATGTGGGAGGGTCTGTGGGTAGTGGTCCTGATGGAGTGAGCCAGGAAGAACAGGCTAGTAAGGAGAGCTGCTCCGTGGTCTCTGCATCCGCTGCTGCCTTGAGTTCCTGCCTAAGTTCTTTGATGATGAGCTGTGGCCTAAGAGTGTAAGCTGGCCACTCTTGCTTCCTCAGTCGCTTTGTCTTGATGCTATCCTAACAGAAATTTAACTATAGACGCTTGCTTTGGAGGAGGAAGCCTTTGGCCTCTCTTGCTGACTGTGTGGTTTACAGTAACTCAGTGGGTTTTTATAAATAAATACTAGGCTGGCTTGGTTTACTGTATCATTCAGGTTAATATGCTGATCTTTAGGGAGAAGAGTTTAAAATATTTTAACTATAAATATAGACTTGTCTGTTAGCTTTTGCTTCATGTAATTTGAAGACTGTTTTAGACACATATTTGGGATTTTTTTTCTTCCTTTTGAATCGTTTAATCATTTTGAAGTCCGTCTATCTATCTATCTATCTATCTATCTATCTATCTATCTATCTATCTATCTATCTATCTGATTCAGGGCACTACTCTAGCCCTGGCTGACCTAGAATTTGCATGGAATGCACTTGCTTCCCAAGCACTGGGATTATAAGTGTGTGCCACCCCACCTGGCTTCCTTTTCTTTTACTTTCCTCTCCCTCCCTCCCTCCCTCCCTCCCTCCCTCCTTCCCTCTTGTTTTGTTTTGCTTTGGTCTCTAGTAATGTGATTTTTGTTTGCTTTGTTTTTGCTATGAAGCCCCTCAGCACTCTAAACGTGTTACCCTCACCCACCGGTCGTCTTGTTTGCAGCCTGCTTTTACCTTTGCTGTGAACTAGAAAGGCCTCTTAGACTTACTTAAATATTACTGGCCATGGTCACAGGAAGTTTTGCCACTTTTCTGTTTGTGTTAATGAAATTTTGGGGTCCCTTAATGATCACCAGAAGATAAAGAGGAAACTGGTGTCCCCTATTGTGTTTCTAAGTTGTATTAATATATGAGTTTAAGGGTGGACTCAAATGGAAGCTCAAGGATAGTTTATTAGAGTTTTAAACAAAACAAAACAAAAACCAAAACCCAGGCCAACTGTAGATCGGGGTGGGGTGGGGTGGGGCAATGGGTGGAGAAGAGGGAAGAAAGCTGTGCTGCCTCTTGGGCACAGAGGTCAGACACATGGTGGACAAGCAGCCACTGGGGTCAGACACATGGTGGACAGGCAGCCAGAGGGGGGGATGGGTGCTTCCTGTTTGGTTTCAGACCTGAGACAAGGGACTGAGGTGCATATTTTACATACCAAAGAAGACCTGACCTCCCAACATTTCTCAGTCCCTACCTGGCAAGCCCTGCCCCCAACCCTGAACTTTCCAGCCCAGAGGCTGGGCTGTCCTCCCTCAGGAGCAGCTCTTCCCTACAGAATCCAGGCGTTTCAGTCTCTCCCTCTCCCTCTTGTTTCCTCTTTTCTCTCTGCATGCACACCCCTTTCTCTCTTTCTTTCTCTCTCCCTCCCCTCCCCTCTCCACCCCCTTTTTCCATGGTGACTTCCCTGGCCTAGGTCCTGTGAACTAGCTCACCCAAGAGCAGCTTCCCAGTCAACCTGCCTTTAGTATAATCTAATCTGGCTTAAATTGGCTCATTTCACCTGCAGCAGAGAAATAACCTATCTCTTCTGATAAAGAGCGAGGAAATCCAAATATGGGAGAAGCCCAGAGTGTTAGAAAGCATACCTAGAGAAGAGATAGAAAGAAGAAAAGAAATTATGCTCTTCTGAAGAAATTGGAAAAGCAGGCGGGTTTGCGAAGTCACTGGATGAGGGCAAGAATCCTGGGAAGGAGAAGTTGAGTTTCTCCTTAAAGGATCAATTATTCTGCTTATCTATTATCAAGGTGAGCCTACCTTCTTAGGGGGCAATCCCTTGGCCAGATGAGGGAGCTGGGCCACCTGGAAGGAAACACCTTTGTCTTGGTATTTTACATGACTGTTGCAGGAGGTAGGTTGTTTTCCTGGTTCTGTTGACTTAAGCCACAGTCAGATTTTAGTAATCTATGTGCACATGCTGTCTCAATGGTTTTCTTTAGTAGGGGGTATTGCTTCTAACACCTCACTGTTTCCTGGAAATGGTCTTAGGTCTAGCCACTGATCTTATGCATCCTTACATTGTTCTGCACCGGGGGCACAAATGGGTCATAAAAGGGAATTAGGGAATGTGGGAAAAAAAAAATCAAAGCCGAGTTTTCAAATTAGCTGTAGTCCGAAGCGTAGCAAGAGCTTAAAGATTAGTGGACTCTAAACAGTTTTTCAGAAAAATCATCCCCATAAAGGAGTCCGTCTAAAAAGTAGATTTCTCATTTGCTGCTCTTCTTCAGCCCCAGGGCCTTACCAGCTTCCTCTTTCTCCTCTTCATGCGGTATGCCGTGCGGGCTGTGAGGCAGCCTGTCAGGCCTGCTCTCTGTACTGTAGGCACTCTCCATCAGCTTTCTGTCTTCCCTCTGTAAACCCAGCATGGCATTGCTGCAGAAGCAGGGAAGTACCTTCGGAATGGTGGATCTTAGTTCTACAGTTTTCAGGGTTAAATTCTCTTCTGGCTTCTGGCTAACTTAGAGTTTCCTATAATTGTTAAATAATAGCTTCTCCTGATCAAGAGTTTAAAGTTGTTCTCTGTTGTAAGATTCGTGTGACGACCACTTCCTTTTCCATTACTGAAAGCTGACATGCTTCTGAAGAATATTTCTGTGGGGCGCATGTGTTTCTCTCCGCAGGTTCACGATGGCCTCTGGGCACTTTATAATTTAACTGTCCTCTTTGAGATGCTACCCTGCCGTCCTTTATTCACTATTACTAAACTTGCATTTTTGTCCTTTCTGTTGTTTAATGTAAACTCTCTACTTACTGTTTTCTTTGTATTTACTGTTCTAATTTTGGCTGGGTAATTTTTATTTTGATATTCTTATTGATTACATTTTAACATAAAGCATTTGCTCCATTGTTTTTCTCTTCTGGGATTGGAAATGTATGTGATTATTTATTTTAGAGTGTCACAGCCCTTTTCCCTTACCTTTTGTTTTTATAGTTTCTATGCTTGTCACATGAATGCTTTCTGTTGTAGTTCACTAACCTTATTCTCATCTATATCCATTCTGCATTAAACTCACAAAACTCACTTTGTCATGTGCGCCTTTATCCTACAGAGTGCTGCTGTCTAGGCCCGGCCCCTCCCCAGCTCTGTCCCTGATGGTGTGTACTGCAGTTCTCTAGACCTTGTCTCAGGACCAGCAGCCCATGCTTTAGGTTCTGTTCTCATAGCTCCGTCTCTATTGGTTTGGGGGTTGCATTTTCTTTAACTTTTAAAATTTCTCTTTAAGAATGTGCAGATGGTTTGGTGACCCTGTGCTGTCCTTGGCTCTGTCTCCCTTGTCTGGTTTTTTCCCTCAGTCTTCACCTTTATGAGTTATAGACAAACACTATGCCAAGTAGACAGCAGCTAACTCCTTTTCTTAGTTACCTCACTAATGCTTTCTCCATAAGCTTCTACAGTACATGGTTTGGGGAGCATGGATGGAGGATGCACAGCAGGGAATGCTCACCATTGCCAGGTTCCTAATCAGCTATAACAAAGGGCAAAGTTACCCTCATTGAGCCAGGTTTCAGGTCTCTAGATTCAGTGCTAGTCATTCTTCCTCCCCAACAAACACCTTTGCTCTGTTTTTACTGTCTCTCTTGTCCCCATGTTTAATCACTAATAAACATTTGGATAATTTCTAGGAATTGCTAATATTGTAAATAATTTTGGAAATGACATTGTATTCATATATCCTTAAACTCCATGAGTTTTTCCCTCCCTCCTCATTTCTTTCGTTCCTTTCTCTTTCATGGTTGCATTTTCCAAAGCATACTAAATGTGTTGTGCTGTGTGAGACTTCCAGTTGTGATAATATGGTCTGTTTATGTCAAGCACAAAGAAAAGTTGCTACAGATGTTAAATCTGTCTTTGTTACAAAACATTCAGGATGAAAAATGCCATCTCTAAAGTACAAGTATTTATTTCCTGTCAAAAAGAGAAGCAGTACGAAAGCTCCAAGTATAGTATTCATACTGCTTTTATTCTGTGAAAGCATCCTTTGAGATAATGGCACCTCCAGTTCCAGTTACTGCTTGCTCTGCCAGGACTGCTCGGTGCTGCAGGTGTGCTGCCTGCTCTGACTCTGAAGTGGTTGCTGCGGTCATCATTGGCTCCTCCTTGCACGTGAGGCCCACACAGCTGTGTTAGCGCCTTTCTTCACAATACAGTGGTGAAAGTTGTGGTTCAAACAGCAATGGGACAGAGATGTGTTTATTTTTACCCGCTCGTTATGGAAGCATATATTCTGTTATGAGCTACGGTGGTCTCTTATCTTGTTGCTGTGATTAGGTCTCTGGAAGGAAGCCACCTAAGAGAGAAGTAATTGTGAGGCTTTTGGCTTATGGTTCAAGGGCATACAGTCATGGTGGATCCGATCCAGCACAGAGGTAGGAACCTGAGGCAGTTGATCATACTGTGTCCCCAGGCAGGAAGCAGACAGTGCACACCTAATGACCTCCTTCTTTTAGTGATACTCTGCTCCCTAAAGACTTCCTAAGCTTCCCAGTTAGCACCACTAGCTGGAGACCAGTGTTTAAACATACACTTAGAGTACAGTCTGAGCTTTATACTTTTTTTTTTTTTTTAAAGATTTATTTATCATATGTATGTGAGTATACTGTCGCTGTCTTTAGGTGCACCAGATCCCATTACAGATGGTTGTGAGCCACCATGTGGTTGCTGGGAATTGAACTCAGGATCTCTGGAAGAGCAGTCAGTGCTCTTAGCTGCTGAGCCATATCTCCAGCCCCTGAACTTTATACTGTTACCCCCTATGTTTAGTGTTAGGCACCGGTGGTGTGGAGAGCCCTGACATCAGCATGGCAACTGAGCTAGACCACCCACATTTGGGACCCTGCTTTGCAGGTTAGCTGTTTGATGGTGAGCACAGTAGTTAGCTTTGCTTTTCTGAGTCGGCAGTTTTCCTCACCTGGGACACTTCTCGTTCAGTCAGTGCAATTCAGGTTCCTAGAGCTCAGGCGTGTCTGCTTTCCCTAGTCAACAAGGATCTCAGGTGGGGGTATTCAATACTGAATCCTGGAGTTTTACCTATTTCTGAAACTTTTTTTTTTTTTTCTGACAAACATTCCATCTTGTATTTGGTTGCTACTTTAAATGCCTACAATCGGTTGTCATTCTTGCTCATTTAAGATTTGCATCTGATCTTTCACCAAGTTCTGGCAATTCCATGTGAAAAATATGTCTCAGCATGTTTCCATGTCCACTGTTAGCATCTTTTACCAGAATGAACTTCCACTACAACTTTATTATAGCTTTCATTGACTGCATTCCGACTCCCTCTCACTCCACGCCCCACCCAGCTATACATGATGAAGCAGGTCTCGCGAGCCAGCATTGGCCTCTGGACTTCTATACAGCATCTGGACTGACAGGCTTCTAATTCTGTTGGCTTTTGTTTTCTTTTGACGTTACAGCAGTCTTACCCAGTCCCGCATGGTTGCCCTCCTTTATTACATGGTTTTCATTTATTAACTGAACATGTATTTGTTGTACGCCTTGCTGTCTACCAGGTAATTGGAAGTCACAATGTCAGTAGGACACAGATATAACTGATTAATAATTTTAACAAAGTTTGGAGCATTGTGGTAAAGACATACAGGCAGGTTCATCCCATGAAAGAATGCAGCAGAATGATAGAACTTGTACCCATGTTAGAATGACAGCCCAGGAAAGGGACTGAGAAAGACACATTTAAAGCAGAGCTCTTTGAGATAAGTAGGAATTATCCTAGTGTGGTGCTGGGGGTGGTCTCAGGAAAGATTTGGTACAAAAAATAGTTTGTTTAAAGGTGAGGAAAACAAGACCTGTTCTGGAATTGAAATCTCTCTGTGGCTGAAATATAGACAGTTCAGGAGTATCCATGGAAAGATGGGATAGAAAAGGTAGGCAGAGACTTTGTTAGTCTTCAGGACTAAGCCTTGACTGAGCTCACAGATGGACATGCAGGGTATCCCAGAGATCTTGGACCTCTGATTTCCTACATTCGACCACAGACCTCAGGCAGGCAGCTCACTTACGCTGTCTGTGTCCTGTCTGAAAAGAGGATGATGGTGCTCCTGCTAGCAGTGTTCCCCTTGGTCTCTTGGGCTTGATTCCTGTTTGTGATGTATACCCCGTACCCTGCACCTTTTGGATGTTTCCTGACCTGATGCTTGTGTGTATGTGTGGATTCATGTCTCATGCTGTGAGATAAGAAAGTCTCTAGAGTTGAGCTAACTCCCCAACCCTGGCCTGCAGTTCCCATCACAGTGCCAAACTATGCTTAGATTTGTCTATAGTTATGATTTGTAGCTTAGCTTCCTTTGTCACCCACCTGTGAGACAGCAAATGTGCTGACACAGGGACAGACACCCACACCTTACATAGTCGGCCTGGCAGCTCTAAGTTGCCATTACAGTTCTGTATGGAACTTGCAAGTGTGGTTAAGGGGAACTTTCTGTGAGGTAGATCTGTTGCTCACGTGTTACCCCATTGAACTCATGAGCAGTAGAGGCCAAGGAGCAAACAGAATATAGAAAATTCCCTAAGTAACGTATAAGCATTTCTTCAAACAGGCTCTTTCTCCTGAGATTCTTCCTGCTTCAGCCCTGCTGCTGGCTGTGAAGATGTCAGTTTTGTATGCTTCCGTTTTTATTTGGGAGAGCTGTGAGTTATCATTATGAAGCTGATAAGAATGCTTAATTTAGGATTAGTGATTAACTTGTAAGTCTGCTGTGGACTGAGTGTAGAATAAACAGTTCAGATCAGCCGGACAAAGGATATTTGACTGTTTGATTTTTTTTTTTTTTTGATATGTATATTCATTTGTCATTGTGAGGAAATTTTGACACTTGGCAGTCATTTGTAGAAATGACTGTATTTTTTAATTTCACAAGCAACCAAACCATCTATATTCATTTTTGAGTATCCGTACTGAAATCTAAAAAGAGAAAGCTAATTTTCTTTTAATGCTTCTAAATTGGGGGCAGGCTCCTTGGAGGGCATTATGTGTGATTGCTTTTGATTACTATGGAGACTGGGGAGGTGTGGATGTGTTATTTGTTTAGTGGGTGGGAGGTAAGGATGATAAATGCACTAGAGTGGTTTGAGAGCCCTCCCTGTGAGAGATTGTCCAGCCCCAGAGTTTCTAAGGATCCTTCTGGAAGCATTGCTGTTTTCTGCAAGTGGCCTGAGATAGCTGTGCTCATAGCACCATCTAGTGAGGAAAGTGGGTAACAGCAGAATCTCCTTTATCACAGAAATAAGAACCCAAACTTTTAAAATTCCTGTAAAACAGTAGATTATAGAACCATAAATGTTGAGACCAGGGAGGAAAACTGGAGCTAATTTAACTCAACTTCCCTTTTTACAGGCAGGGAAACTAGAGTCCAAAGTGGTGACGTGATTTACCTAGTGTCTATCATATTTAGTTAGTAGCAAGACTCTGACCCTTGTCTTCCAGGTTAGTGCTGAGCCTTCATCACAGTGAACTGTCTCTGTGTTGTACTTGGATGAGTGCCTAGTTCTTAGATTAGCCATTGAAGAACGAGCAAACAGCAAACAAAAAAGTCTTGTTCCATGGACATGTTATATAGTAACTTCCATAGCACACACGTTGTGCCCAAATCTTGTTTTGAATCTATTCTCCCCAGAGAGTGAGTATTAATTTGATTATTAGTTGTTGGATTTGCATTGAGTACTGAGCCTTCTGACTCAGTAAGACTACAAGAGACAGAAAAGAGGTGTGTGTAAAATTCACGTAGGACTTCACCAGCGGTACTGCCTGGTGAACCGGCACAGTGGCAGTCAGAAGACCCAGGCAAGGACTCGCAGTTACTGAACCATGAAATAACAACCCATTTCTCTTCTGTGCTGGCACACACTAGGTGTTATTGATAAATAACATTTTCTATCGACAAATCCTGAGAATGTTATTGATAAATAGCATTTTCTATTGACAAATCCTTAGCTACAAGTACGTATATCATGTTTGATCAGAGAAGAGCAGTTTTAAATTATTGACTGGAAAAACTTGTTTAAAGGACAAGTGACTTACAGAAGAAGAGTGACTGTAGACAGGAGATACACTGGGACAGGCTGAGCCTGTGTGTGCAGATGAAGGGAGCTTGCTCCCCGGCGATGCTGAGGACTGTGCAGGCATGCCTTCAGGACAGGGACACCTGAGCGTATGCACAGAGAAGGACTGCCCAGGTGACGCTGGCCATGCTGTTTACAGTTGGTCTCAGTAGTAGTTATGTGCAGGGTCCTGTCCTAGGTGGGTTACACATAGTGATTCTTGTACTCTTCATTTCAGCCTTGAGGCACAGGCACTGTTATGTTCTTGGTTTTACAAATTAAACTTGACGAAAGAGAAGTTAAATGACATGGTCATCTCTCACTGATGGGTTTCTCCTGCTCCGAGAGGAGGTGCATTCCTGTGGGATTCAGACCTTCTTTCTTCCAAGCTGCTGGAAACTTTTTTTTTTTTTTAATTTCTTCCACAGCATCACCTCTAAAAGATGCCTGTTCTTATACATGTTTTGTTCCCTTTAAATATCATAACATTCTTAGCATATTTTCCCAGCTCTTGGCCATTCTGTAACAGTCCTTTGTAAAACTGTTGGGCTATTGACTTGCCTCTGACATGTCTGTGTGGGATACAGAGAGGATGCTAGAATATCTAGTTCAGATGCACAATGCTACTGGTGTTCAAAAAAGACTGCTAATCTCAGGCTTTTCCTCTTGAGAGGGTGATGGCTAAGAGTTCAGAGCCCCTTTCAATTTGTACTTGGTAGTGAGCATTTTGGTCATAGGTGGGATAGATGTAGCCTGAGCTTGGTTTTTCTCTGGTGTGTTGGTGTTGGGAAATGTACAGGTTTTAAAGATGGTTCTTATAATACTATATGCCTTATGGATATCATATCCTGTTGAGTTTATAATCAAATAAAAGAAGTTCATTGTCAATTAATGTCTTTTACTGCATATTCATGCATATTGTTATTATACTCTGGATTTAACTAGACCCTTCATTATTTATGAATTTATAACACTATCTCTTATGACTAGACATAGCATCTTGTAGTTATCCTAGGCTCCTGGCTACTCTGGGGAAGGAGGACAGAAACCCCGTGTTCTGGGTTCTAGAATGACTGCTTTTCATTCTGATGATCTGTACAGTAAGTTTCAGAGGGTGAATCTGGTGGTCCTGGAGACTGAATTGTTGGTCCAGGACACTAACTGGCACCTGACTGTTGGGAGTTCAGATTGTGACTCAGTCCCTCACTCTCCTCATCTGCTCTGTAAACTGATGTAAAATAGCATCACTCATCACCTAAAGTTGTTATGAAGACTGAATACATAGTTAATGCTTGTAGTCTACTTATAGTTCATTATTAATTAAATAAGTAGGATTTCAGTCACATGTCTTACTAGTTGTAAACTCTGTGGTCTCCACATTCCTTTAACTTTGCAGTATTCTAGAACACATTTCCCACCAACATCTGCCCTTATGTGACCTGGGACTTGTGATCACACCGGCTCTACTTGAATAAGGAAAGGTAGTCTAGAAAGGCCTTATCTTTTCTTCATGTACTCCCACAAATTTGGTAAATGGATTTTCTTCTTCTTCTTCTTCTTCTTCTTCTTCTTCTTCTTCTTCTTCTTCTTCTTCTTCTTCTTCTTCTTCTTCTTCTTCTTCTT
>NC_034595.1:54235820-54244014 GCF_900095145.1 Mus pahari
GAAGAGGGTACCAAATCTTGTTACAGATGGTTGTGAGCCACCATGTGGTTGCTGGGATTTGAACTCAGGACCTTCAGAAGAGCAGTCAGTGCTCTTAACTGCTAAGCCATCTCTCCAGCCCATGGATTTTCTTCTATTAGATAGTGATTTAAAAAAAAAAAGATTTTATGCTGAGTATGATGGTACACACTTTTAAACCCAGCACTTGGAGCCAGAGACAGGCAGAGCTCTGTAAGTTCAACCCTAGTCTGTTATATGAGCAAGTTCCATGTCAGCCAGGGATACATAGAGAGATCCTGACTTTTTTTAAAAAAGATTTTATTATTTTTATTTTATATATGTAACTTTTGCCTGTATGTTTTCTATGCACCATGACTGTGCAGTGCCCACAGTGTCCAGAGGAGGGCACTGGATTCCCTGGAACTAGAATTGCAGGCAGTTGTGAATCACCTTTTTGGTGGTGGGAATCGAACCTGGGTTCTTTGTAAGAGCAACAAATGCTTGTAACCACCAAGCCATCTCTAGCCCATTAGGTATTGTTTTGCTTGCTTATGTATCTGCTTGTGCCATTACTTATGTACCTGTTTGTGCATGCGTGCTCCATGTTTATTCATGTACCTGTTTGTGCATGTGTGCTCCACAGTGCACATGTGGGGGTCAGAGAACCCCTTGTGGGCATCAGTTCTTTTCTACCACACAACCTCTGGGGATCAAATTTATTTCATCAGGCTTGGTGGCAACTGCTGTCAGCCACTGGGCCTTCTTGTTACTCCCTTCCCCCTTTTTTGTGGTAAAAATAACATAAGATGTGTTCACTTATACATTTAAATGTGTAATAGAGAATGACTTCTGGGAGCAGTGTCATAGAGCACGTATCTAGAACCTACTATCCAGGGAACAGTGGCTGCTCACCACCTCCTACCGTGTCTGTCTCACAGTCCTGCCCCGTGTGAGTTTCCTATTGTAGATGCCTCATGTTGGTTGAATTGGTGTTGCTTGTCCTGTGCCCGGTTGGTTTTTCTCAGCCAGGTGTCCTCAGTGCTCATCCTGCTGTTTCAGGTGGCTTTGTTTTATGTATAGCACTCATTTTTGACTTTTGTTTCACGTTATTACTTAACAGCTCTATTGGAATTTGTATTTCAGTCTAAATAATTTCCTTTACAATTCCTGTAAAGTGAGGCTGGTGGTTGTGAACTCCTTTTGCCTTTGAGACAGTGTCTTAATGTGTGGTCTCCCTCTTCACACCTCATATGCTGGATTTTAGTTGCACGCCACTATACTCCAGTCGTTTCATTTCTTCCTCATTTATGAAAGACAGCACTGCAGGAAAAAAGCCTTTTGGTTGGCAATTATTTCCTTTATCACTTGAATGCATTTGTCTTCTCTCTCTCTCTCTCTCTCTCTCTCTCTCTCTCTCTCTCTCTCTCTCTCGGGTTTCTGCTGAGACATCTTCTGATAGGCAATGTTGAAACAGACTTTTAAAAGAGAAAGGTATGTTCTCCTTTGAGTTGAATTTGACTGGTGACAGCTGTACTTCCTGTCCCTGAGTGATGACATCTGGAAGTTTCCAGCATCATTTCCTTCAATTCTCTTTCTAGTCCTTCTTCATCTTCCTCCAACTGCCATAATGTGCATGTGTGCCCTCCTGGTGATGGCCCATGGCTCACACAGGGGTCCTCTCTCATCCTTCTTGTTCCTGCGGAGAGTTTCCAATGTTCTGTCTTTCAGCTTACTCTCTTTGTCACAGTAGAATAACCATTGAAGATTTTTATTAAGTTTTCTAGTTTAGTCATTGTATTTTTAATTTCCAATTTTCTTTTCTTTTTAAATTATCTTTGCTAAACTTGTTTTTTTTTAATTGTTAGCTTGATTTACTTTTATTTTTTATAGTTTACTGAACTTATATATCAGTGTATCCTAAATTCAATTATGAATCATTTTGTAGATCTTCATTTATTTGGAGTCCATTATTGTAGCCTATCAAGTTTCTTTTCAAAGTTTCTTTATTTGTTTGTTCATTTCTTTTTCTTCTTTCTTTTTTTTTTTTTAACATAGGGTCTCATGTAGCTCAGGCTAGCCTCAAACTCAGTGTGTACCTAAGGATGACCTTGAGCTCCTGACCCTCCTGTGTCAGCTTCCCATGATGGAGGATGGCAGAGATGGCCACTGTGTCTAGGTTATGAGCTGCTGCAGACCCCAGGCATGCCTGCAGCTCTCTTCTGGCTGAGCTGCATCCCAGCCCAGTGATTCTCTTAGCCGTGGTTAGACTCCCACCTCCCTGTCGATGACTGTGCTTCCGAGAAGCACCCTCCTGGCTTCTACAGTGTTCTCTGATGTACTCTGAGGGTCAGCTAGTGACAAACACAGTGGGGTGATGAAGCTGTTTTTAGTTTGAAATACTTTTGGTATCTACTGGGATAATTTTTTCTCTATTTCTACATATCAAATGTTTTAAATATTGCCTTCGACTGTGTTACTTAGATTGAACGGGCAAATATTTTACTTGTCTTTTTGTTAACATTTGCAAGGCAACCCCCCCCCCCCACATAAAAGTGTGTTTTTGGTTTTTGTTTTTTAGCAGATATAAAAGTGAATGTTCATATCCACTTATTAGGATAACACTTTGGGCCTTTAAACATTTTAAAATTTATTTTTGTGTGTGTATGCATTCATGTAGGGGCACGCTTGCAAACAGGCACACATGTGTCACAGTGTTAATGTGGCCATCTAAGGGCAACTTTCAGGAGCTGTGTCTTTATCTTGTTTCTGCTGCAGTGCTGCCTGCACCCAGCTAGCCGACCAGCACATTGCCAGGTAGTTTTCCTGTCTGCAGTCTCACTGGGGCAGTGCTGGGATTAAAGGTGCGGCTGCCCCACCGGGAAGTGAGACCTTCGCGGCTAGCACTTCATGCTCTAAGATACTTGTACAGCTCTGCCTGAGGTGCACTTAAAGTGCTTAAAGAATTACACTGATTTGAACTTTGAATTGAAATTGAATTTCAGATCATTTCTTTCTCTTACTTCCTAACCTTGAAAAATGTCTTCTTAGTGTTTTATGAGCAGGGAGGCAGCATAGATGTTGACTGGCTATTGACCATAAATCTTTGTTAGGTTTCTATTGTTGTGTTAAAACATCATTGCCAAAAACAACCTGGGAAAGAAAGGGTTTACTTCATCCTATACTTCCTTCACTGAGGGAAATCAGGGCTGGAACTCAAACAGGAACCTGGAGCTGATGTGGGGCCATGGAGGGGTGCTGCTTACTGGCTTGCTTCCCATGGCTTTCGCAGTCTGCTTCCTTATAGAACCTAGGACCACCAGCCCACAGGGTGGCCTTACCCATTATGGTCTTGACCCTCCCATAGTAGTCATTAAGGGGACCTTTTCTCACTTGAGGCTCCTCCTCCCCCAATGGCTCAGCCATGTCAGATTGACAGGGCACTAGCAGCACAGCATGTGATATTCTCTTGCTTTTTAGGTATCACAGTCACACCATGTAAGGCTTTGTGTAGCCACACTTTGGCCAGTCTGATAGAATTTTGTCCTTAATTTATTTAAAAGCACAATGCAAAATGAAAGCACTTGTTTCCTAATGATTATAGAAAAAATAAATTAAGATGTGAAGAAAATTGAACAGACTTCTAAAAAACCTCTTAAGTCCTCTTATGGAGGATTTAGAAAGAATTATTAGAAACACTTTAATATAGTTCAGAATTAAACCTTTACTTCCTTCCCACCTCAGACTCTTAAGTTAGACATCCAGGACAATTACTGTTAACAGTTCTGAAGTAGCCTTCCACAGTGCTCTGTGTTCTTAAGTGTATGAGTTAAAAATAGAGTTTAAAAATAGTTTGTTTTGAATGGGCTAAATGTATTTTTTCTCATGCATGTAGTTGAGAAAATTGGACAGCTTGATACACATTAAGTATTTTCTTCACCTTTATTAAATGTTTCCTAATTGTATCATTCTATATAAAATTTCTATAGTGAAGTTTAATAACATTATTTTTAATAGAAACATTAATTTATATGGAAGATTTCCCCCTTAATACATGTTTTTCATGTCAGTTGGCTTATTGAAAACGTTTGCAGGGTGGAGGTCAGAGCGGTGGGCTTGTGTTGCTGCGGTACAATATTGTTTGAGTTCTGCTTTTCTCCTCGTTCTGTTTTGCAGTACTGGGATCAAAGCCAGAGCCTAGTGCGCTAGGCATGTTACTCCACTGCTGAGTTTAATTCCCAGCTTGAGGTTTTATTCTTTTAAGTAGTAAACATATACTTCTCTTTTGTTACAATGGTGATAGAAAATGAGAATAATTTTCAAATGTGTAGTGACACAAAAGTAAACTTTCGTTCCTTCTTCACTCCCTCTTCCTCCCTCTTCCTCCCTCTCCCTCCCTCTCCCTCCCTCTTCCTCCCTCTCCCTTCCTCTCCTCCTTTCTCCCCTACCTCCTCTTCCCTTTGATCTCCCTCCTTAGCCCTTTGAATACCTGGCTGAGTTAACTTTTTTTTTTTTTAAGTTGAAGTAACTAAACTCATTGTGTGTTTTAACTCTGTGTTTAGGCATGTGTGGATGTAAGAGCTAGTTCAGTGTTTTGGCAGCAGATGGAGTTCTCAGAGAGTCTTCATGGCTACCCCAAGTTGCCAGAATGGCTGTCGACACATCCTTCTCACGGGAACAGAGCTGAGTACTTGGACAGACTCATACCACAGGTGAGCTAACCCCACTAATGCTGTTACTTCTTTGGTATAGAAAAAGTGAATTTCAGTATGCAATTATTTTGGTTACCATAATTATCAGCTATTGGTTTCACAGAGTTGGACTGAAAAGGGAAGTCCTATTTACCCACAAGTCTTGGGGAATAAATTGCTATGTATAGCTGAATTTCCTCAGTGTAAGGTCTAACTTCTGTGTCTGACTTTGAGTTGTAACTAACTTGGTAATGTCTTAAAACTTGAGATGGCCTGAAGATGTAGTTCAGTTGGTGAGGGCTTGCCTAGCATACAGGAAACCCTGTATTGTACCTCTAGTACTTTGCAAACTGGGTGTGGTGATGCACGCCAGTAATACCAGTGCTTGGGAGGTGGGGACAGGAAAACCAAGAGTTCAAGGACATCCCTAGCCTCACAGTGAGTTTGAGGTCATGACACCTCATGAGACATGAGACCCTGTCTCAAAGCAAAAAAGGAAAAGAAGACAACTTTGAGCATTTTTTCAATATATTGATCATAATTTGGTCTTATTTGATCTTCCCTTAACTTTTGGTTTTGGAATAAATGTATTAACTCTTTGGTTTTTGTTTTTTTGTCTGTTTGTTTGTTTGTTTTTTGAGCCAAAGTCCTACTACAAAGTCCTGGCTAGCTTGGAATTTACTATGTAGACAAGCCTGGCCAAGGATTCACAGAGATACTTCTGCTTCTGCCTTTGTCTCCCAAGTTCTGGGATTAAAAATGTGCTCCCCCATGTCTACCTCTTGTTAGTTTTTTTTTGTTGTTGTTGTTTATTTGTCTGAGACAGTCTTTATGAGCCTCAGCTGTCTGTAAACATTTGTGTAACTGAGGCTGACCTCAAACTCTTTAGAGTTGAGAGTGTAGACCTGTACTGTTATACCTGGTTTTGTACAGTTCTGGGGATACAGCTCAGGCTTCATGTATGCTGGTCAGGAGCTCTACCAACTGATCTGCATTTCCATCTCTAGGTGGCTTAGAAACAGTGGGAATTTGTTTCTAAATTTAGAAACAGGGAAATCTTAGTATCTTGTAAGGACCAACTTTCCAGTTTATAGATAGCTGTCTCCAGTATAACCTTACATGGTGAATTAGGAAGTGAGTTCTGGAGTCAGTTTGTCCATGCATCCATGTATCCATGCATCCATCTATCCATGCATTCATCTATCCATCCTTTATTTAATGTTGTGTTTTAAGTCAGAGTCTCACCATGGAGGTGAAGGTGGTCTTGAACTTGAGATCTTCCCACCTCAGTTTCCCCAGTGTTGGACTACATGCATGGACCACTATGCTAGGACTTATGATAAGGGCATCTTTTAGTAAGGCATTAATCTCATTGATAAGGGGTCAACTTTCATGACCTGATCACACCTCAAAGGCCTTATTTTATAAGAATATCAAATTGATGTGGATTTTAACATGTGGCTTTTGAAAGGCACAGACTTTATTTTATTACCCTTTATCTGACTCAAATCTCATTTAGATGCTTAACATGAAGGAAAAATATAGCTAGCAAAAATAGTAGTGAAGTATACCTGATATTATCTGTAGTAATTATTCACCTAAACAGGGCAGTGCATATGTGTCACCAGTAATAGATTCTACTGAGGGCCAGCAAGGACCTCAGATATTAGATGCTCCAGAGAGGCTGTGGCTTGTCTCTAAAGTCATGATGCACAGAAGTTCTTTTTATTTTAATTCTGTGCAATTCTAAACGATGTGGCTTGTTTAAACTAGATAACAAATTCTACTAGCCAGCTGTGACTTGAAGCCTACCCTAAATTCTGTAGTTGTCTTTTCACCAAGTCACTGAGGATCTTCAGACAGGTTAAAATGGAGTGCTTTAGGGAGGTCTGTGAACTAGTCACGAGTTGATTAGGGAGCATGGGAACATGGCTGGAGAAGCAAAGGTTATTTGGGATCCAGTGAGGAAGGAAAACAGGGCAGGTTTTTTTTTTCTTCTAAAAATAAACCATCCCAGTTCAGAAATTTAATTTGAAAACTGCAGGTAAATTTCTTATATTTTCCCCCCAAGTGATTAAATTCAATTTGAAAGCAATAAAACTCTACTACAACTTTGGGAATAATTCAGTGGTAGAAGTGAGAATGATAGTTAGTACAAGGGTATACTGTTAATTAGAACACACAGTCGTAAAGATTGGAATGTGCTGTTCTCCTAGGCCTGATTTCTGTACTGGAAGAAAGCAGCCATGTATGTAAGATGTGCGTCTACATGCCACAAAAGACTACATTCTTAATACGATCATTTACTTGGGATGTTTTTATTTCTCAAATGAGTCCAGGGTTGAGTTTTACTAATGGCTTCTCTCCCCCAACATGTGGATAGTCAGACACCTTGTTCATTTCTGAGGTCTAGAGTTCAAATTGGCTTTAGCAGACACAGGGCTTTCAGAGTTTGGTCTCCAGAGGTCAATTGATGAAACTGACAAGTTCACCTAGGAACAGAGGAGAGAATCAGGGGAAGGGTGACTTTATCCTACATAGGAGCCCTCTGCTTAATTGTACAGAGAACAGAGCCTGCTGTGGGGAAAAGACCAAGAAAGAAAGACTTCATGGCTCTATGACAGGAACATAAATATTGGTGTCTTTAATTTTTAATTTTATGTGCTAAGGATTATAAGTATTTTATCAGACTCTTTGAATGCCATTATAAAATATATTTCTTACTATAGCTTATCAATATTAAAGATATTTAAATGTGTATACATTCAACAGATGCTGAATCACTTACTGTGTTGTAGGTTTTGTGGTGGCGACTTCAGAGAGATCCACATCTTCCTCAAAGTTATTCTCCAGTGAAGGAGGTGGACAGGAAGGGAGAGAGAAGAGGGGAGGCTCTCTCGAGTCTGTCTTTGTTAAGACACTAGTCCTGTTGGATAAGGATTCCATATTTAGGACCCAATTTATCCTTAATTACCTTCTTGTAGACTCTGTCCCTAAATTTGGGTATGTTGGGGGTTAAGGCTCAAATAATTCATTCTTGGGTATATAACTACAGTGTGTGCAGAGATGGGAGGATTGTTGGGAAAGCAGTTGAAACTGGAATAGCTAGGCTTGGGAGATAGTTCAGAGGGTTATGAGTTTGGATCTCCAGAACCTACATAAAGCTGGGCATGGTCTCTAATCCCAGCATTCCTACAGCAAAATTGGAGGTGGAGACAGGAGAATCTGCAGAAACTCAGGCCAGTTAGCCTGGTGTACACAGTAGTGAACAAGAAATTGTTCACTTTCTTTTTGAAAAATGGTGCTAACCAACACCTGAAAATGCCCTCTGACCTCTAGGCGGTGCCTCTGTCTGTCTTCATTCAGAAACATATGAACACAGGTATACATACACACACACTCACACATACATACATACATTCACATACACACATACACATACTCATACACATACACTTTCTCTCTCTCTCTCTCTCTCTCTCTCTCTCTCTCTCTCTCTCTCTCTC
>NC_034595.1:54244035-54258524 GCF_900095145.1 Mus pahari
AGAGAGAGAGAGAGAGAGAGAGAGAGAGAGAGAGAGAGAGAGAGAGAATGTTTAAAAAAAGAAACTAAAATGGGATGCCTAGAGAGGAGAGAGTGGTCCTAGTGAGCACTCTGACTGCTCAGGGAGGAGATGCTGATGGAGGGTTCTGAGCAGAGACTGGAGGTGTGTCCTGACTTGAACACTCACTTTATTTTGGAGGAATTTGTCATAGTATATTGTTCAGGGAATAAGCTACCTCCTTCCTTGTTTTTTTCGTTTTTGTTTTTGTTAAGATAGGGTCCCTATCTATGTAGTCCTGGCTGTCTTGGAATTCACTGTAGACCAGGCTGGCCTCAGACTCAGAAATCTGCTTTCCTCCCTTTGCTTCCCAAGTACTGGGATCAAAGGTGTGTGTCACCATGATAGCTTCTTATTTCATTTTTAAATAAAGATAGAACCCCCAAATTAGAAAAAAATACCCTTACTAATTTTTATAATGTGAATTCTGGGAAAAAGCAACATGCGTAAATATAATCGTGTGATCCACTAGTATTTGAAAATGATAAATATAGGTTTGTAGTAATAATATTATTTGTTGTTGATAAGCTGATATGATATAATTTTATTTACTTGAAATAATCAGTTAGATTTAGGAAACATACTCCACATATTTTGGTTACCATAACAACTTGAGTGAAAAACTGAAGAACAGATGTTGTGCCAACCTGTTGATGTTTCATAGCGTGGGTTTCAGAATTAACAGTTATGCTGTTTAGGCTTTGAGTTTATGTACATCATAATTTGTCCTTGAAAGAAATACCTTATTTAAGAATTTTATAAAATATGAATTACTGTGAATAGCAAATTTTGTTGAAAGGTTTGTTTTGAAATCAGAAGCCTTCAGATTATTTTTCTCCTGTGTTCTCACTGATGTTCTTTCTCCCTGCTGTTGCTCTTCATGAGGGCGCGAGGGGTGGGCAATGACAGCAGAGCTGGGAACATTGATTCTGGAATTGTTGTGTAAGGTTATAGAATTATAATCATAATTTGAATGGAATTTGTTTCTAAGTATTTTAATTGTAAACAACATTCCATCTCTAGGCATGAGAGTCACTTGGTAGCAGGCTGTAAATGCATTAATTTTAACCTCATTTTGTTTTTAATCCTTTAAACTTTCAGGCAGCTGGGAAGTTGAACTCATGTGTAAATCATTCTTATGCATTTGTAATTGGATAAAACAAATGAATAAATCATTAATATTGTGCATCTCATGAGCACAGAATGTAAGTGTTAAGAATTACCATGAAATGTCATTGCTGGCCATGTGTGAAAACATATACTGTTCACCTTACTAAATCTCATTCTGTCTGGCATGGAGAGTGTTGAGGAAGCGAACAGCAGCTGCTGTAATTGAATCGGTCTCTGAATCATAGGAAACCAGAAAGCCTGACAGTAACATAGTCTAAACCCTTAGAAACATTAGGGCTGAAATGAGTGGACCATTAGAAAAAACTTGCTTGGAAGGATAAGGCAAGAAAGAGTGCTGACATGATTAAAGTGGGGGTGACCCTCCACCCCGCCCCTGCACCAATAGCTTGCTTTCTGTTTTCAGCAGAAGTTTTTAATCTAATCACCAAGCCCTCTGGCATTTCCCCTTTTTTCTTTCACTTAGTTATCATTTATATTTTATGGATAAATAATTTCTCTTTTACTTGATGCGTAGCATGTAGAAAAATCCCAGTGTATCCTAGCAGTTGGTTCATATTTAGTTGTTACTAGAAATAAATGCAGCCAGTGCCTTAAAAAATACATGTGTGTTCATTGCTCATTCCTTTTAACCTTTGGAAATATTGTTTATGGGCTACAACATGATGTGTGATGTTTGTATACATCGTGGAGTGGTCAGGTCAAGCTAACAAGCAGATCCATTGCCTTACAGTTTTGGAGGGTGACAGCCCGTGCCCTCACTCTTGTCAGTTTCAAGTGTGCACTGTTACTGGTGCTCTTGTTGACTGCACAGTGGCACTCAGAACTCCCTTCTTTCACCCCTCTGAAATGTTGAACCCTGACTAGTCTCCCCATCTCTTCTCTACCCTGGTGGTCACCGTGTTCTCAGCTTTTGTGAGCTGCTTTATAAGATTCCCATGTGAGCCACACTGTGTCCTTCAGATTCATCGGTGTTGGGCAGACTACAAGACTGTATCGTTCTGTTTGCTTTGCTTTCTGGAACTTTGCTCTGTAGAGGAGGCCAGCCCTGATCTTGAGGCAGTCCACCTTACTCTGCCCTCTGAGGACTGCTGTTGTAGGCCTGTGCCACACTGCCCAGCTAGAACTTGCTCATTCTTCTCGCAGGAGGGGTTGACTATAGAAAGTTTTGTTCAAAAACCTTGCCCTTCCTTCTCATTCCCAAAAGCAACTTACACAGGTCAAAGTAACCTTTTAGCCTTCTTTATTTACTGAACTTTCTCAGTTACTTATACTTCCTAACATTTGGCCATTTCTAAAACTAGTCAGACTTCAGTTTATATTGTAGTTTTTTAAAAAAGAAATAAATCATTTACAAGGTAAATATTTTTGAGAAGTGTAATCCTGATTCATATAAATATTTTTAAATATTTATTTATTTTATGTATATGAGTGCTCTATCTGTATGTACACCTGCATGAAGAAGAGGGCATCAGATCCCAGGATAGATGGTTGTGAGCCACCATGTGATTGCTGGGAATTGAACTCAGGACCTCTGGAAGAGTAGCTAGTGCTTTTAACTGCTAAGCTATCTCTCCAGCCCATTTTATAATTATGTAATGAACCTACCTAAGTATTTAAATCATTAATTAATGAGGAAAATTGTAAGATGTTATTCCTAGTATAAAGAGTAATTTAACAACCATAATGTAAAATAAGAATTCCTATATGAGATGGCAACCCGTTAAATCCAAAGACTGTTATATAGACTTGCAGATGGAGGAATATGTCTATACCCAAGCGAAGTTCTACTGAAGTAAAGTGAGCCTGGATTTATCTAATTCAGTAATGGGAACTGCCACCAAATAGGTTAGTCAGAAATTCTATGAATCCATGGGACTGTGCAGGTCAAAACAAAAAGCTGTTTCTCTAGAATTTCTCAAAAGTCTAGAGAAAGGCATTGTTAGGTTTCAGAAATTTGTTTCCTCTGGCAGATTCAGTTTTGTTTTTATTTTCTTTATTTTTTATTTTATTTTTTTTAGATTCAGTTTTGACATGATCTTCCTTCTGTCAGTAGACACCTAAGCTTCAGGAAAGGATTCATCCATTCTTTCTCTCTCTTGTCTCTTCTCCCTCCTTTCCTCTCCCTACCACTCTTGAGCCATTCTGCAGCTGTTCTGATGCATATCAATAGGTATATAGTCAATAAGAAGCATAGCTAGCTGTAAAATAGCTCTACTCATAGGGCAGTAAGCAATTGCTTCCCACCAGGCATAGTTTGCTTTCATTTCCATGGACAAATACCATTTTCATTATTATTAATTTTAAAATAACAAAAAGAATGCAAATATTTGGTGATATTTTTATCCAAATGATATTAGTTAATAGCTCAGGTTAAAATCAGAATTAAAATGTGTTTATAGACATGAAGCCCGGTTTCAAAAAAATATGTATGTTGTGTGTATGTGTGTTTCTGTATGGACTGACACATTAGGTTCAGCTAACTATTAGCAGTAAACTACAATGAACCTCCTTAGGCTAACTATGGAAAGAGGTAAAATGTCAATAAGTCAGATAAAAATTTATTTTAGAAACTTGTAGAGTCATAGCAAATTAGCCAAGTAAAGGACTCCAAGCCATAATGTGGCTTTACTTCAGTCTTTGTCCACAATCACAAAAAACCAATTACTTAGTGATTAATTAATTCTAGCATCAAAATGTAAAATGGGACATCAACTATCTGATTCATTTTATGAGCATGGATGATTTTGTTTCAACAATTTGATTAAAATGTCTTTAAAAATTTATGAACTGGGATCATTAATCAGCAAACAAGGCAGGGCTGTATCACAATTATTATTTACTACAAGCAACTAAATTGTTCTCACATTCTGTGGCATCTTAAAGGCACATGAGAGTGGAACCTTTGATTCCCCTCTTTACTATGCCTCTGCATCCTGTGCATATCAGTCTATGGGCTTCCTCTACTGTGCATATCAGTCTATGGGCTTCCTCTACTGTGTATATCAGTCTGTGGGCTTCCTCTACTGTGCATTCGGAACCTCCATGACCCTTCACCACAACCACTACCTAGGACAAGCCACCATCATCTCTCCTAGGTCTACAGTTCTTTCCCTTTCAGGCTCCCTGGTTCACTGTTTCTGCCAATGGCTTGTTTTTACCATGTAAACAGAATGATCTTTTAAATGTTATTCTCTCGCCTAAAACCTTCCAGTGTTCTTTCAAGTAGTGTAGAATAAGAAACTACCCCATTGTAGCTACTTTCTGTTGACCAAGTCAGTTTGGGGGAGAAGTGGGTTTATTTAGTGTATAGGTTACAGCCATTACTAAAGGGAGCCACAACAGGAATCTAGATCCAGGGACTCTGAAGTGTGTGTGTGTGTGTGTGTGTGTGTGTGTGTGTGTAGGGAAGTGGGGTGTGGTTGCTGCTTACTGGCTTGCTTATGGCTCATTCAGCATGCTTTCTTATATAATCAGGACCAAGACTGTAAGAATGGTTCTGTCCACAGTGGGCTGTATCTTTCCATATCAATCAGTAATCAAGAAAGTGCCCCACAGACATACTTATAGGCTAATGGATATAATTCCACATTTGAGGCTCCCTCTTGCACGGTGACTCTAGCAAGATGACCAAAACTAACCAGCACAGTCCCATAGTCATCCAGTCACATGACTTGGCACCATCCATTCTGCTTACAGCGGTCTTACTCCAAGGTTTTCCTTGGCTCTGGTCATTTCACACGAGGCTTGTTTTCTCCTTATAGATGCTCCAATTGTGGATTTCTCTGTTCCAAGCATCACCTCACCAAAGAAGCGTTTTCTGGTCCCTCAGTGTCAAATAGCCTGTCACCCATGCCGTCATTCTCCCTGTTAAAACTACAATGATCTTGCTTACTGTTGATCGACTGTCTTCTGTCTTGAAATATATGGTCCTTGTTCCCTATGGTCTCCTTGGTAGCTCCCACAGCTTCTGAGATGCCTAGTGAATACTTAAATGACCCTAGGATATAGAATAGTAATAAATAATAGCTAAAAGTAGGACACTTTGTAGTAGAACCAGTAGTGCTTGCACTGCTTAGGCGATATTATGTAGGAAATTATGGCCAGTAATGAGAAAAATGCTCACAGGAAGTGGCAGTGTAGAAACAGTGGTGAGCTTAGGGATCTTTGCTTTAATTCTGCCCCAGGTGACCTTACTTTGAGAAGGTCTAACCTTTGCGTTTCTCCATACCTTGTTAGGTTAGCACTCTTCAAAGTTCTGCTTTATGCACCTGTGTGTCTGTGGGTTAGGCCCTACCATCTTCTTCCCTACTCCCCTCTTGACACTTGAAGAAAAAGTAGTTTGCATTATGATACATGCTTAGATAATGTTTGTACATTTCTGGTACAGAGAATGAGCAAAATGAATAGTGGCTGCCTGTGGCTCTCCCAACTGTTGAGATCTTTAAGGGTGGCTGGTTTCACACTTATCTTCAGCCTTCCCCAGGGTTCTCCAAACTGTATATTATTACTATTGGATTATCTTTCTAGTGTCTCAAAAACTGTAGGCTCTCCATAATATTTTTACAGCATTTATTAAAATGATTATTCATAGTTTAAAATCTAGCCTGCATTTATGAAGTGGCCCTTATGTGCAATGCATAGAGTCAGATAGAAAAGAAAGGTAGTGGAAGGCATATTCTAGGTGCACATGGGGAAAAATCTTATTCTTGAAGAAATGTGAAGATTTATGTAATAGGATAGATTTGAATTCATTAAAGGGAAAAGATGTTAACACACTGAAATGTAATGAAACATATAGGAAGAAAGCCAAAAATCTAGAAATTCAGAAGATTTTTGCATATATATGTATAATATATATGCAAAATATATGACCTGTAATATAATTTTTCTTGAGAGGAACACAGTGATAGGAAATCTTTTTGAAGAATAGTTTTTTTGGAGATTAAGGAAACAGCTCAAACATTTCCCAAGTGCATGTATTCAGTAAAAGGTTCATTCAAAGAAGCATGTGGTACAAAATTCATTAGCATAAAAAGAATACTAGATAGAAGCAAAAGTTTCAGCCTTTATATTTCCAACCTAATTCTACTTTTAAAACAGTAAGAGGTTTTTTTTTATTTTTAGTGAAATTTTAGGTATATATTTTAAAAATATTTGAGACAGGACCTAATCTAGTCCTGGCCGGCCTCAAATTCATTCTATAGCTGAGGATAACCCTGAAATTCCAAGTCTACTTCCAAAGTGATTTAGTTATAGGCATTTACTTCCACACCTGGTTCATCCCTGGTGTTATACAGTCTGTAGGTTTGGACATGTGCTGTGGTATGTATCCAGCTTTATAGGAGATAGACTTTCTCTCTGTCTTGAAACACTCCATGCCTGTCTCCCTCTCCTCCTTGTCTGGTACAGAGCTAGGTTGTTCTCAGGGCTGGTTGTGTGGAGAATAAGTCAGGGACACTTCTCTGTTTTGGTAGCAACTCTCTGAATGCTGTTCCGTGCTGTTTTGGGTTTTCCCAGCATATGTAAATTGCATGCTTATGTTGCTGTTTCCTAACGTTCCAGTTTTAAGCCTTCTATTTATTTTCCACTGCAGCAGAGAACTAGTTCAGGCTTTCGTCTCACCACTGTCAAACCACACACACACACACACACACACACACACACACACACACACACACACACACACNACACACACACACACACACACACACACACACACACACACACACACGCTGCTCTCTTCTTCCCCAAATGATGAAATTGTGATTTGGGTTGATTCAAGATTTGGTATTTTAAACTATAAACACTAGTTACAACTGACTTCCACAGTGCATTACAATTATTCTTCCTTTCCCCACAAGATTTATTCTCCCTAGAGTTAAAAATTGTTGTGATCTTGATTTTCTGCTCCTTCTCTGTCATTAGCAGCGATTTAACCCTAGAAGGTCACAGCTGTGAGTAACTTTGTTGTTGGTTTTCTTCAGGGTGCCCAGACATGGACATTCTATTATTTTTCTTGTGTTGAAAAAAAATGTCTTATAGAGTCTTCAGAGCCCTGTTAATCTGACGCTGTTCTTAGGGTCAGCTAAGGGTGACTGGAACGGTTTGCTCTCTCTGAGACTTGTTTACACCACCATGTGGCTACTGCACATACCCCTGCTGTATAAGTGATGGTTCTGGGTCAGGCCATGGAACGTGATTACATGTGTTACTTCTTCCTGTGCTAGGCTTGAGCTAACTTCTGTTTAAATGCACAGTATGTTCTTTTACTTTTGGTTGTCTCATGCAGACCATGTGAGGAACTGCGTTGTATGCTTCTTTGTAGGCTCTCAAACTTCGGGAGGTCTGCAATTGCCCACCACTCTCTGGACCGGACCCTCGGTTACTGTTCAAACTAACTGTGAAGCGTTTTCTTGAAGACTCGGAGAAAGAGGACATAAACATCACTGTCAAAAAGCAGAAAACGGATGCTCTCCCCATTCAGAAGCAGGAGCAGATACCACTGACATACGTACTTGAGAAAAGAACTGCAGGTTGAACTGAAGTGGGTGCATCTTGGGTTCCATGAGGAGCACAGTGAACCTTTTCCTTATTATGCAACTTTTAAAAATGATGTTTTCAAGGAAAAAAAAATGAATGTTCAAAGGCCAAGTCACTTATAGATATTATCTGGATTTTTCTAGATTTTTATCTTTCATGAAATATTAATGTATTTCAACCTATTTTAAAATACTGCCAATGAGGAAAACGTCACAGAATAAACTGATGTTATGCATTTCGCTGTCATCTGTTCTCGCCTTAGTTTGTAGTGATTACTATAAAGAGCTTCCTGCTCAGCCTAAAGTGGGTTTTGGAGTCTGGGTGGTTATAAAGTGGGAACTGACAGTCTGAAAGTGGTGGTCTGTGCTGGGGTGGAGAGGAGTGTGGAGAGGGGGTCCTGAGGGAGATAGTTCCAGGGGGTGCTGCAGGCCGGTTCTGTTCAGAGGCACAGGAAGTGCCTCTGGTGGTCCAGGTGACAGGGTGAGCAGTACAGTAGGAGGGAGGTTGGTCTTCCTGTCGTGGTGATGTGGGTATTGCGATGTTCCCACTGTGGGCATCACCTGGGAGACAGGAGGGAGAGCTGCCCTTAAGCTTCTCACTAGCTAGCTGACAGCAGCCAGGTGCCGTGGGAGAACATGGCGGGGGTGGGGAATGGGGGGAGGCATCAAGGTGCATCTCCAGGGAAGCCAGAAGTTGATGGCTGTGCTGTATAGGAAATGTGGGTTACTTAGTCAGTTTTGTTGTACTCTCAAATTGGTGAACATAGGTTTCATCTTTTAGAGGGATGCTTTTCTTGAGAGACCTTAAATAGATACTTTGTTGGAGAACTAGAAATGCAAGAAAATACTTTTTATGAGTAACTGCTATAGACTAAGGCCTTAAAAAATTTGCTTTACTCTTAATTATGTATGAGTGGGAAGTATATGCAGCTTTATGTGATGTCCAAGGAGGCCAGAAAACATATGAAATCCCTAGAGCTGGAGTTACAAGTGGTGGTGAGCCTGAGAACTGGATCTGGGGCTTCTGAATGGGCAGCGAGTATTCTTAGCTACTGCACCGTCTTGCTAGCCTCCGAGCCAAGCCCTTTTTATTTCAGTTATTCTAAAATCATAAGAGGCAAGTTTGATTTTCATTTTATGTTTATAAACGGGCTTGGAAAGGCTTAACAATGTGTCCACTTACCAGAAAGAACAAAATTGTATCTCTGGTTCCAGTTTACCCATTTGTACAACTCTCAAGTACCAAAGGCAAAGCTATAAAAGGACAAGGAACAAATTGTAGTCTTGATTATCTGTTAGCTTCAATACGGGTGAACATCAGAGAGCACCTTGTTGTGTGCAGGATGGCTTTGTAGGTCATCTTAGATCCTTCTGTCAGTCTTCATGAAAACCTTGGGGTAGGGTAAAGCACTACAGCAGATCCCCCACCCCTAACGCTTGTGAAGTCTCACTCGGGATGTCTCCTGATTCTTAGTTGTTAAGAAGAGAGGATTGAGCCAATTTATGTGTTGCTTATAAAGTATTTCTTGATCTGCGCACAAAACAACAGTTGTAAGAGGAGTTTCACGGTAGCTATTACCTGTGTTACCATTCTTCACACTACTGAAAAGTTTTGTAAGAGGCACCCCATAATGTGCAAAGATGTTTGGGGAATATCACCCAAAGGGAAACAGTAAAGCATACCATTTGATTTCCCTGAAAAGTTTCTAAAATATAGTATACCATAGTCCCAAGTCTTAGCTTTTCCTCTGCGCCCCTGGAAAAGCTAATTGTATTGTTTAGACTTCTTAGAAATTACATGCAAGTTGATACCATGTCAGAAAGAGCATGAATAAATTAAAGGTAACATCTTTTGGTATATATGACAGTTTTTAAACTATGGAATCAGAGAAACACTTGATTTCATCTTAGGATGTCCTGGAGTCTCTTAGGAGAAATTAACTAGCAGTTGACTGTAAGATCATTCAAGTTCTTAAGTGTTGGATGCTTTTCATTGTATAACTTCTGTTACTGTCTGTGCTTTTCCTGTGAATAGAACATGTCGATATTGGACAGCTAAATCATCTGTTAGGACCATGAAGACAATGGATCCCAGGTACTTTCTTAATCCAGATGTATGTATTTACCACTATATGTTTATACCTAATAGTGCCTGGCACTTCATGGCCATTTAGTTAATACTTTATTTCTACTATATGAGCAATATAAATCATTTGTTCAAAAGATTATTTTTAAGGAACCATACTTTGTGAAGTTTCTGCCTGATATCCAAGAACTACCTATGGGTCCCAAGAAATGTCCTCCTTTCTTTATTGGTAAAGCAGGCACTATAAAGCCTCAGATGCTAAAGCAGTTATTCAATGAGAGATGCCCATAGCTGAGCACAGTACAGTTCACACTACTGGTACTAATGCTCACTTTGTGCTATGTGCAGTGCTAAAAGCACATTTGGACTTCACTGCAACTTCATATGTGGAGGGATAATGAAAACTCATTTGGATTAAACTATTAATAGATAAGGAACATTTTATTTTCTAGTAAGAACAGATAAGCCGGGCAGTGGTGGTGCACGCCTTTAATCCCAGCACTTGGGAGGCAGAGGCAGGTGGATTTCTGAGTTCGAGGCCAGCCTGGTCTACAGAGTAAGTTCCAGGACAGCCGAGCTATACAGAGAAACCCTGTCTTGAAACCCCTCCCCCTCCCGCCCCAAAGAAAAAAAGAACAGACAGACAAACTCAAATTCTATCAAGAAAAGTCTCAATGCCCCAAAGAAAAAAAGAACAGACAGACAAACTCAAATTCTATCAAGAAAAGTCTCAATAAAACTACTAGTGTGGCATACGGTTTTATGCATAGCATCACGATGTCATCAAAGTGGCTCATTTTCTTTGGTTTTTCTAAGCTCTGGCTCAGATGGTATCTAGATGGCTGCCAACAACTCCCAGGGCTACATGCTTCATCAGTATGAAGGGTGACTGCCATTGAATGGTACAGCCATTGCCACACATGTTCAATACTGTTTCATGAAGCAGTCCCTATGGTGGCGGCTGGGATCATCCTGATTGCCTTGGACCTCATACATATCATCCGACATTGTGACTGAGAATGGTTGCAGTCTCCAGCACCTGAACAGATCACAGTGCACGGTGGGAGGGTTGTGGCCACAGTGCATCTAGATTGCTCAGTGAGTAGCAAGCCTAGAATTGAACAATGCTTGGTCTCTTTCAGCAAGCAAAGACACAAGCTCTATTTTTTTTTTTTTAAAATTTGGCCTGAAATGCTTAATCTCAGCAATAATAACGCAGACTAAGTGTCACATTGCTGTAATAACTAGTAAGTTTGCATTTGTAGACTCGCTTAACCGTAAGGTTTGTTTTAGTCTGAATCGTGCCTTTGAAACCAGCCCACGAGACTGAAAGGATAAATGCCCTCGCCTCATAGGGAAGAAAAAGCTTGCAGGAACTGGGTAAGTTGTCTAGCTTCACCTTCAAGAAGAGAGCTGAGCTGGAGTCGGAATGAAAGGGCTGCTGATTTGTAAGCCACTGTCCTTTCTGTAGTGCTGCATTCTTGTGAGGAGCGCTATTGCTTCCTTTTTTTTTTTTAAATTTAGGATGCCAAACTGGAAGGCATTAAGCGGTGTGTGTCCAGCACTGCTGGCTTGTTGATGGCATAGCTGTGAGTCCCACCCTCCTCTTCTGACTCCGAAGCCTGCCTCTCATCCCTATGTTGCCACTTCCCTTGGTGGACCTCATAAAGCCAGAAAGGATGGGAAGTGCTTCTCTTCCCTCACTGTTGGGTGGCAGGGACAACACTTCTCATCCCTTATTTAAAAGTGTTCATTGTACTGCCCTATGATGTCTGGGAGAGAAGCGGCTCTGCCAAGCATGTTCATACCTGTAAAGGCTAAAGTCCTTGCTGCCCCCCTTCTGACATGTTTTCATTACAGCCTAGAGAGTTCTTTAGCAGTGGTGAGAAACAGCTCTCATCGTGCCTCAGTTTCTGGAGCATCTTGATGTGTAACTAGGGTTTTTCACTGGCCTGGCTATTTAGGAGTAGAGACCAACTATATGTAGCAGAGGATAGCCTAGTCGGCCATCAATGGGAGGAGAGGCCCTTGGTCTTGCAAAGATCATATGCCCCAGTACAGGGGAATGCCAGGGCCAGGAATCGTGAGTGGGTGGGTTGGGGAGCAGAGTGTGGGGGAGGGTATAGGGGACTTTCGGGATAGCATTTGAAGTGTAAATGAAGAAAATATCTAATAAAAAAAAGGAGTGGAGACCAGTGAGGGGCACACGTGTGATACAGTTTCAGGCTTCCATAACTCCATGATATAGAAAGAGCAGTGGTAGGGGTGGGTGAAAAGATGGGCAAAGTGGTGCTGAACAGACTTGAGATCCATGCGTCTGCGCCCTGGAGCCTGTGAGGAGGCAGGGCTGGAGCAGGCGAGTGCCTGGCATGGGTTCACCATCAGTGTTTATTGCTTTGCTTTTCGCTGATGGCTTATGCTCTACCTACATTCAAAGATGATTTACAGAAGTCGGGGGCCAACGCCTAAGGGGAGACTCCTGCTTGCCAGAAACATAGCTATATAAGAAAGTCTTTGGTATAGGAAGCTCACTTCAAGAGAAAGACATGACATAGTAGTCTAGTCAGTGGTTTTTGTTTTCCTCCCCAAACAACTTAAAGTAATCTTCACCCTGTTTCCATATCCTCTGCTGGTGGAGTTTCCCCAAACTGTTTACAGTAACCCGGCAGAGCTGGAGATCCATCCTGAGGCCAACCTCAGTGTTACCAGAAAGACAAGGACAGTTCTCATGGCCAAATTTGATTCCTTTTGTTAACCAAAATGTCAACAACTTTATTCATATTAGTTGCATTTCTCATTGCTAAAGGGAATTTAAGGAAAGACTTTAGTCTGGCTTACTGATGTGATTTGAGGATACAGTCTGTCTTAATGGGGAAGTCAGGAAGGCAGGAGTGTGAGGCAGCTATAGTCAGGAAGCACAGGGAGAGGGAGAGAGAAAGGGGGAGGGAGAGAGAGAGACAGAGAGACAGAGATATGCTGATCTACAGCTCAGCTTTTCTTTTGTATTCAGCCTGGGACCCCAAACCATGGAGTTCTGCTCCACTATAAAGGTGAGTGTTCCATCCTCAGTTAAGCATTTCTAGGGAAACCACTCATAGACACATCCATTTGTGAGTTTCAATGGTGTTTTTATGTCCCATTAGGTTGACAAGCAGGATTGACCATATGAGACATCTGAAACATATTGGTAACGAAAATAATACAAAACTAAAAGTACCATCATGTTTGGGCCGCTGACACCAAGGACAGGAGGTGCCTAATTGAAGATGATGATGTGAATACAGATGACACCAAAGAACTGCCTTCTTTCTGGAAATGAAGCCAGGTGGCACATATTTTGTACTGTGTTTTGATACATGTTTTGAACCCACTCAGAGTACCATTTATTGAGACTGATGTGAATAACACATTATGGAGATATACAGCAAGACAATCCCATTTGTGGTACCTTTCCAAAGACATCATTGAAGATAAACAGAAGTTCCCCCTGTGTACTTCCTGTTAGCAGTTCTAATAGTAGGCATGGGTAATAGTTAACACGAGATGAGATGTGTCTGGAACCTTCCTGAACACACAAATGGATGTGTTATGAGAGGATTCTGTTTTATATACTAGTCAATAACTGTTCTTCATCTTCTCTTCTAGCAAACTGCACTTCCAGGTGGCATGTGCCCTGCCCAAGAAAACGAATCATGAGTGCAGTGCTCTTTGCCAGCCATTCTGATCTAGAAGCAATGAGTGCTAAATTGGCCAATCAGAAATAAAGCAAATGTTTTTCAGAGGCCGTGTTTTCTTCTTTACTCTTAAGAGAAGCTATGGACAAGGCTGTCTTTGCTTGGAGTCTAAGCCTGACGATCTTGTTTGTATCTGTGTGTTCCATGAGATGCTGTCCCAACATCACTGAGTGGCTGGGCTGGCACTGGTATTTCCACCCATGTAAATATCTCACGGAATGAGATGTTTGATATTTTCATTATTTATGCTGCTGTTATTTGGTTATTCTTTTCCTTATACAAAGGAGTATTTTTATGAATGAGCTAATGGTCATATGGTTTCATTCTACAAATGAGAAAACCAGAGATTAAGAAAATTATTAATTAATTGACATATATCATACATTAGTAGATGGGAAGGCTTCAATGCCTGTCTCCCTAAGTCTTCTTGCCACTTGTTCTGCTAGGGTCAGTCCAAAGTCCAGGAATTGTATACCAGGGACAACTGTGCTGGTCAAGCAAATAAAAATCTCAACAGTGGGCAGTTTGATAGAGTGAGGGAATTCTCAGTTATCGTAACTTCCTAAGTGAAGACAAGACAACCATCTGTCAGGGTTACTGGCAAAGAGACTCAGGCTCTAAAGGCAAAGGAAATAAAAATAGCCTATGACTGAGAGGCAAACACCCCATAAATGTGTTCTGGAGTGGAGCCAAATGAGCTCAAAGGAGAGAAGAAAATGATGGTGCTGTCTTAGTTACTGTTCAATTGCTGTGAAGAGATACCATGACCAATGCGACTTATAAGAGAAAACGTTAAATTGGGGCCTTGCTTAAAGTTTCAAAGGATGAACTCATGACTGTCTTGGCAGGGAACATGGTAGCATACATGCAGGCATGGTGCTATATCAGCATATGAGAGCTTAAATCTTACCCACAGGTGGTGGGAGGGAGGGAGGGAGGGAG
>NC_034595.1:54258530-54263899 GCF_900095145.1 Mus pahari
GAGAGAGAGAGAGAGAGAGAGAGAGAGAGAGAGAGAGAGAGAGAGAGAGAGAGAGAGAGAGCGCACACACCCTGATTGAAACCTTAAAGCCCATCCCCAGTGACACCTCCAGTAAGTCTTCAGTAAGGCCTTATCTCCTAATCCTTCCTAAACAATCTACTGACTGGATAAAATATATGAACCTATAGGGGAATTCTCATTCAAACCCCCACAGGTGTAGACTTGGCAAACCATATGTTCAGGCATCTGAAACATGAGGAGATGGGTCTGATGGCTCTGATGCCCCACCACAGAGGGCAATGACATCATGAATGTAACCTTCAGATCTGGGTCTCCATGAAAGTGCCAGATCAGCTGCTTCCTCGCTGCAAACCTTGGCTCCCCTCCTCATCAAAGTGGGAGATGTCTTCAATGTACTTTGCAGCCCCACTGTGAAGAGTATGAGATGGTGGCATACGGCCAAAGGTATGTGTTAGTGACCTACTATGTACCTTAGCTTTGTGCTCACACCTTGTGAGCTGGAGAATACTCCCCATAGTAAAACTACTTAGTAGTCTTTGTTCAGAAGGGTTTCCAAGTCTTCTTCCCCTCCCACCCAGGAAAGGAACAAGGAAAAACATCCATAGGATGCCGTCTATCTATTTTGAAATAAATTGAACTCTTATCTGGGGAAGTAGAAGAAATGACTCCAGTGGACAGAGTTTCTAGCAAGACAAATCCCCCAGTGTCCTCTCCCTGCCACCGCTCAATAATGGCATTTGCTATAAATCAGAGAGCTTCTTTATCAAGTGCCTTAGAAGCACTTGGGACCGATTTAGTCCTGGAGTGAGATTAATCACAAATGCTGCTTTAGCGAGAGCGATGGGTGTGAATGAGAAGGTTTGGTGATTCACCAGTTGTGATAACTGGAGTTTACAGAGCCAAAGCTTTAAGTTTTTAGGCATTTCTCAGCTTGAGAAAAATGATCCCTTCCAAGAATATACTCTTTTATCCTTAACAATGGCTCAGCGCAATGGGAAGCAACTGATGTTTTTGAAAACACCTACTATGAGTGGCAGGCTTCTTTAGTTCCGAGAATACTTCTGAGGTAAGTTCAGTCAGCTTTGCATATGAGAAAGCGAGGCCCTCAGTGAAGTGATATGTCAGGGTTGTGGAGTAGTTAAGTGACTGAGACAATGGAATGCAAGTCTGCTTGATTTCAATGCTTTGCCAGAAAGTTTCTAGAATTGGCCATAGATCCTTGGCAGTGGAGCCCTATGTAGATACCAAGAAATAAATGGAACTGGGTTGTTGTGGTGTAGGTCCTACAACTGATGACTGACACCTTTTATTATGACTCAGTTTTAGTGACACTATTCTGTGCAAATTTTCTCCAACTTATCTTAAAATGTATATATATAGAATGAATGAATGAATGAATGAATGAATGAATGAATGAATGAAAACCACCCAGGAAAAGTAAATTTCTGTTTCCTCTCTGCTGACAGCATGGCAGCTATGGAGTGACATGATAGGGTCACTCTTCAGGGGGCCTTCTGTAGGGCTGTGGTAGATGAATGCCCCATCAGCTACACTTTTCATCCGCTACAGTTCTTTATCCCAGTGGCTTTCAGCTAGAGGCAGGGCACAGATGTTGAGCAGTCACTGTAATGAAGGGTTGTTTACTTGTACCTGGCACCTTGGCTGAGACTCCATGTCACAGAGCTTTAGCTGTCAACAGCTCCTTCTTGTCTGTACTTCTTTCCTACTCTCCTACTATACAAGTCAGGCCCACAGCTTGATCTGAAGTTCACCTCCCCCACCTCCATTATTTATAAGAGCTTCTCCAACAGGTATTTGACACACCGAATTCCATCTTGGTATCTGCATCTTGGAGGATACTAAAGGACAGACATAGTGGTTCTGTTACCCAAAATAAGTATTTATCATCAGGAAAACAGACCAATGCTGTAATGCTACCAAATAAAAATATGGCCAAGGACATGAATAAATTAGAGATTGATGCAAATGCATCTCAAGGACACAATGAGCAATAACTGAGATTCCGTATTAATAGTTATGTGACATTCTAAACTTAATGTCAGGTATCAGCTGTAAATACACACATATGTAATAAAAATATAGACATACACTAGGGAAGATAAACATGAAATTCATGGGGGAGGTTACCACTATGTATGTAATGGTAAAAGGTTTGAAACTTAATGTTCTATGCTTGACACACATTTGTTCATTGTACCTGTGCTTTTCAATATGCCAGAAATTTTTCAGAATAAAAACCAAACCATATTAGATCATACACAACACATTACTTCTGGTGAGAAACGGTGAAGTGACTTGACGTTGGGTATGTTGGGGACATTTAAAATCTATGTTGTCATACCCCAGCCCTTTAGTCTTTGCCTAGTGTGGGCTTTGCTGCATGGAGTAGCAGTGACTTCTTTTGACACTTGTCTCTGTTCTCTTCCCCTCTCTCCCCACTGCAGCTCTACCGAAGACTCTTCTTATTTCTGCACTCCCCGGGGCGATGGTGGCTGCAGAACAGTGATGGGTGCTTATCGTGGTTTTAATAACTAGTAGACAAGAAAATGGACTGGGAAGAAGATGGAAGGCAGAACATAAGTAACTATTTTCCTGAATAGCCAGAAAGGGAAAGGCTTTGTCCTTTAGTGCTGTACATTTGAGTGATAGGTCTGTTGTGGGTAGCTGAGGCCAAGTTGGAATGACTGATACCTTTGAATTACTGTTTCTGTTACTTAAAAAAAAATGCTACATATGATTTTTCCTTTAAAAAAAATCTGCACTGTAACTAAAGACTTGGACACTGTCCTTTTTTACAGATATTTAACTGAAACGCAGCAAACCTGTGAGCAACCAGAGTCACTGTCCCACTGAATGTCAGAGCCAGGTTCATGGGAAATTCTCACCTGGGGCACTGTATCCAGGGAGAAGGCTTGTGTGTTTACTAGTGTACTGCCCTACACAAGGCTCCTTACATCACAAGGTTCCTGCCTCAGTTGTTTGAGTACAATAGTAAAATGTACAGGCCAAGATCTATCCTTGAAAGTCCCCTAGCTAGCTGGAGATACAGGTACAGAAGTGGGTGTCAGTGCTTCGATGAGGTGTGATCGTTAATCTTCATTGTTACCTTGCCAGAATTTAGAATCTCCTGGGAGAGGCCTCTGGGCACAGTATAAGTATGTTTTCAGAGAGGTTTAAGTGAAGAGGGAAGACCAAGCCTGAGTGTGGACAGCACAAGCTTAGGTCAGGATCCTTGACATCAGGAAAAGGTGAGAAAACAAACAGGGTGCCAGCATTCATTTTTTTTTTTTTTTCTGATTTTTGACTATAGACACAATTGACCCAGCCAGCCACCTCACATTCAGGCTGCTATGCCTTCCAGTCACCACGGACTGTCCTTTCTTAAATTTGGTCCCAAATAAATAATTTTTCTCTAAGTTGCCTTCATCAGCTGTTTTGCCACTGTAATTAGAAAAGAAACTAACACTGAATTTTTGGTACCAAGGATTGTGACTGTTGCCGTGACAAACTTGAGCATGTGTTCGAAGGCCTTTGGAACTGGTTGGTAGGCGGGGTACAGAAGAGATGATAGCTGTGGACTAGATACAGCTTAGATATGTAAGCAGAGTTTAGCAGGTTAGTCTAGTGGGAGAGACCAGAATGCAGAGAGAAATGCAGAAAATGGAGTTGTACTGTCTCACGGGGTTTCAGAGAAGGGCAAGGATGCTAGTGAGAACTGGAGGTCATTCACGTTACATTCTGGCAAAGAATGGCTACATTCTGCCACGTTCTGAAAATCTGAGTGAGCCTCAGTTCAATAGAAATGGACTACCTTGTTTCAGGGAGGAAGTTTCAAGACAGTGACATTCAGTTTCCAAGTTCCTGCTCACTGAACTTACTGATATTTTAAATGAGAATCCAAAGTAGGAAAATAGGAAAAATGTACAGCTTGGTGGGGGAAGGGATGGGAGCCAGGTTAATGTTAGAGACAAGGAAGGTCCAGACAAAGCATCCGCGCTTGCTAAGAAGGGTAGTGCCACTGAGGAGAAATTTTGTACCGGGAAAGCAAGACAGGTACCTTGAGATCTTTCAAGACTCCACTCATCAAACACTTCAGCTTTTTTTTTTTTTTTTTTTTTTTTTTTTAAATACAAACGCTTTATTTAACAGTTGCAGGTCATTCCGTGGGCTAAGTAGTGGATATCCAGAACCCAGCAGCAAGGTCAGCGCAACTTTCGAGCTTCTCTTTCTGACTCCAATAGGGTGAGAACGTCACCCTCTCGAACGGGGCCTTTGACATTTCGGATGATAGAGCGGCTGGTGTCATCCATAAATTCCACTCGCACCTGCGTGCACTGTTCCTGCGAACCGGTCCTGCCCAGCATTTTGGTTACCCTAGCCAGCTAACACTTCAGCTTTTAAAAGTACAGTTCATTCCAAAGGAAGGAGACCAAACAGAATGCCTCTGAAAGAGTGCCCCACTGGAAAACAAGTGTATAGGGAAGTTTTGTTTCTAGGTTCAGCAATGAAGGTGTACCACAAACCACTATAGTTGTGGTAGATGGGTCCCAGATTGCATCTCAAGCTGGCAGCAAAATTTGGCATACTGTCTGCATGGTACTAGTTTTCCAGGCATGCAAAATCCAACAATTAGAGAGTCATGGAGACTTTTACAAAGACTCTAGGAAGCCTCCAGGGCCACACAATGGGGCAGGGTTGTGTTTCCTTCTGAAGACCCCGAATACCCATCACCTAAAGCTGTGAAGGTGAAGCCTGAGTTGCAATGGAGACTCCATGGTATTAGAAATGTAGACTATGAGATACCAGATGGGTAAAGGAGTAGGCACAGAGACATCCAGAACACATCCAGGCTATATGTGCTCCACAGCAGGCGTAGAGGGCTGGGGCTGCTGAAGGCTGATACCAGCAAGAATCTTAGATGCTAGACATGGAGCTTGAGAATTTGCTCTTTTCCCTGCTGAGTTTTGTTTTTCTATGACCTCATATTTCCTTGTTACCCCTTATACTCCTGTTTTTGGATTGGTGAGGCTTATTCTATGTTATCATGTTTAGGAAGTATGTAGCCTACTGTATTAATTACTTTTTTGTTATTGTTTTTGTGACAATACCTGAGACATGCAACTTAAAGATGTGTTCATTTGGATTTACTATTTGAGAGTTCAGTTCATCATGATGTATATGTTAGGCTTTTTTTTTTTTTTTTTTTTTTTTTTTTTTTACATTCCAAATGTTATAAGATACTGTCTAAGAGCATCTTAGGGAAGGATGCTTTGATTCCCAGTTGGAGGTTACCATCTATCATGGCAGGGAAGACATGTTGGTATGAG
>NC_034595.1:54264009-54312109 GCF_900095145.1 Mus pahari
CCTTCCTTCCTTCCTTCCTTCCTTCTTTCTTTCTTTCTTTCTTTCTTTCTTTCTTTCTTTCTTTCTTTCTTTCTTTCTTTCTTTCTTTCTTTCTCAGTCTTTTAGTCTAAGACCCTAGTTAATGTCCATACTGAGAGTGAGTCCTCACACTTCAGTTATCTAATATAGAATTTTGTAGGTATGCCTCAAGGCTTGCCTCCTAGATGATTAGCCATCATGACAGTTCTTGTCAGCCTTGTTAGTTAGCCACCACAAGTCTACATGTCAACTTGATATCCAAATATATTTTAAAGCCGCAACCTTCCATACCCTCTTGATATAGACCAGTGATCTCACGATGTGGACCCTGGCTGTCCTGGAACTAGCTATGTAGACTAGGTTGGCCCCCAAATCACAGAGACCTCATTGCTTCTGCCTCCCGAGTGCTGCCGTTGAAGGTGTGTGACACCTCCACTCAGCTTCAAGACAATCTCTTAACTGTGAGCTCCTATAAAATATAAAACACACTTCTAATTTATAGTGGCACACGTTACACTTTCCCATTGCAAAATTGAAGCAGAGGGCACAGCAAGGAATGATCAGACCAGAGCAAGACCAAAACCCAGCAGGGACCATGCCAAATCCTGCAGCTTCCTGGTTGGCATCAGGCCTGTTATGGAAGCATCTGAACTGTAGAAAGATTAGGAAGCCTTGCCTCCTGACCTCTGCCACCCACAGCACACAGAGTTCTTCCCTCTTGGACTGGTTCCTCTCCGTGCCTGTAGCTCCATCCAGCTGATGTCCCATGGGCTTTACATCCCTAGCAGTTGGAGGTCTTTATTACAACTTCGGCTTCATTTTCACGGTTTCATGCTGTATCCTCTTGAGGTTTCCCTTGAAGAAACCCAACCCTGTCATGCATTGCCTGGCTTTATCAGCTCTCTGGAAATGTGACACAAGCCTCCATGACACTACACCCCCCTCCCACCACACTGCAACTTTGATGCCCGTAAAACCAATACCCTGTGGCCAATACTGCCAAGTTCTTTTGCCAGTTTGAGAGTGTAGTATCACATTTACCTTGGGCTACATTTACAGCAGCCTCTGCATATGCTAACCCTGGGGAAGCTTCACTGGGCTGCTACTTTCCAGGAGCAGGAAACTCTTTCAATAGTGTTCTCAGTTCAGGCTCTCTCCTTCCAAATGAATGTACACTTTCACAAGTCAGCGCCTTCAGTGGGTGGACACCTTTTAAAAAATAACATCCCAGGCTTTAATAACTGTGGTCTCTTTTTCAGCACCCTCCTTCCTGGCAACTTTAAATTTTATCCTGCAGTGGTGAAGCTTTTCATACTCTATTCCTCACCAGACTACTTTAACAAATACCATTTTGTCCGATTGCTGCTGTCTCTCGTTTAGACCTTGATAAGAGTGGTGAGCATTAACCATGACCCAGCCTGAATACCGTCTTGCCTTGAAATTCCCTCTGACAAATACATTAGGTTTAAAATCGATCTGTGCTCAGGTTCTCAGGACAGGAGCGGAAGATTATTTGCTTGAGTATAACCCAGTGTACCCGCTAGTCCAGTTCCCAATAGAGTCCTTGTTTCCTTCTGAAACGCATGAGCTGAGCCTCTGTGTCTACACTCTGCTGGTCTTCTATTTTTACATACCCCTCCCCCTACGGTTGCCCATTAAATTCTGCTTGTGTAAGCATTTGAGAGTTTTGTTTTTTTTTTTCTAGTTTAAAATTCTAAACTCTCAAACACACCCCTACAAGTTGCGAAGGCCTTAGAACTGCAGGGCTGGGTTTATCACAGCAGTAGCCCCATCTCTTGGTACCCCCCTTTTTATGAATTAGTTACACGCTCACTCTTGTAATAAAAATGATGGATAAAAGCAACTTGGGGAAGGGAGAGTTTACCTTAGTTCGTGTGTGGAAGTTACAGCCTGTCGTGGCAGGAGAGGCCTGGTGGCAGGAGCCTGAGGCGGCACAGGAAGTAAAGAGCGATGGATGCAGCTGCTCATCTCTCCCCCGATCCCACCCTAAAACCGGACCCACACAATTGCAGGGTTTATATTTAGACTGAACAGCCCCTGGTCGTTAACTTGGTTTAGGTAGGTTATCACAGGTAGACCTAGAGGCTTTTCTAGTCTAGGTAATCTCTCAGAGGCACACGGATGGGCTTGCCTCTGCGCTACAGTATAACCCCGATCAAGTGGACCATCAGTGTTACCCTGAATTGCGAAAATGACCCTGCCATTCCGACCCGAGGGCAAGCACGTGAACCAGTTTCTTGATTGATCGGTGTGAGCGATCCCAGATCACCGTGAGCAGTGCTACCCCTGGGCTGGTGGTCCGGCGAGCTTATAAGAAAGCAAGATGTGCGAGCCACTAAGCAGCGTTCCGCCATGGCTTTTGCTTCAGTTCCTGCCTTGAGTTTCTGCTCTGACTCTCCTGGATGGCAGACTTACGGGATGAAGGATGCCCTTTCTCCCCCGAGTTACTTTTGGTCATGATGTTTATCACAGTGATATGAAACCTAAGTAAAGCCATCTCTATCCCTACTCCTGTTGTTTGCCACACATACCTAAACCGCTAAGAATTCTTGATGCTCCACCCAGAGTTTTGCATCGGTTCTGACTGCGAAGCTTGGTTTAGGGTCCTCTGTCTCCCACAGAAAGTTTCACGGGGATTTGTCACAGGACTTTACTTTGCAGTGGATGACATCGCTTCCCAAAGATAGTGTTTCTTTAGCAGTGATCACAAAGCCCTGTTGACTGCTGCCTTTATAGTATGGCCCCTTCCCTGGGGATTGTCAGTAGAGCCATGCAGAGTAGCCACCTGAGAGAGATGCAGTCTGTCTGGGGGGCTGCATGCAGAGCTACATGCCCAGGTCTGTGCTTGCACACTGGAGGCAGTGGGCTCATCTGAATTCATACAGTGTTTCCAGCAGCTCACCAGAGTGGGCAACATCAGACTGTCCCTCCCCAGAAAGGGGTTTATTTTTATCTGACAAAGGTTCTTGGCTGGTGGACAGCAGCTCTGTCAATCACTTCAGCTCAGACGCCACACAGATGCATGAATGGCTTTATACTTTTTGCTGTTCCTTCCACGGGCTTTGGCAAGGGCTGTAGGTGTGCCTAAATCAATCTCTTCTGCCTTAGTGAAGTTAGAGGTTGGATCTCTGTTTCTCTAAGGTCCCCTCCTGTCCCCACGTTCAGAGATGTAAAGGAACTGGGTGTTTGGGCACTGCCACATCCCTGAAAAAGAGGGCTGCCTCACAGAGCTCTTGAGCACACATCTTCTCTGCCCTTGGTCCAGCCTTGCTATCATGCAAGTCGGTGTCACCACCTCACAGAGCCTGCCTAACATGCTCACATTTATTGTTTGCTTGGTACTTGGTACTTTACCAAATGACGTCACACATTTCCTCTTCAATTTCCACAATGGCCCAGTGATACTGTTAGCTCAGAGCTGTGAGGAAAGAGATTTGTTCACAGAGGTAACTTGCTAAGAGCACACAGCGCACAAATGACAGAGTTCAGGCTTGAACAGGAATCCAGACAATTGAATTCTTAGGCCCCTTTTGTTATATTGTTAGTTGTTTCCCCTGCCTTTGCTCCCACACTGAATTTCAAGGAGAAGAGGGCAGGATTCCACTTCATTTCAGTTTGGGCTGGCTTGCTTTATATCAATTTGACACAGGCTAGAGTCATCTGAGAGGAAGGGACCTCAACTGAGAAAATGGCTCCATGAGATTGGGCTGCAGGTAAGCTTGTAGGGCATGTTCTTAGCCATCGATAGAGTAGGGCTCAGCCCATTGTCGATGGTGTCATCACTGGGCTGGTGGTCCTGGGTTGGATAGAAAAGCAAGCTGAGCAAGCCATAAGGAGCAAGTCTGTAATCAGCATCCCTTCCTGGCCTCTGCATCCGTTCCTGCCTCCAGGTTCCTGACCCGTCGGACGTCTTGCCTTAACTCCCATCAGTGACTCAGGATAAGTGATCCCTTTCTCTGGGTTACTGCTGCTTATGATGGTGTTTCATCACAGCAACAGCAACCCTAGTAACATCCCGCCCAAACACTTTATGCATGTGTTAAATGCTGTTTATATTCCAAGTAAAATCTATGTCCTTGAGATTCAGCCACTTCACATACTCAGCCCTGGGAAGGGCCTGTGTAAATAGAGATGGCTGTCTTTGTATGATGACACATATTGCTATCCCCTGTGCACACCATGTAGCTGATGGGCAGCTTCAAGAAGGCATCTGGGATGGGGGTGAGGTTCCTGCCTGTGACTCCTGGGCAGTTGTAGACTTCCTGGCCGGAAAGCTCTGCTCCCTCATTTGTGTACTGTGTTCTTCTCTGCCCTCCAATGCCCTTCCTCAGTCTTACCTCCTCTCTTTAGTATGTGACCCCTGACCTCTCTGTCTCTGAGTGCAGGAACCGCTTACTTTTTCATCTCTTCCTGGTTCTGGTCTATTCACCTTTGGTCTTTGAGACCCAGCCAGCAGTGACTCTAGCAAGCAGCTCCCCCACTGCCTTTCCAGGCTCAGGTTCCTGATCCATATTGATACCTATAATAATTATGTGTAGAGACCCTCATGAATCAGGGAAGCTGTGGATTTTCCCGTTTGGGAGCACATACCTGATCACAGATCTATGAGCAAGGAACCAAGTCTAAACTTGCCTTTGGGTCCGGTTTAGCAGACACTGCCTTTATATACAACCCATTTGCATTTTGCATACAGCATGTGTTCAGTGCACAGATACATGCACATACAACTGCCAAGGGTACATATAACCTATGTGTGTGTGTGATAACTAAGCTTGTGGGCACATGTATCCCTTGGAGTGTGTATACCTGTGACTGTAAGCAGACACGGTGCTGTGTGTCATGTGAGACCCGCGATCATTCAAGCCAGCATGGTGGCATTATATTCTCTTTCTATCCAGGTGCCATACAAGAATAGAATTTTGGCCTTTCAGAGACACAAGATCACACCTCTTCGGGGCCAGCGCTTTCTTTGTCATGATGTCTGGCCCTTCCAAGGTGCCAGAGCATGTGGTTTTGGCTTCCCTGGGTGTCTGCCTATGGACAGAGTGGCCTGTCACCTCCACACTCAGCCCCTCCTCTCCTTAGGAGCTCTCTGCTCTCAGCGGGGGAAGGCACTAAGGCTCAAGGTAATTAAATCTCTCTCTCCACTTCAGCAGCATTGATCTGTACAGGGACACAGTCTGACTCCAAAGGAACAAAGCTTTTAATTTCTCAGCTGGAATACCCTGTTCTTAGACATGTTTCATATGTGAGTTAGTAAGACTGAAAATTACAGTGTGTGTTCCCATCTTCAGAGCATGCTGTAACCCTTTCATACCGTTTTATTGGGATCTCACAAACAACCCGTGGGACAGGCAATATGAGGACTGCCCCCATTAGACGGAAGGAGGAAGCAAGCACACAGCAGCTGTCACTGTTTCTTACAGGCCCCACCCATGGTGATTGTGAGCTTCAATACTTTAGACCCCACTGTGACACGGAGAGGTCTGTCTGTCTGTGCTTTCCCCCACAGAAGAGGAATCTGTAAAGCATCAGGCCAAGTTAACAGGCTGAGGTTACATGCTTAAGAAGCACTCTGGGTAATTTATGCTCTATGAAATTAAAGGCCTTAGGAGACCTTCTAAGGAAAAAATATAGACCAGAATCTCCCATATTATTTTCCAAAATAGTAGAAGTTTCTTTTGCTATGCAAAATCCATTTTACTGATATTTTTTGTACCCAGCATATGCACATGTGTACATATATGTCTACAGATGTGCATGTGTGCAGAAGTCATGTTCCTCTATTGCTCTCCACCTCGGCTTTTGAGAAAGGGTCTCTCATTAACCAGAGTTTGCCAATTAGACTAGACTGGCTGACTGGTTAAGGTCTCAAGAGCCTCTTGTCACTGCCTGCCAGTGATGGGTTGACAGACATTCTTGTTATGGCTAGCTGTTTGTGTAGGGGCCAGGGATCCAAGCTCAGGTTCTCATGTCTGCTCAGCAAGCACCCTACCCACTGAGCCATCTCCCCAGCCTGCTGTGTAATACCTTACAGAGGTATTCCGCAGTGACCGGAAGCTATCTTTGAGGTTCCTCCCATTGTGTAACTCCACCATCAAACACAGATGCCAAGACTGCTGTGCCCAGACAGGTCTGGTCATGGAGGGAGAGAAAGTTCAGGGGTTTCAGGTGGGAGGGATCATGGACCAGCCCTACCATAGAAGATTCTCCTTTCTGCTCATGCTTTGTGTCTTACAACTCAAGCCTAGGAATACATCTAACTGCAAGTTGGGAGTTGAGGGAAGCATCCACCGCTCTGAGAACTCAGGTCTGAGTCTCCCAAGCTATCCTCTTGGCTCCCTGTATTCCGACCATAGATGGGTAGATGACGTACACGATTTTCATCCATAGTTGACTCTTGAAGGGTTTTTGCAGTGGGCTATAGAAGTGATCTTATAGACAGATCTGTGTCCAAATCCTGGCTTTGCCATTAATCCCTTGGGTAAGTCACGGCACCCTCCTCCCTAATTTGCTGTCCCACAGTGAAAGATGGCAAGAGTCTGACTGAGTACGTCGTGGCACAACCGGAGCTGCTCTGCAGCTCCTCCAAATGAGGGGCGATACATCAGAGCACGGTAGAGCCAGCAGAAGAATAGGAAACCAGTTACGTGAACTGTGAACTATATGTCAGCGTTCTATCTGCCTTGAGACAGGGTGAACATCAGCACATTCCTCATCAAGACAGAAAATAAAAACAGGAACCCCCAGAACCTTTTGGAATAACTCAGGCACGGAGATGTCAGTGCGGTTGATGGTTTTCTCCTGAACGCCTGCTCTGCTGCTGCTCATCTCGACGCTAGCTCTGCACGTTGGATACGCAGCTTTCTGCTTTTCAGTTCTTTGCAGTTGGCTGGGGACAGTGTCAGGTCCTCCTTGGACATGATGACGAGGATGCTCTCAGAGCTGGCTCTCCTGCTCTCTCCTTGATATTCTCTGAATAGCCATCATTCTGACTCTCCAGAGTTTCCACCTGTAGACGCCTCCCTCCGTCGTTACACTCTCCTCTCATCTATCTCTGCCTTTCCTTTATGTTTAATTGCTCTAGAAGAATGAACACAAGACTGAGCCTGATGGCATCCGCTGGGCTCCCAGCAGTGGTCTTTGATCATATGCTTCCTCAGTAGATAGATGATTTCAGATTCTAGTATCCGTGTATACATGTTTCTGTTAAAACAAATTGCATCATTATTTTCAAATTAACACTTCATGTATAAAACATACACGTTGGAGATCTTAAGAAGCATCAGAGATAAAATTATTTTTAAATAACTTATTAATGAGGTAAGTGCTTGCTCACACAAATACCTTTAAGACCTTAGTTTACTTTCTGACATAGTTATTCACATATCTAATCTGAAATTCAGTTTATAACAGAAATTGATTTATTTCCTCAGCTCTAAGAGTTCATCAATAGTTTCATCACAGAAAAAGCCAAAACTTTTTTTTTAATTTATTTTTTTAAAGCAGTACCTACCTATTGAATTTTCATTTGTGGTGACTCTTTTAAACACACAGGCAAATGATACTCTATGTGGTGCTTCCAGATTGTCATCATAGCTTCTCAACAGTGCTGGCCAGGTGATATGACGTGTGTGGCTGCCCCTTCTTCCTGTGCACTTGTCGGTTACTAGACACTGCCAGGAAGTGTCAAGAGCCAAAGCTTAGGGAGCACTCCTAGGACTACCCTGTGATCCTGGGCTCTTCCGCTTTCCTCAGGATCGCTCACAGGCAGCTGGGGACGAACACTAGGTGGGACAATCAGCGACATTATATATGCTGCATAAAGTCCTAGTAAACAGTAATACTCTTTCGCTTGTCTGCTACAGGGTCTTGCTAGTTAGCCCGGGCTCATACAGAACTCCCTATGTTAGGATTACAGGCATGCACCTCCATATTAGGCTTTTAATATTCTTCAGTTTTAATGTGTACATAGGAAGGCCACCACTGGAGCTCCCATGAGTCACTGCCCATATGATCTGAATAAGTCAACCTCATTTTGGATCTTGGAGAACAATGGACTTCTTCAGAACTACAGAAAGCTACCTACATATGTGGAGGTTTCCCTATTTCTAATAACGCACTTTGACCCTTGATAAAATAGTTACCAGGAGTATTTAAATGCCCTCCTCTTCCTTTCCTCCCTCTCTCCCCCTTTCCCTCTTGTTCTCTCCCCTTTGCTCTCCATCCCTCCCTTCTTCTCTCCTCTTTTTCTCTTCCTCCATCCCTCCTTTCCTTTTCCTTATCTACTGTTCAACCCGCTGTTAAGCAAAGGGAGGGAGATAGGAATCCACAGCAGACGTTTCAGATAAAAATAAAACATAGAAACTTGGAAATGTTTCTAAGTGGATGTGTTTCTGGTTACTTCTGCTTCAAGGACAATATCCCTTTTGGAAGGAAGGCCGCATACATACACACTGGTCCATATCTTATTATATTGTACCTTCTTTCCGCCCCTCCGCCAACACTGTTGCTGATCTATCACAACGTTCCCATACAGGAGCAGTCCTCTTGCTGTCCTCCTGGTATGACCCAAAGCGCCTGGGTAGTAAATTGGCATTTCTTTGCTTGGATTTTGTGCCTTCAGCTCTGAGCTATTCATCAATAGACAGATGTGGGGATTAACTGCTCTCTTGAGTGCAAGCTGGACATAGTGAATTTCTACTCTTTTAGAGTATATTTATTTTATGTCCTATCTTTTATTGATAAACAAGTATTATTGATGTTTGAACCATGGAGATATATATATATACATATATATATATATATGTATATATATATATATATGTATATATATAGACTAAGTCAAGCTAAATTATGTATGCTTTATCTTACATAGTTATGTAGTCATTTCTTTGTTGGTTATGTTCTTTGTTTTAAAGATTTGCTTCATTTTTAATTGTTTGTGCGTGTGTGTGTGTGTGTGTGTGTGTGTGTGCACCATGCCTCTTCAGGTGCACATGGAGGCCAGAAGAGGGCATCAGTTCCCTTGGAGCTGGAGTTCCAAGCAGTTATAAGCGGCCTGTCACAGGTTCTGGGAACTGAGCTCTGGTCCTCTGCAAGAGCATTGGGTGCTCTTTACCACTGAGCCATCTCCCTAGCTCTCACTCCCCTCTCTCTGAGTTAATCCTGTATAAGGCAGTGTGCAAAGATTAGTGAGCTCCTTTTAATGGGTAGAATGAATGACCATGAATACATGAATGAATGAATGAGTAAATGCCACGCTACTGAATAACAAGTGACAAAATAGTGTGTGAAGTTCTATTATAAAAGGATGGCGTGATTCTTTCTCCCCCCCCCCAGATCCCAGCCCCCAACCCTCCTTTTTTCTTGGAGAAAGTCAATAGCATGTCTTAAGAAATCTCAAGGAGCCTTGTGAGAGAAACTCACCATCCTGCCAAGGACCTCACCATCGCATCCTCTTGCAGCGACCCTCTGACTCGATCCAGTCAAGCCTGCAGATAATGCAGCTGCCGAGAAAGGCTTGACTGCAGCCTGGTAAGAGACCCTGACCATGGCCACATAGCCAAGCAGCTCCTCAATTTCTCACCCTAGGAAACTGGGGTATTTGTTGTTTTAGTTATTATGTAACAATAGTTAAACCAGAGTGTTCAAAACCCTCAGTGCATTCTTCCTTTGAACCACAGAGATTAATGTTTGCTTTCTTGAGTTTTGCAAAACAAATGACTTCTGAATTCATCTCCTGTTTCTAGTTCCAATGTACTGCTATTTCTCTCTGTCTCTGTCTCTGTCTCTCTCTCTGTCTCTCAGTTTATTTTGAGCTCAGCTTCCTCATCTAAACTCCTACGCAGCACAAGTTTTCTGCCATGATGCCCATAGGTGTTACCTTACCACTCACCTGTAAGGACACAAAATGAGCGTGCGTTCTCCTATGATGAGGAAGAAGTTCAGAGAGGCTGACAACTGCCCCTGTATTCGTGTTTGATTGTGGATGTGTCACCCTGCTTATAAGCACATTGCTACCCATTGCTTTAGATTTTCCAACCTTTCCTTGACAGATCTGGGACTGGGACAAATGTGACTTCCAATTCTGTCCTCACGCTGACCAGTTGGCCACTGTTTTCTCTACAAGGTGGAAAGGCACACCAAAGTCTCTCTGAAGAACAGAGACAAGCGCATATAGAAAGTATGTCCGTCTGATTAGACGAGTGCTCTCGGAGGGAAGACTCTGGGATGAGGAAAATGTTTCCTGCCTACCCAGGAAGAAAGCTGCTGCTCACACACCAGCCTGGCTTGAGTACTTAAAATGTGGCCAGTGAAAGTGGGCACCTTAAGTTTTTATTGTATTCAACTTAGGATTAAATGGAAGAAGCCACCCGAGGCTAGTGCTGTCATTTCGGAGGGAGGGCGGTTGCCAACTGTGATTGCCAGGGAGGCAGGGACCGCACCCGCTTGGCCTAGCGGAGCACAAATAGCATTGAGCACAGTGTCTGGCACAGAGGAGGCACCCGCATTGAATCGTTGAGTGAGGAGTACACGAAAGAGTGAGTATGTGATCCATCTTGGGCACCAAATGCCTCGCTTCTGTCTGCTAGGCAGTGTATTGATCTGAGTGGACCCTTCTTGCCCCCTTCCAACCCCCCTCCAGCCTCTTCCAACAGCAGCCAATTATACTCTCCTGCAGAAATGTCATTTGAGCTTCAGGAATTGGACAGAGACTAGATTTCAGGGAACTGAGGGGCAGACACAAAGAAGCCCCCTATCTTTAATGGGCCACAGAAGACAAGGCTCACCTTCCACCGTCCAAGGCTGACTAGAAAGTTAGTAACAGAGACACTTAAATTAATGATGAGGCTCAGTGACAGGGAGGCCAGGGAGGCTGCTTAAATGTCACCTTCGTTATTTTTCAAGCCAGAAGGATGACTGCCTTCCCCTTGGCTTCCATGTTGTTATTGTTATGCCTCGGGGTGGAGGGACTTTTCCCCCTAATCCCTACAACATGAGCTGTGTAAGTTCAGCGAGGGCAGGAGGAGAGACAGCACAGGAGGCTTAATAAGGGGTTTGCCTGTCACTGAGCCCGAATGATTGTGCAGATAAGAAGAGGCGGTGGGAGGGGGTGACCTGCTGGGGCTCCCCGCCTCGCTGCCTCTCCTAACATGGCATCTGTCTTTCTAGTCTGGGGAGTAGAGGAGTGTTGTCTGCCTCTCGACTGCTTTCTGCACTTCTCCAGGTCAATATTCCAATCTACTACAAAATGCAACTTGGCTGTGAGGAGTGAATTCTGACTTTCGAGTCTGGACTCTACACTGCCAGGGTGGGTCCTTTCAGTTCATTTCCTGCCTTGGGACCTCCATCTTCTTCCCTGTGGAAGGACAAGGGACTGGCCAGCCATCTTTAAGACCTTGATTTAAGCTCTATACTTGCCTAGTAGCTGAGAGACGATTTCACAGTCCCTGAAATTGTAGCCTTGTTTCTGCTCCTCCCTTAGAAAACACATTTATCTATTTAGCACAGACATGCACCTGTTTGTGTGTGCATACATGTATGTGTGTGTGTGTGTCTGTCTATGTGTATTCATACATGCGTGTGTGTGTGTGTGTGTGTGTGTCGTGTGCCTGCATGCTCACATATGCACATTGTGAAGACAGAGGTCAGAGGAAAACTTGCAGAAACCAGTTCTCTCCTTCCACCATGTGGGGCCCAGGGGCTGAACTCTGGTGTTTGGCTTGGTGGCAAGATTTCTAAGCCCTCTCCCTGGCTTATGGGTCTGCTACCTCTGAGCTTTCATTTAGCTTGTCTGAGACAACAATAATAAATCCCCGGGTGCTGTGAAGAGTGTGAGGCAGCTGGTCACACTCCATCTACAGCCAGGAAGCAGAGGGATGGATGCTGGTGCTCTTGTCCCTTTGTTCTGTTTACAGCTCAAGCCCATGCAGTGGCATTACTCACATTCAGAGTGGGTTTTCCTAACTCATTAACACAATCCAGAAACTCTCTCATTGACACACCCAGAGAGTGATTATCTCCTAGACAATTACAGAGAGCCAGCCTATCAAGTTGATGGTGATCAGTATGAACTATCAGGAGTCTACCTTGTGTCAACTTTATACTCAGACATAGCACTTTTAAGTCGTAACTATCTACCCTTGTCCCTGTAGGTTCTTCACTATGTCTTGATTTTCTAGGGGACCTGATGGCTGGAGTCTCACCTTCAGGACCCTTTCTAACACAGAATACAGGTTCCTCTTTAACAATGTCAGTCTTTAATAATTATAGTTGCTTTAGCGCTCACATTGCAACTTTATCATGCCCTCTTCTTCAGGCAAATGGCGCGTTGTAAATATCCTTCTGCTGTTTGTTCTCTTACTGATAGTAGTGAAGGACAGCCAAGAGAGCCTGAGTCCTAGCCTATTTTGAGATTTCCTCTGTCTGTTTAACACCCAGGCTCATTCAGGTTCTTAGGACATGGGCAGAATGCAGCCAGAATAGGTGCTGGTCTATAGTATTGATGGCTCCCTTCCCAATAGAGTCCTTTGCCTCTGAACTCTCGCCAAATCGTTCCCCACAGGCTGTGTTTCTCTAAGTAGTCCGATCTTTCAGATTCCCACCAGAATGGTCCAGTAATCTTTACATTCAGGGTGTGGGTGTTTCTAGCCCAAAGTTCCAAACTCTTCCAAATTCCATCAACTAGTTCCAAAGTTGTAAGAACCACATGACCATGTTTATTGCAGCAACCACCCTACCTCTTGGTACCAATTTCCTGCCTTAATTACTTTTCTCATCGTTGTGACAAAATACCTCACGGCAATAACTTGGGGAATGAAGGATTCGTTTTGATTCACAATTTGAGGACACTGCCTATCATGGTGGTAGGAACATGAGACACGTGCTCATATCGTATTCAGGCAGAGGGTGCTGAATGCCCGTGCTTAACACACTCTCTTCTTTGTAGTTGGACCATGACTCAAGGTCATGTAATGGTGCCACCTGTATTTAAAGTGTGCCTTTCCACCTTGGTGAACCTCTAGTGTGTATTTTTGCATCACGCCACTGGTGCCGTATCTGAGTGGGCAGAAAACACCTTGGACTGGGTTCGCACTGAAGGGCTAAACTTCCTAAGATAGGGATGAGCTGCAAGGAAGAAACATCATTTATTAATTGGACACGGGAGAATCCAACCCTCTCCCGCGTGTCCCATTGTCTCTCTGTGTCTCTCTCAATCTCTCAATGGTGCGCGGTCCGAATCATGAGCGGAGCTGTGTCCAGACGGTGGTCTGAATGAATGGGCGGTGATGACATTAGTGGTTGGTCCGGGTGACAAGTGGGCGGTGATGACGACGACGCAGGGCCGTCTGAGGACGCTGTATTCTGGGACGCTGTATTCCGGGAGATCCGGGGAGCAACTCTTGGCGTGTCTGCAGGGGGCGCAATACAATGTTTAGAGGGAGAGTGGTCAGTGGAGGTGAGAGACCCCAACACTCTAGAACTCTAGAAACATCCTCACAGACATACCCAGAGCTTTGTCTCCAGGTGGTTCTAGTGCCTGTCAAATTGACAATATTAACTATAACTGTTAGTTCTTCTACTCGGACCTCACAGCTGTGTGTGGGGGGGTATTGGTAGCTTGAAGGGGAAAGGAGGTGGGGGGAGAATGAAATAACCTAATCATTCACCCATAGCTTTAGAATCAGTTTTCCAGGGGGTGGCAGATATCAAATTAAGGGATTCATTTTTGGCTTTTTGTAATTTAGGAGAAGACACTTAAGTAACCAACCTGAGATACCCAGAATACTTAGAATTCAAAACAGTAGCATTCATTCACTCCGTCTTGTATATCACTTACAGGTACAAGAGATGAGTAGCCAATTCCTGAAGAGTTCTGAATGAATGGAGCAGAATTCCTATTGTTTTCTCAGCTATGATCCCCTCCCCCACCTTGTTCCCAGTTGCTTCCGTTTTCTCACAAACAGCACAACTTTATTCTTCTTCATGGCTAACAATGTCCGTTGAGCAGATACACCACACAGTCCTTATCCATTCAGTCCTCTGTTCGTAGACACTATCTCTAAGGTGTAGAATGTGAAAAGCAAGGTGAAACATCAGGATCTTTTAGAGATGGTGAAACATTCCACGCTACAGGGATGCTCCTTAAGGCAGGAAGTAAACAACTCAAAAGAGCTTCAGGAAGTCCCTGAAACTGACCAGATTCACTAGGCCTTTCCTTCCCCAAGAGTATATGAGCAATCAAGACTATTAGGAGTTCCTTTCAGACAAGTGAAGCTCCAAAGGAGATGCTCAGGCTAGCTGAGATTCTTTTTTGTCCAGTAACCTATTTTGTAATTCATTTCATATACCTATAACAGCCCTCCCTCTTCCTCTCCTTCTAATCCTACCTTTACAAATCTCTTCCCCCATTGTCCATTCCTCTTCTTCTCAGAGAAGGGAGAGTCCACCCTGGCTACCACCCTACTCTGGGACATCTAGTCTTAACACGACTAGGCACATCATTTCCCACTGAGGCCCAACCAGGCAGTCCAGGTAGGGGGAAGGGGGCCCAGTGTCAGGGAACACAAACCAAGACAGCTCCTGCTCCATGTGTTAGGAGACCCACATGAAGACCAAGCTGCACGTTTGCTACAGATGTGTAGGGGGTCAAGTTCAGCCCCGCATGCTCCTGGTTGGTGGCTCTAGCTGAGATATTTGAACGAGGCTGAGACTGAACAGCCTAAAAGAGAATGAGATCAGCCAAGCAGCCTATAAGAAGCAGAGACCAGCTGAGTTGTGAAGAAAAGGCTCAGGCCAATGAAATCACCTGAACATGAGGCTCTCCAACCTGTTGTGCTGCCTGAAGACTGTGCAGTGTGCTCCAGGTGCAAGCTGTCATGTGCTGTGGTGGGCTTTGGTGATGCACCTGTCTCAGTCATTTCTGCTCTAGGTAACTCCTCACCTATGTACCTGTAAGTAAACCCAAGAAAAATCACTGGTTCATTAGCAAGTTGGACTGTGGTGTTATCCATACTTTGTCATCAGTTTCCTATTTGAGGACAGCTTGTTCATGTCTCTCTAGGAACAGTGTCACACAACAACTTGACCCCTGGGATCCACATGGTAGAAGGAGAAAACCACTCTCACAAATTGTCCTCTGACCTTCATGCATAAACATAAACATGCATGCAATGATAGGTAGATAGATAGATGGATAGATAGATAGATAGATAGATAGATAGATAAAAGCACTGAGAGACCTTGTCAGAGGTTGTATACCTGCTTGGAAAGGGTAAAAAGGTATCAGAGGCTGCCTTTGTAAGCCCATCTGGAAATGTGTGGAGCTCAGAGCCGAGGAGAATTGGGGCATGAGATCCACAACTGACCTCAGAACCTGCAATCTGCCCCTTTCCTTCTGGAGTTCAGCCATTAGGCATTTGATCTGGACTGTCCCTCTGTTAGTCATATGTTCATTCATGCATGTGTGAAAGACATATGGAATTTGTCAGAGTTAAAATGCAGTCTCAGGGTCAACCCCAGGGCCCCCAGTGAAAGCGACATTACCCAGGAAGTCAGAGAAGTAGGGTTCTCTTGCATGACTGCCCGACAACAACCGCCACAAAAGACTCTACAAGAGCCATACGTCTTTGAGAACACACACAGAGGGCATTGTAGCCTTCTATCAACAATATTTCTGCAAAGGCATCTGCCCGCAACTGAGCAATTGATGCTCTAGTTAATCACAGTGGCTCATGACTAGTGTTTCAGAATCCCAGACACAGTCATCCTGAGTTTCAACTTTAAATCTTCTCTTGCCTTGGGCTCTTTGATAAACTCACAGTTTACTACAACACACAACCCCACTACAGGGGTTTTTTTTTTGTTGTTGTTGTTGTTTTTTGCCTTGTCCTGGTTCCCACAAAGAATTACTTATTTCTTTGGAGAAGCTGTCTCTGACTTTTTACTTTTAGATTGACACATGATGCAAGAATGCATTCCACATGGATTCTATAACCCTGACTTCAGGGTCACTGTGCCCTGAAAATCTTTTGTCTAACAAGCTGCCCTCATCCCTGCTGTCTTATTGCTCCTTCCTGTTTCTTTTGAGCATCCCTCCTTCTTCTCTGCTTGCGAATGTGAATGGCTCACCTCTGAACTGTTCTCATGGTCCACCCTGTCCCCACTTCCTCCTGCTTTCAGTCTCCTGGCATTCTGATCTGCTTCTTTGTAGGGTATGGGTGGATCAATTGTAGTAGCTGACTGTTTTCTCTGGTTTCTGAGATGGGATCCCAAGTTACAGTCATTTTTTTTCCTGCTTATGTTTCCTGTCCAAACATTTCTCCTTGGAAATGCACGTGGGCCTTCTTGTCTCTTCTCTTCTCCCATAACTGGGCTTCTTTGTAAATAAGCTCAGCACACGGACCAGCCCTGCATCTTGGGGAAGAGAGCGCCAATCCCCCACTGGTTTGGTATAGTTCTTACTCTGTACTTCAAGCAGAGAAAAAGTATTAATTTAGGGTCAGATCGATGGTGATTCAGATTGAAATTTCATGAGACAGGTTATATAACTTCTCCCCCCACTTCAGTTTTTGTTTTGTTTTGTTTTGTTTTGTTTTGTTTTGTTTTGTTTTTAATAGTAAAACTGGTGGGTAAAATTCCTGGTGTTCACCTTGCCACACAATCCCATTTTAGTTCAGATCTTAGCAATCACATACTTCTGGGAAGGGGGTCCAAGCCGAGGGTTAATCATGACTGAGATGATCATGCGTGTTCATTCCATCGTCTTGATGGTTGGTTCATTGTAGTCATGTGTTAGAATCCTAGCCAATGAGATGATAGGGGGCTGTCTAATGGGGAGGCATTAGGAAACAAGTTCATCAACAGAAAAGGAGAAAGAGGAGCATTTTCTCCCACTAGATAGTGGCTTTTCTCAGAGCCTGGAGCTGCAGTCGCCATTCACTGCACCAAAGGAAAAGCACACACTGTGAGAGGGACATTAAGGCAGAAAGCTGAAAATCCTGGTTCCAGATGACATTCTTAAGCTACTTTATCTCCTTTAAACCTGCCTTCTCAGCCTTCTCATTTCATGAGATTGCCTTCTTTTGCGTGATTTGTTTTGGTTGAGCTTGCAAAGCAGGGCATCCATATGCAGTGTGTTCTAATGGGAGGCTTTCTGCTCTTCTGCAGTTCTCAGTCCAAACAGAAGAGCTTCCTGACTGCCATGCTTGTTCCCACTGCCCTGCAATACGTTTGCCACTAGCATATATACCTTTCCTTCCTTTCTTTCACGGGGACTTGCCAGTGGATTTAATTATTTACACTCTCAAGGTGTTCCAGAAGGTCTTTGAAGGCACACCATGTTTCCTTGCTGGCTCCCGTGTCTAGCAGAATATCTAGCATGTAGTCATCTCCCCGCCCATAAAGATCTGTTGACAGAGAGAATGGACTAATATATGCCTATGCATCTAAGAGTCATTTAATCATGGGGACAGTTTCTGATTCAGGGATCAGAACATCACTCAGTGTCGCCACACAAAATGAATGACATGCACAGCCTACTGTATACCTAGGCTGTGTGGAATAGAACCACTGCTCCATCAGGGGACACGTGGCCTGTCATGCACCGAAAGTCACTGGGCATCACATGACTGGGAAGGGAGGAACGGAGCACACATAGCAGGAAAGTTTGCCTTTCTGTCCCTTCTAAGATTGAAGAGTTGATAAACTCTTCAGTTTCTCATCTTGATAAATGACTGTGTATCCAATCTCTGGCTGATGTATTTCAAAACAATTTTGAATTCGCTTTGAAAGGTACCATTATTTTGTCCCCAGTGGAGCAGGTGCTATTCCAACATCCCAACCCTTGCTGCTATTCTTTAGCATTTGTGACAGCTAAGAAAGTCCCTTCTTTGATTTTTCTTCCTCTATAGATGCCAAGCGACTGATCAGTCATTACCTGTGATTAATGAGCAAGGAGGCTGCTGAAGCTGGTAAGAGTCTGGGCCCCTTACGACTGAGTACTCAGCTTTTGGCCAATGAACTGAGTGCAGAATTGCCCCTGTCAACACCCTCTTGCAATGTCAAGGTTTGCTTTCTACTCTTCAGTAGGAATCCTGGTGTTTCTGAGCAGAGGATGGGAGGAAATCCAAACTGCTTTTGATGCCCCAGGAGCATTTTGGAAGCAAGCCAGAGCACTGCAGTGATTCAGGTTTATGACGTGTTAATCTGCATGGAGAGTGAAAGCCTGGGAGCTCAGAGAGTCAGAGCCTCAACAAGAAGTGGAACTCCTCCTTAGCAATCTTATGACTGACCAGGGAACAACCATGAAATCCACAGCCACAGAAAACACTGCTGGCTTAGAGGAGAACAGCAATGGACCAGGTAGTGAGGACCCATGCCCAGAGTTCTAGTCCAGCCTCCCTCAGATGACAGTGTACAGAGTGAAAGTCCTTCAAATGCTTGCTGCAAAGTGGATCCAGGCATCCATTATTGAGAAACACTAGTTAGCACTGGCTGCCATTCCTTCAGCGTTTGCTCTCCAGTGTTGTGATGGTCCTGTAATCAGAAAAATCAAAAGAGAAGACGAAGAAAAACCAGAAAACGATTTGCCTCTGCTTAACCCAGTGTTCTGGTGCTTGCTCATTTCTCGGGAAACCCTTGTTTGGTTTGTTCCTACAGTGCCTCTTGAAGGGAAGCATTTTGGAAATGCTAATCTGAGCAAAGGTAGTTACTGTGCACTCTTAAGCATACCACATTTACTGAACAACTTGTTCATTCAGGAAAGTTCTATTGAAAGGCTGCTTTGTACACACTGTCAGCCTTGAGGCCTGCCTGAAGCTTACAATATAGTGAACAGGCTCTTCCTGGAATATGCAACTCCAAAGAGCTGGCTCTGGTGGGTGAATGATGGTGAACCTCCTTACCTGCTAGGGCTTCAGGGTCTTCATCTGGAAGAGAGGACTATCGATATTCATTCCATCCAGTTCTTGGGCTCTGATAATATTGATATGTCTGGATTTTAGTGGAGTTACTGTGTATTTATAATAACCAGCATTTAAGCTTCACAACAGGGTAGCTTATTATCTTCCACCTTAGAAACGGGACTAAGAGGCTTGCCAGGGTATGGTGAGCAACCCTTCTGGTTTGTCAGAATTAAGTATTCCTTATCTTGAATAATCCCTGGGCTGCTTGGTTAAGCTAGAATCTTGCACAATTAAGTGGTAAATACAGGATATATTAAGGTAGATTATTTATTAATAAAAACACAACCAACAACAATGAATATTGTAGTATGTGTATTGTGATAGTTTTAGTTGTTAAATTGACACATAGAGATTCCCCCCGGGAAGGAGTAACTTCAAATGAGGAATTACCTTCATCAGACTAGTCTGCAGGGTGCTTTTGTAATTGTTAATTGATGAGGACACAGTCCACTGTGGACAGTGCACCCCGGGCAGGTGTTTCTGGGTCGCAAAAAAAGTCATTGAGCAGGCTACAGAGACCAAGTTCTTTTATAGCCTCTGCTTCAGTTCTTGCCTCCAGGTTCCTGTCTTAGCTTCACTCCATTAGTGACTGTAAACTGTAAACCAAATAGACAGCTCCCTTTCTTTCCCATCATGATTTGAATAAAAATGGCTGGATAGATCCAGAGGAAGTGTTACTTGTAGGGGGTGTGGCCTCGTTGGAGTAGGTGTGGCTTGTTGGAGTGGGCTTTGAGGTCTCAGAAGCTCAAGCCAGGCCTAGTGGCTCACTTTCCCTTCCTGTTGCCTGTTCCTGTCGGTGAAGAAGAGAGACGGGTTTTTAGTAGCCTCTGCTAAGTAGGGCTAAGAGTACTAAGTCCAGGGCCCAGAGCACCCAGTGTATGTACAGCTCTTGGATGAAAGGCTGTGTGCTCTTGCCTGAGGGGCCGAACTTCTCGGAGTTCTAGTTTCCTTAGCTCTAAAGGGAAGAATTCCTCCCCCCACTGTCGTACAAGGCGCACAACCCTCTTATAACTGAGGGCATCAATTTCCCAGCTGGTGCTTTACTTCCTCCAGCTGGACGGTGTCACTTGGGTGGTTTGATGACGCATTCTAAAGGTTCTCAAGTCACCAGGAAAGACGCCTTTCAGCATCCTGCAATGAACCAGAGTCCAGAAATACTGAACATTCTTTTCAGGGTTACACAAGTCCTTTTTTTTTTTTTTTCCACCGTTCAGAAGAATTTATTATCAGTGTCTCGGAGCTGCTGCTACCACTCTGCCTGATTCAGGTGTGAGAACAGCTGTAAACAGGATCAGAGCACCGGCCTGAGTGGGTGTGGCCTAGTCCATGTCGGCCAGGTTGGCAGGTGTACCCTGCCTGGGCTGCCGTGGCATCACTGGAGGCTGCCCTTCTGTAACATTTGCAGATGCTCCTCGTACACAGTTTCTTCTGGGCTTCCAAGAGCTTCTTCAGCTAACATTGACCTTGACATTGGCCGACTGAAAGCAAGAACATCAAGTCAGCACTGACTGGGTGCAGGAGCATCTCATCTCATCTTTATAACAAATGAAGTCCTTTTCCCACAAGTACAGAAATGGAGGGAAAAGAAGAGAAATAAAGTTAGTAGCCTTAGAGGCTGGTGAGATGACGCAGCAGTTCACAGTGCTTGGTGCTTTCGCAGAGGACCTAGGTTCAGTTCCAAGCACTTGTGTCAGGAGCTCACAACTGCTTGCAACTCCAGGAGATCTGACACACTCTTCTGGCTTCAATAGGCTCCTGTACATAAATGGTGTCCATTCAGGCACACACATAAAATAAAACAAATGAATAAACTTTGGGGAAAAAGTTGGTTGCATTAGAAGAAAGATAGAAATTAGGACTGGGGTGTAGCTCAGTGGTCCAGTATGTGATGCATATGCTGAGATCTAGGCATAGACTTCAGCACCAAAGCCAACAAACAAACGAACAAATAAATGAGATGAGGTATTTAAGATGAACAACTGTTTAGTAGCAGAATGGTAACCATGGTTACTATATGTAAACAACAAAAGGCTGGTTATTTCTCTTTAGAAGCTTAACATGATCACTTGTTTATTCACTGAAGTGTTGCATATAATACATGATGTTTTATGCTTTTTTTTTTAATGAAATGAATTTTTAGAATGACTAGACTTACAGACAGATCTCAGAGCTGGTGGTGTAGGGAGTTCCCAAAGTCCTGCTATCCCTTATCTTACTACATCTGTTTGTCAAGATTGAGAGATGCATATCATACAGCTGCTAGCTGCACTTCTCGCCAGTTCCCTCCCCTTTGCCCACCCTAGGATCCAAATGGACATGTCTGGATTTAAACTGAAGAGAAGTGTTGGAGCTGGCAGGAAAGCACGTATGCTCATGGAAGAATGTGGGAGGGCATAATCATAGGTGGCACTTCTGTACATTCAGAATTCTAGCCCTCTTGCTACACTGACTGGGAAATGTTATAGCAGGAAGTCCCCTGTGCTGTGGAGGCCGGCATCATTCAACTCAAACTAGGCTTCTATCCCTTTCTGCAAGCATTCAGAGTGGGTGTGGAGTGGGAACCAAGGAGAAGCAGGGTCACTATCATCAAAGCAGAGGGGCACCGGGGAATAGGGAGGGGCGAGATGTATTAAATTGTTCTTCCAGTCCATCTCCAGTGGAGTTTATATCCAAAAGAGTCTTTAAATCATTTTGCCCAAGTGTGAGTCTTTGTGACAAATGTTAAGGAATTGTGTGCAGGAGTTGAGACTTTCTGTTGCTTGTCTTACTGCATTAGAGCTTGTAACTCTCAAAATAAGAGTTACATGTTGTGGTAGTTTGAATGTAATTGGTCTCCATAGTTCCACAGGGAGTGGCACTATTAGGAGGTGTGGTCTTCTTAGAGGAAGTGTATCACTGTGGAGATGGGCTTTGAGGCCTCCTATATGCCCAAGCCAGGCCAAGTGGGACAGTCTCTCCTTGCTACCTGTGGAGTAAGATGTAGAACTCTCAGCTCCAGCATCATATCTGCCTTTATGCTGCCATGTTTCCTGCCATGATAATGGACTGAACTTCTGAAACTGTAAACCAGCCCCAATTAAATGTTGTCCTTTAGAAGAGATGCTGTTGTTATGATGTCTCTTCACAGCAATAAAACCTTAACTAAGACACATGTTAAAGATCTCTATTCACCTTTTAAAGCTCAAAAGAAAGATCAGGGAGGCTAAGTGATTTGCTTATGAACACACAGCTTGTCACTGTAGAAGAGGGATTAAAATCCAAGTTATCCTGGTTTAAGTGTGTGTGTGTGTGTGTGTGTGTGTGTGTGTATCCTAAATTATCCTTCAACAACAATAATAACAACAAAAATCCTCTTGGAATTTGGTGCCCAAGGGAGGTCATACACTCTGCTAGACATTTGACTAAGGGGCTTAAGGCACACTTTGGGGGAGGGAAGGTTTGGGAGACAGTAGGATTTTATGTGTGTGCTGACATGATTGTTGGGTGTACATCGTTGAGTCCCAAGGAGAGATTTCAGGTTCTCTTCTTGCTCTCTCCTCTACAGGGCACTAATAAGAAGCCTACATGGACCCTTGGAGGCAGGGCAGAGTTTGGAGCCCTCTCCACCAGCCTCCAGACCTGTTCAGGGGTCCCTAGAAATTGGCCAAGTTTTGTTTCCTTGGCCAGATGCTTGGAGAATCCCCAAGTTGGTGTTGGAGGGTACTCTTACACAACAAAACAAAGTATAGGAAGTGAGAGACAAAGAAGGGAGGCTCCCTGGTGTGCCCTATTTACAAACTGCTGCAGTTCCTTCTGGGTGGTATTTGATTTTCTACTTCACTGAGAAATGGGGAAGCATCAGAGTGACTTACATGCCAAAGAGAGGACCTCAGGCCATCCTTCAGCCTTCCTGGCCCCTGAGTCCCCTTCATGTGACAGGATGCCCTCAATTACTCTCTCTGGGGGGGGTCCCAGTCTGAAAGAAGCCAGAGCCAACCATCTGTTACCGACTCCTGTGAGCAATTTAATCTTCTCTTGTTCCCAACGAGGAGGATCTTGTGAGAACATAAATTCCCATCAGTCCTGGTTAATGAGGAGCCTGCTCTTTGAAGAGGGTGGAGACCCTGACAGGAGAGACACCCACTGGCTGGGACACAAGGAGGGCACCACACATGATGAGAGAAACAAAGGCCACCGAAGGAGCTTTCTGGGCAATCACCTGATCCAATTTTCCTTTTCCAAACAAAGATCTTGGTGCTAGAGGGAGGCCATGATCAGCATGGGGACCCAGGGCAGCAGAAATTAACAGAGGACCCCCGATTTCCAATATGCCTCTTTCCAACACAACAATACGTGACTTGACCACTTGGGGTTGGGTCTCTAGAGGAGGGGACTAGAGGACAGTAGATACAATGGCAGTGGCACCTACAGCAGGAGCTATGCTTGATAGGACCCGCCCTGTGGCAGTGTAGAATTTATAGAGAAGGCTCTAGGTCCTCACTGCCAGTGCTTAAACCATGTTTTTTCCCACTTAATAGCTGTGTGATCTTGGGCAAGGTCTCTGACCTCTAGAGTCTATAGGTGACACTCAGGTTTTGAGAGGACCTTTGCAGGCCCTATGGTTAACATCTAGTCCTGCTCACCTTCCTATGTGACCAGCTTCAACATTAGGGGGGACTGCCCTTGGGTCTCCAGAATTCCCTTTATTAATGTGCAGTGTAGGCCCAGAGTTTCCTGGGGGGCAGTTGTCAGCTAAAGACTGATCCAAAGGGGTATCAATGTCCCAGCTCCCTTATCAACCCTGGACTGAGGTAGCATACTTTTTTCCAGAGGTCCCTACAAGCCTAGGCACAATCATCCACAGTAGTGGATGGCTTCATAATGAGCTCCTTGACGGCTTTCTCTTTCCCCAGTGTCTCCTGTGCTTTTCGAATCTCTCCACACACTGCATTCGAGTCCCTGCCTTAGATCTGCCTCTGCTCAGTTCTTTCAATCTAAGACAGTGTCTCAGTTCTATTGACCCATGGTGTCTGTTAGGATACCAATTCAAAGAATGCTTGATCAAAGGCTGGGAAGATAATGGGTTGGTGACGTGCCTACTGTGCAAGCATGAAGGCCTGAGGCCTGTTCTCAGTACTCCCATAAAGCTGGAATTTGTGGCCCATGCGTGTAGTCTAAGCACAGGGGAAGCAGTGATAGGTGGGTCCATAAATGGTCAGCTGGCCTAGCAGAATCAGTGAAGACCCAGGTTCAGTGAGAGATCTTATCTCAAAAAAAAAAAAAAAAAAAAAAAAGAGGTAAGAGAGTGTCTTACTTCCGTTTCTGTCTTGTGATAAGCTACCCCAACAAAAGGCAACGTAAGGGAGAAAGGTGCTCATTTTAGCTACAATTCCAGGCTGTACACTGTGACTGTGGGCAAGTGAAGGCAATAACTACAAATAAATAATCTAGTCACAGCACATGTACAACAGTCAAGGGTAGAGAGAAAGGCACTCATATAGGCTCGATTGCTTGTATTCGGTGAGATTTATCCTTTCTCATACAGTTCAAGACCTATAGAGAATAGTGCCACTCACACTGGGCTGGGTTTTCATACATCAATTAACTTGATGAAGTCAGTTCCCCACAGATGTACCCACAGGCCAACTCAGTGTAGACAATCCCTCATTGAGAGCCTATTCCCAGGCGACCCTAGGTTGTGTTAAGTTGATGAAGCCAACATCACAGAGAATAAATGAAGAAGACTTACCTGATGTATTTGTTCCTTTTCTACTTTGATGAGCTACCCCTGGCAAGAGCAACTTAAAGGAGAAAGGATTTATTTTCACTTATTATTCCTGAGAGGATATGGTCCATCGTGGTGGGGTAGGCGTCTTGACGAGCGCATGAGGCCAGTTTGGTACAATGCACTTCAGAAACAGAGAACAGGGCCGGGTTATAGTACCTCAGAGAGCACCCCTAGAGACATACTTCTTCCAGCAAGGCTCCACCCTAGGTTCCATAATCTTCCCAAAGAGCTCCACCAGCTGGGGAGCAGGCGTTCAGACACATGCATCTATGGGGGAAGTCTCACATTCCAAGCACACCAATGCATGGTGATTTCTTTCCATCACATGCATCATGTGTGTGTGTATTCATGAACACACACACACACACACACACACACACACAACCTCAACTTAGTGAGAATTCAACAAATGCTCACTGTGTGCCTGATAAGCACTTACCTCGTTAAGCTCACTCAGTATGCCCTATTGCTCTCATTGTAGAAATAGCATAACACAAGCTCGGAGAAGTTAATTTCCTCAAAGTCACGCAGCTTAATAAGGATGGAAATGCAAATCCATCTTTGAAGCTCTTTTCTTCTGATTTTGTTCCTGCCAGAAGTTTTTTCTCTACACTCCTAATCTGGATAAAGGGTCTCCCTTTTTGCACTGCCACAACTGTCATCGCAGATCCGGTCCAGTATTGAAACTGCTTTATTTCTTGTACTTTGCTCGAGGCCGTACACTCTCTGAAACCTGTGATTTTGCCTTGAGCATCACTAGAAGGTCAGCTTGTGGCCTGGTGCCCCCCCACGCCAGGGCTTCTGGTGAGTGATGAGCACTGTGGTCACCCTTTATTTTAACACTACCCTTTTTTCATTTTCAAGATCAAGGGTCAACATATATCTCCAAATAGCCAATTAAAATTCTAGAAATAAACAACGTACAGGTTTAAGGTGCACACGAATCCTAGCTGTGTGATGGAGTCTCTTGCTGTCCCTCCCCTTCCCACTGGGAATGTGACTTGCCCCTCTCCCTGGTGTGTCCACACTATATGTGGTACCTGCTCATTATTCACCTAGTAACTTGTCTTGGTTATGAATTAAGCTGTGTATTATAATGTTGTGTTTAAAAAAACCAGCCCCCCTCCCCAGCACAAGGATAGTGATGCTAAGAGGGTTACTGGGCATAAATCACAGAATGGCAGGTTAACTCCACCTCTGTGGACCTTGCAAGGCACAAAGGAAAAATCTTAGAGCATGGTGTGCAGGCTTTCCTAATACCTTACATTCCAGGCATCCACTGGGGAATGTAGCCCATGATAAATGAGAACACCAACTCGGGCAGCAGGGAGCGTCTTGGAAAACTCCCCGGGAAATACTCCTCTCTTTGCATCCTGCTGCAGAGAAGATTCATAAATGTAGCTAATCTGCCTCTCCAGGGTTCAAAGATTTATCCTCCCAAAAGTCTTGTCAGAAAGACAAGATCTGGGGAGCCAAAGGGATGGCTCAGGAGAAAAAGCACTTGCTGTTCTACCAGAGAACTAGAGTTTATTTTCAAGCACCCATGTTAGGCAGCTCACAGCTGCCTATAACTCTAGCTTCAGGAGATCTGATATCCTGATATCCTCTTCTGAACTCTATGCACACAGTCATGCGTGCATATACATAAATGAAAACAAATTTTTAAAGGAAAAAAAAAATCCCTGCCATCTCTCAGATACTACACAGGTAGAGGAGTCACAGTCATTGTTCCATTGTAATGCCATGTGTGTTGTACTTGACAGAGGGGCTTTCCCAGACTGACAGAGGGTCGCCAGGCTAGAGATGCAGAGTGTTGCCAGGTCAGAGATGCAGACCTCAAGCGAGTTACCATTGCAGTTGTGCTGTCTAGTCTTATGTCAACTTGACACAGGTTAGAGCCATTTGAGAGATGGGAACCTCAGCTGAGAAAATGCCTCCCTGATACTGTGCTGTAGGGCCTGTAATTTTCTTAATTAGTAGTTGATGAAGACAGGTCCAGTCCATTGTAGGTGGGGCAGATCGGTGCTTCTGGGGTCTATAAGAAAGCAAACTGGACGAGCCATGAGGAGCGGTCAGTAAGCAACACCCATCCATGGCCTCTACATCAGCGCCTACCTCCAGGTTTCTGCCCTGAGTTCCTGCCTTCAGTGATGAACTATGATGTGTAAGTTAAGTGAATCCTTTCTTCCCCAGCTTGCTCTTGGTCGTGGTGTTTCATCGCAGCAAGAGTAACACTAACTAGGAGAGTAATGTACTCACATCTTTTGAATGTATACCTATACTGGCTGCAGAATGTTCTAAGATTCTAGATTCTACAATGAATAAATCAAAGACAGTCTATTAAAATAAAAATAACAGATTCTGAATCAGTATTGTCCGGGCTGTAGTTGTTATTGGTCTTCTTCTCTTTTTCCTCCCCCATCCTCTTTCCCCTCCTCCTCGCCTTCCCTTCATTCCCTTCTTCTGCTCTGCCTCCTCCCCCTTTTCTCTCCCTTCTCTTCTTCTAGTGCTCCCCTTTTCTTCTCCCCCTTTCTATCTATTCCCCTCCTCTTCTTTCTCCTTCCCCTCTTTCCCCCGTTTCTTCCCCTTTCTTCCTTTGTTCCTTCCCATTGTTTCTTTTCCTCTTCCCAGAGCCTGGCATCTTGAACAACACTCTGAGGCTAGTCGGTAGTATGGTTTCTCAAAAGAACTGCTGGGGCAGTAGGTTATCACTCCCACTAGCTCTCTGTATTCTAGCCTCAGCAGCTTTCTTCTTCTCCCACTTTAAAAATCATGACTTGCAGAATTGACCTCTTCCCAGGGTTATCAAAAGCATTACTGCCAGTGCTTGGGCCAGTGGTCTACTGTGTACCGAGCAGGTAGGTGGTTGTGTGGTTGTGCCAAGCGCTGAGTAATACTGAAAGGGATAAACCATGGGCAGAGGCAGAGTCAGTCTGAAGGCACCCAGAGTCGGTGGCTGGGGTCATTGAAGTCTTGGCTGCTTACTTCATCTATCATAAAATGTTTGGGCATATTCTTCCAAATAAGTGTGACTGACACAGGACTGACTCTCTCTCTTCTTCTCTCTCTCTCTCTCTCTCTCTCTCTCTCTCTCTCTCTCTCTCTGTGTGTGTGTGTGTGTGTGNTGTGTGTGTGTGTGTGTGTGTGAGAGAGAGAGAGAGAGAGACAGAGAGACAGAGACACAGAGAGAGACAGAGAGACAGAGACACGGAGAGAGACAGAGAGACAGAGAGAGAGTACGTGAATGTGAGTAAATGTGTGTTTGTGTGTGTAAGTATGTGTAAAGGGGAACTGTCCTGCATTAGCCTGCTTAGATCTCTCTGGTTTTTACCCAAGAGCCTTCGTGCCCACTGATCTACTCCTATTATCCTATTCCTTCTTCATATGGTAAACTCTCCTTATCCCAGAGATCACCATCCCATGTTACTTCCTCAGAGAAGTATGGTCCTTAAGACTAGCTTAGGCTCATTAACTGTGTGTCTTCAGTGCATCCCCTGCCATGTCCCTTCCTGTCACTAATACCAGTATGGGTATGGGCCATGGGTCTGGGTAACAACAAATGCCGTGTGAGCACAGTTTGGCCTCCGCTTACTTGGGAGCTCGGTTGTAATGTGGGGAAAGTGGCTCGACTCTGTTACTAATCATATTGTGTTGGGGGTCATGTGTGCTCTGGAGAAAAGCCAAGGACACGGCTCACAGGGAGTGCAGGAGTCACTATTGTGAGAAGTCAGAGATGGCGTTTTTGTCGGGGTAGAGAGACCAGTGTCAAGGGGTGAGGGATCTCATGCTGCTCTGAAGGAGCTGAACTGAGTCCTCTCAGGTCTAGTTCTGACGACTCCTTCTTCTCTCTCTCCTTATTGCACAGCTGAGTCTAAGTTTTAGGTTGAATGGGAATGCTTGGTGCAGGCCTTCTGGTGTTTGTTAAAGATGCAGATGCCCAGACCTCTCTCAAGCCTCACAGATTCAGAAACTCTAGAGCAAGATTTGAGAACCCGTGCTATCTCAAGTTCTCTATGGACTTGTGTATACTCAGGTTTGCAATCTCAGAGATAACAGAGAGCCACAGAGGCAAGAAGAGCCAGAGTCCAGAAAGAAATCAAGGCTGCAGCCTTAGGTGGTGGAGCCATAGGCGGTGGCCAGGATGTGTTAGAAGAAAATGGTGACCAGCAGAGTGGAGGTGAACAGAGGGGACATACAAGGGCTCCCCATGCTCTCCCTTTGGTGTCTGCAGTGACACCATGTACCCACATGGAATGGCCTCATCACTACCTGGCAGGTCTGGTTACATACGACATCAATCTCTCTACACCAAGCCCTGATGTTAGAGTCATCCACTGAACTGTTGCCATTGGATACCATGTGGCAGGTAAATGCAAAAATATCCTTCCTAGTTATAGAGACAAAGTTTGGAGCTGAGCCGGAAGAAAGGACCATCCACGGGCGCACACCTTTAATCCCAGCACTCGGGAGGCAGAGGCAGGCGAATTTCTGAGTTCAAGGCCAGCCTGGTCTACAAAGTGAGTTCCAGGACAGCCAGGGCTACACAGAGAAACCCTGTCTCACCACCCCCTCCCCCAAAAAAAGAAAGAAAGAAAGAAAGAAAGAAAGAAAGAAAGAAAGAAAGAAAGAAAGAAAGAAAGAAAGAACCATCCAGACTGCCCTACCCGGGGAATCCATCCCATCATCAACCACCAAACCCAGACACTATTGCATATGCCAGCAAGATTTTGCTGACAGGACCCTGATATAGCTCTCTCTTGTGAGGCTATGCCAGTATTCTGGCAAATACAGAAGTGGATGCTCACAGTCATCTATTGGATGGAACACAGGGCCCCTAAAGAAGGAACTAGAAAAAGTAACCAAGGAGTTAAAGGGGTCTGCAACCCTATAGCAGGATCAACAATATGAACTAATCAGTACCCCACAGAACTATGTCTCTAGTTGCGTATGTAACAGAGGATGGCCTAGTCGGCCATCAATGGAAGGAGAGGCCCTTAGTCTTGGGAAGATCATATGCCCCAGTACAGGGTAATGCCAGGACCAGGAAGTGGGAGTGGGTGGGTTGGGGAGCAGGGCGGGGAGAAGGTATAGGGGACTTTCGGGATAGCATTTGAAATGTAAATGAAGAAAATATCTAAAAAAAAATCCTTCCTTTTTCTTTCTTATCTTCTTTTCCTGGTGCTTCTTCTGGAAGGGACCTTTATCAAACACTTGGCTTCCTCCCTTCTGTCTCTGTGATTCATTTGCCAAGGGGATGTACAAAGAAGGAACTGGTATCTTCTGTGTGGCATTGACATAGAGATGGGGACTAATAATGGAGGGTATAGAGGTTTGAATGAGAAATGTCCATAGGCTTCCATATTTGAATACTTGGTCTGCGTTTGGTGGTGCTATTTGAGGAGGTGTAAGCGGCATGGCCTTGCTAGAGGAAGTACATTCCTGGGGTGGGCTTTCAGTGCTGAAATCCTCTTGCTACTTCTAGTTTGGCGTTCTCGGTTTCATGCTTGCTGTTGAGGATGTGAGCTCCAGCCACGAGGCCCATTTCTTATGGCTCCATTTCCCTGTCATTATGGGCTCTTATCCCTATGGAACCATAAGCAGAAGAAAACTCTTATGTAAGTAGCTTTGGGTCTTAGTTAGGTTTTATTGCTGTGAAGAGACAACATAACCAAGGCAACTCTTGATAAAGGAAAATGTTTCCTTGGGGCTGGCTCACAGTATCAGAAGTTTAGTTCACTATCATCATAGCGGGACGTGTGGTGGCATCCAGGCAGACATGCTGCAGGAGCTGGGAGTTCTACAACTTGATCCTCAGGCAGCAGAAAGATACTGGCTTTGTTTTACACTGGGCATGGCTTGAGCATTTGAGACCTCAAAGCCTGGCTTCCACAATGACACACTTCCTCCAAGAAGGCCACACTTCCTCCAATCGTGCCAGACTTCCTAATAGTGCCACTCCCTATGGCCAAGCATTCAAACACATGAGTTTAGGGGGGGCCATATCTAGTCAAACCACCCCACTCATTCATGGTGTTTTATCTCAACAATACAATAGTAACTAAAACCGAGAGCTCAGAGTTCAAGGACTATGACTATGGTGCTAGGACTTCCTTCTGACTGAGGACCATGAATGACGCCATCTGCTGCTGGGACGATTTGTATTTGTTTACACTTGTGCATAATTCTGTCAAATAAGGGACAATAGACCCTTATACCCCTTCAGTTTACCCCCTAGCCCCATTACTCTACTTGTGTTTGAAACACAACCAGCCAATTCAAGGATACAAGAATTCTATGCAATATTTGTCAAATTCTTGGGACCCATAATTCTTGGGACCCGTGCATTTTTCACCATAAAGGCTGGTATCATTAACCTCATCTTATAGAAGAGACTTACCTTCCCTGAGATCACACAGCAGAGATAAAGATCTGGTGTCCACATGTGACCACTTGGGTTTTAAAGTTTTATGAGTTCTCCCACTGGCCGATGAGGATTAGACCTTTAAGGTTGTCAGGACCTCAGGCAGGACTTAGGAGTGGTTCTCTCCCGGGGAGGCGGACCACAGCTACTGTGAATGTAGAAGTCTAAGCCTACCTCTGGCCCTCAGGCCCGGGGCTGCAGCTCCCAGGCTCATTAGTGACCAAATCAAAACTCCCTCTCTCTCTTACGTCCACTCAGCACCTCCGACACGCTGAGGCTATCTGTCTTATAAATCATGGGTCAGATTAACTGAGTTGGACCTGTAGCATAATTCTCTTTCAGTGACAGGGCACAAGGCTGGAGGCAGAACAAATCGTAATGATGACAGAGGGGATCATCTTCCTCTATAGGCTAAGAGGAAAGCAGATGAGAAGGGGTCTAGGCAGTAGCGAGCCACCCCCTGCTTTTCTCTTTCTAGCACAGCACATCCAGGGCCAGGGGAAGTCCTGCTGGGCCCCAACCTCCGCTGGAATGCTTCATCTTTCCCTGGTGCAGCCAACAATCCAAACCCTGCATCTTCTTGTCTGTCCTCATGTTTTATTCTCAGAATACCGAGAACACACCTTCAGAAACCTAAGTCAGACCCCAGGTTGGGCTGGTGGCTGGATTATGAGGGACCCTTGAGGGAGGTATGTTCAGACTCTGCTGCTTGCATAGCCTGCTACCTCATCCACTACACAGAAGCACAGGCTCCTCACCTCGGGCTAGTCAGCTGGTGAGGCAGAACCCTGGAAAGCAGACAGGAAGACATCTGGTCTCCTGGATATCGCCAACAGGACTGAGCTGGGGAAGGGGCCCCCAGGGAAGCCTTGTTCACTGAGGCTATCCTCCTGTTGGGAAGGACAGATTGCCCAGTCTGCTCTTCCCCTAACAGAGTCTACTCCTGATCTTGTGGTCAAGTTCCTGACAAATGACTGCTGGGTCTTGGGAGGGACTGAGGTCATCCTAACTGCTCCAGAGGGCTTAGCTGGGCAGGGAGAAGAGCAAGGGCAGGAACATAAAGAATGTCCACAGTGTCTCTCATGAGCTGTAAGCAGGTATGCAGAGACAGAGGAGACAGCAGGGCCCCCTCCTGCCTGGCTTGGAGAGAAGACCAAGTGGGAAGAATTTCCAGCACATGCCTGCTCTTTCCCTCCCATGGTCATGCTGTCCTTCAGTCAGCGGAGAGTTATGGAAGGCCACGCATGAGCAGGAAGGTTCTGGCTAAAAGCAAAATAAAACATGTTTTCTTTGATTTGAAAGAACTTCAAATCTAGAAGTCACGAGAGCCATGACAAGGAAGCGAGAATAAACAAGCAAATGTAAAACTAATTAATTTTTGTTGTTGTTGTTGTTATTGTTTAAGTGTGTGAAGGAAACCAGCAGGATCTTCAGTTGGATGTTGGTGGGAGGCTTACTTTAACCCCTATGGGAGGGAGCAGCAGGAAGGGAGAAGGATGGAAGGCAGGCAGGGAGTCAGGCACAGAGTGTGTCCTGAGGCCAGAGGACAGCAGGAGGACATCAGAGCTGACTTGGTACAGAGTGGCCCGGGGGCTTTCCGATGCTTTTCATACTGTAGCCTATCTGAGAAGTCTGGGCATTAGCTCTGCTCCATCCCACGCCACCATTCATCAGGCCCTTGGCCGGTGGTTCTACATGCTAACTCCAACTTCTTATAGATGTCCTCCTCAACAAGCCCCACGTCAGCATGCCTCAGTGCATCTTTCCCAAACACCATCCCCCTCAGGACCCTTCCCTAAAGCGGAGGACCACACTGTCTTCTGGGTCCCCTGCCTGGATTGCCACTCAGCCAGGCTGGGAAGCCTTTGTGTTGGTAGAGCTGTGCCGCCTTCAACCAGGCAGGCGCACCATGGCTGTGTCCAAAGGAGGGAGGGAATAAAAAGGAAAGAAATGAGGAAGGGGATAGTTTACCTTCTTAAAAACAGAGTATTTAACACAATCAAAGTGTTCATTCAGGATCTTGAAGACCCAGGTCCTTGTGACTGTCAAAGTAGAATTTGTTATATTTGTCACTGAAAATTTCTATGTATTATTTATCTAGTTTGTGTGGTTCAGGGTGGTACATACATACATGGAGGCCAGAGGGCAGTTTCTGGGAGGGAGTCTGTTTTCTCCTTCTATCATACTGGTTCTGGGGCTTGAACTCAGGCCGTCGGGGTTGGCAGCAAGCACCTTCACTTGCGGGGCCATCTTGCTAACCTGCCATAGAACGTTTCTCAAATCATTGTCCCCCTTTTCACGAGCATCAGTCCTTGTCTTCTTTTTGTCCAGAGAGAACCCATTTTTTGGGGTCCATTTTTCAGTCTCACGGTTTGAGAGTTACCTTGTCAACTTCAAAGGCCATGCTGCGAAGTGAATGCTGGCGTTCTCAAATATGCTCACCAGCAAAGCAAATGGCTCTTCAAAACCAAATTAATGATGCTGCAAAATGACAAATTACTACGTGTCACAGACCTCACAGGTCCCTGGGGAATTCCTGTGAATTCGGAGAGGAGCATTGAGGAATGCTAATGGTGCCTGCCATCACCTGTAAGGTGTATGGGCCTCTGGGAAGGACTTAGTGATGAGATTCTCGTCCTCATTCCAGATGCAACTCACTCTCATTCACACGGGGCTGTGGGTTTAGCTAAGTACTCCGTTACTAAGGAAACCCGAGTTGTCAGTCCTGAGCCATATGGGATTAATGGTGATTTATTTAGGAAAAGCAAGGTTTGTCACTTTAAGCTTACTGCTACAAAATTGCTTTTTGATTACCTCCCGCCTTATTGCATTGTCTTGTCACAATAAACTACAGAAACAAGTGGCAAGGTTAATAATTATGGGCTCCATTCTTGTCACTCTCAGGGCCCAGCAAGGTCACAGTTGCAGCCCCAGTGTCACAGGCAGGCTGTTCCAGGCTCCTGCCCTGTAGAAGAGAGCTTCGTGGGAAGTGCAGGCTGTCCACTCCTCCTCGGGGGCTCTGAACTCCAGATTGCCTCTGGGCAATTCTGGGGCCAGAGTACCTGCAAACCAGCCTTCCTCAGCTTCATTATTGACTTTACACCAAGATGCTTTCCTGCCTTTAAAATCCTCCCTTTAGGCTTCCCAGTTCTGAAATGCAACACATCCTTTGAACTCCATCACTCATCTTTCCTCTCTTTTTTTTTGGGGGGGGGAAGTTAATTTTTTTTTATTAGATGTTTTCTTTATTTACTTTGCAAATTTTATCCCCTTTCCTCATTTCCCCTCTGAAACCCTCCCTATTCCATTCCCCCCCAACCCCCTGCCCTGCTCACTAACCCACCCACTCCTGCTTCCCTGTCCTGGCATTTCCCCTACACTGGGGCATAGAACCTTCACAAGACCCAGTGCCTCTCCTCTCATTGATGTACCACAAGGCCATCCTCTGCTACATATGTGGCTGGAGACATGGGTTCCTCCATGTATACTCTTTGGTTGGTGGTTTAGTCCCTGAGAGCTCTGGGGGGTACTGGTTGGTTTATATTGTTGTTCCTCCTATGAGACTGCAAAACCCTTCAGCTCCTTGGGTCCTTTCTCTAACTCCTCCATTGGGGATCTTGTGCTCAGTCCAATGGATGGCTATGAACATCTACTTCTGTATTTGTCAGGCACTGGCAGAGCCTCTCAGGAGACAGCTATATCAGGCTCTTATTAGTAAGCACTTGTTGGCATCCACAATAGTGTCTGGGTTTGGTAACTGTATATGGGATGGATCCCCAGGTGGGACAGTCACTGGATGGACTTTCCTTCAGTTTTTGCCTCAAACTTTGTCTCTGTATTTCTTCCCATGGGTATTTTGTTCCCCCTTCTAAGAAGGACTGAAGTATCCACATTGTGGTCTTCCTTCTTCTTGAACTTCATGTGGTTCCTCAGAAAATTGGACATAGTACTACCTAAGAACCCAGCTATACCATTCCTGGGCATATACCAGAATATGCTCCAACATGTAATATGGATACATGCTCCACTATGTTCACAACAGCTTTATTTATAGTAGCCAGGAACTGGAAAGAACCCAGATGTCTTTCAACAGAGGAATGGATACAGAAAATGTGGTACATTTATATAATGGAGTACTACTCAGCTATTAAAAATGATGAATTCATGAAGTTCTTAGACAAATGGCTGGAACTAGAAAATATCAACCTGAGTGAGGTCACTCACTCCCAAAAGAACACACATGGTATGCACTCACTGATAAGCCCAGAAGTTTAGAAGATACATCTTCCCTCTCTTGAGAGCATCCTTTCTTCCCTTTAAGTCGTTTCCCCACGCCGCTAGGCAACGCAGCTCTGGAGCCTATACCAGCTACCACACCCTTCACTAGACACTTCCTGTGTATCAGCTAAGGCTCTTCTCATAATCACCACAAGGTGGTATGAGGCTGAGTGCACACCAGCTTTGTGACCTCCACCCACCAGAGTCCCATTTTGAATCTTAACTTTGAGGTAGACCATACTAGGAAGTAGGACCTTTGAGTCCCACTTGACTAAGGCTTGAGGATAGAGCCCCTAGGAATGGAATTAGTGCTCTCCTTGGTCCTCTTAGCATCCTTGAATAGTGTCCACACTAAGCCCTTTCTATGGCTGTCCTTCTTTCTGGACCAGGGGCTCCTGGAGGAGTGTGGATACAGAAAGACCCCCACTCCTCTACCCTGTGAAGCAATACTGAAAGAACCTTGGTATTCTTTATGCTACCTACTAATGGAAGACTGGTCCTCAGTAGACACCAACCTGCTGGATGGAGCCTTCATCTCAGACTTCCTAGCCTCTGTAATGTAAGGAATGAATTTCCAAAAATTACAAACTGTCTAGCATACACAGTTTTGTTATGGTGACTCAAACAGACTTTGTTAGGTCTCAATTATTATGATAAAACACCATGACTGAAAGCAACTTGAGGGAGAAAGGTTTTATTTCAGCACATGGCTCTCAGCTCTGTCACTGACGGAAGTCAAGGAAGGAACTCAAGGCAGGACTGGAGCAGAGGCCGTGGAGGAATACTGCTTACTGGCTTGCTCCCCTTGTTTTCTCAGCCTGCGTTCTTATATATCTCAGAGATGCCTGGCGAGAGAGGTGGTACCACTGACAGGGAGCCAGGTCCTCCTACATCAATCCTTAACTAAGGAAATACTCCACAGGTTTGCTCACAGGCTAATCTGTTGGGGGCATTTTCTCAAGTGAGACTCTAGCTTGTGTCAAGTTGACAAACAACAACAGCAACAAACAAAAAATAACCAAGACACAAAGACAAAAGGTTTTAGGATGAATGCTTTACACTCATGAGCCAGTGCTCAGGAAGTGGAGTCCCTTGCCCTTGGATACAGGTTTGCAAGTGAAAGGTCCAGATTGAAGCATGCTGCCCAGTCAGGCTCTGCCTGCTCTACTCCTTGGTCCTCTTAGCATCCTTGAATAGTGTCCACCCTAAGCCCTTTCTATGGCTGTCCTTCTTTCTGGACCAGGGGCTCCTGGAGGAGTGTGGATACTGCTTTCTGTTGCCTTTGCATGTCTCTTTGCATCTTCTGTGCTCCTTAAGTTCCAAGGACATCACAGAATAGTCCTTGGTCCTCTTTCTGGTCTCCACTTGCTCTTTGACCATCTCATTGAGTTGTATGCATTCAGAGGACATTTATATGACAGAAACTCCCCTGCTCCCTTTAAAAAATGAGATGTCGTCCTATATACAGTAGAATGTGTCAATCATGTAGCTTTGTAACTTTTTATGTGATTACAAATGTGTGTGGAAGTATCTGATTGAGCTTCGGAAGGTTGCTGTTGCTCCAGAACGTTCCCCTGTGCCTCGTAATTGTCAACAGTGCCTCTCCTCAGAGAGTCCCTTTCATCAGATTTTGTTAGTCTTTTGAATTTCTCATACATACTCATTTATCATATGGGTTTGCAAGGATATCTTTTATTTTGATGATAACTGTTTTTTCTTTAAACATGAGAAAAATATTTAAATATCTAACATATGCAAAAGCTTTGAGAAAAGTCCAATCAGGGTTATGTTGCCTTGTGCAATCCCACCTGCAAAGTGAATCTCAGAAAGAACACTGTTTGAAATAGAAATATTTTGACATGTATTTGTAAAAATTAAAATATTTTTCTTCAATGTGATTAGACCATAGTATCATGATTACACCTAAAGCCAGCGACTATTTGAAAATGCCCGCTCAGCTGTCTGTGTGGATCTGTTCCATCTTCAGATGGAAAACTTGGTTGGCAGACATTCATTCGGTCCCATAATTTATGAATACTTCTATCTTCTTTCTCCTCTCTCTCCTCTCTTTTCTCTCCTCATCTCTCCTATCTTCTCCTCTCCTCCTCAACCCTTTTCCTCCTCTCTCTTCCCCCCTCTCTCTCTGATATTGAAGAAAATGGTTGTTTTTTTTTTCTATGAAGTTTTCATGTTCTTGCCTGATCGAATCCATCTCTTTGAACATATCCTTCTGTCCCTGAGATGCCCTGGAAGGTGGTAAGTAGCTGCCAAGGCTCAACCACAGACTCTTTCTGACCTTTTTTTTGGACAAGGATGCTTCATAGCTGCTGTCAGGAGGCACATCATGCTCATGGTGGCTTTGTCATCATGATGGTTATCTTCTGGGACCCACAGGTCTCTAGACACAATCGTGGGTCGCTATTGTCCCCTCAGAACTTATCAGAGTGCTTGTGTAAGGGAGACTTTCTGTAATCAATCATTGATTACCTAGAAGTGTAATTCATATGGGAAAAGTAATTTAAATTCTTAATGATTTTTTTTTCTCTTACTGTTTACCAGTGGGTTTTTTTTTTTCTAATTTGCTAGTTTAGAATAATGAATTTATTCTTTAGTGTCCTCAAAGGGGCTGGCACTATTCTTTTCAATATCTTTGTGAAAGCATAGATTTTTTAAAACAGTCTATGCATGTCAATCCACTGCAGGTGATGTCATTGGGTGAACTGTCCCATATTTGCTAGTAGGGACCTCTTCATGTTGGCTGAGTTGAGGACCCTCACATTCTTGAATTTTTAAATTTTTTTTTTTTGCATTTTTGATTTTTTTTTATTTCAACCTTTTTCCTGAATTCAGGAATCACCTGAAAAACGTACCTTTCACATGAATCCAGTTCATAGTCTCCTAATTATTCTTCCTGGCTCCACCCTTTCTGCTGGTGGTTTGTTCTCAGTATGGCAGCCACAGTGGTGTTGTGAACACCGCAGTCAATTCATGACCCCACCATGGTGGCTGCCATATTCCACCTCACCCAACACACCCCTCTCCTTACACTGCACCCCATGCTGTGTCCTTCAAGTCACCTCATCCTATTTGTCTCCCTTTCCTTCCCAACCTCATTGCTGTGCTTTAGCCACGTCCCATTCTCCACCACACTGTACCCCGTTCCAACTTCTTGTCTTACCCTCCTTTTTTCACCCTATTACATCATAGTCTACTCTGTTACCCCCCACTGCGCCCACTCTGCTGTACCCCCATCCTATCCTTGTTCACTTAGCTTCCTTACGTACCATGCCCACTGGTCCTATCCCTTCCATGCAGCCCCATTACCCACCACGTACCCACTTTTCTCATTCTATCTCTGTCCACTCAACCTCACTTCATGACATGTAGGTTTGATACCCTGACATTCCTGGAACCCTCCTGGCATATGGTCACCTCATGGCCTTTCTTCGTGCCCCCCCCTTCTTCCTACAGAGAGTTCCAATGTCCATTTCCTTCTGCTCTTTCAGAGTCTCGCTTAGCTTTTTTGTTTCCTTGATGAAAACTTCCCCTTCATTAAAAAAAAAAAAAAAAAAGGTTTTGTTATTCATTTGAATGTGTGGGCTTACATGAGTTTATGTGCACCATGTACATGCAGGAGGTCACAGAGGCCTGAAGAGATCCTCGGGAACTGGAGTTCCAGGTGGTTGTGAGCTGCCCCACAGGTACTGGGAACCTAACCCAGGTCCTCTGTAAGAGAAGTAAGCACCTTTAACTGCTGAGCCGTCTCTCCAGTCCCCTTTCTTCTTTTAAAGACAGATTTTTTTGATGGTGATGCAGCACAATGAATAAAGGCAACAGAACCTGATCACCCGAGTTTGAGCTGTGAGACCCCAATGGGAAGGAGAGAACAGATTCCTGCGGGTGTCCTTTGACTTTCACGTGCATACTGTGGCACATATGTGCTCCGTAATGAAATACATGGAATGGAATTTTATAAGGTTTTATCACTGTCTGTCTGTCTGTCTGTCTGTCTGTCTGTCTGTCTGACCGTGTCTACTTGTGAGCACATGCAGAGGCCAAGAAAGGGCATCAGGAACATACTTATCCATCATTTCTCGCCTAATCCTTTGAGTCAGGATTACTTCCAGAATTTAGGACTCACATTTTCTTGGCTAGGCTGACAGCAAGCCTTGACTCTGCCTATCTTATATCCTGACTCTGCCTATCTTATATCTGGAGTCACAGGTCTGCATAGAATACCTGACTTGATATGTAGAGGCTGGGACCCAAATTCTGGTCCTCATAATTACATAGCAAGCATCCTTAACTACTGAGCCAACTCTGTAGCCCTCCTTAAGAATGTGCAACCCTCAGACTCCAGCAGTCCCGATTCCGTCCTTTATTTTCTTTGTAGCATTTGCCACCATGTGTAAGTAGTGTTCATTTCAAATTTTGCATTTATTTTGAAGCATGCTCAGTGCTATCTTTATCTTCAGGTCCAAAACAGAATCTGGCAGGAGTTTGATGGATGTAGGAATACAAGGTGGTATCTTGTTTCGCTTTGTTTCTTGGTAGTACATAATGTCCACAAGGGCAGATTTTCTGCCTGCTTCCTGCTGCTTCCCAGGTACTCTGCCTGGCCTAGAGTAGGGACTTAATAAATGTTCACTGAATGACCCTCCCAGCTCAGCATGGTGTCTGCTGCAAGATTGGTGTCCTAAGATGGGTTAATTCTCTTTCCTCTTGCTTACTGTTTGTAAATTGCAGGGCTAAGATCTGCTTCATCCTGAACAGTAAGAAAAAAAAGTGGTATATAAGGAGCACCAGACACGATTTCAAAGATCACTTTGTCTGAGGTATACTGTTTATTGTGGGACCTTGAGTCAATCTCTGAACGTCATGAACTTCAAGTTCATTGATGCAACATAGGTTAAGAACAATATCCCCAGGAACCATAGCAGAAACATACCGAAGGAAGGAGCAAAGATGTGTGGGAAGGCTTTGCAAGCTTCAGTTTCCACCTCCGTGGCTTGGACCTCTCCCTGGAGGTTTCCTTCCTTACCTTCTACCCACAGGCAGGCAAGGCTCAGACCTAAGCTCTTACCTAACTCCTCATACACGCACCTCAGTATTATCCCTGTAGCTTCCTGCCTCTTCTCCCTCATTTCTACTTTATCTCCAGGAGGAAGAGCTGGAGCCTTCTGTCCCTACCACTCAGCCTGGTGAAATACACCTATTCACCACCATCTTACCATGCCCGATTGTTGGCCATGGCTCTGAGTGTCTTTATAGTTTCAAAAAGCTCCCCATTCTCCTTCCTAGATCTTTATCTACTTTTGAAAATGTTAAAATTTTTTTTTTTTTTTTTTTTTTGAGAAAAGGTCTTGTCATGTATCCCAGGCTTGCCTGAAACACTGGAGCTTCTTGCCTCTGCACCCAATGCTGGGATTGCAGGCCACCGTCCGATGCTTAGCTGTTCATGCTTCTTGCTGTATTAAGATTCTGTCTCCGGCTCATTTCTTTTTCATCGTATACAGTTGTTCTCAGTAACATCTTTGTCCTAAGGACTCCGGACACTGTTTATTTCTCTGCCGAGGTCCTTAGATCTTCACCTGGTATTGATTTTCTTCTAAGTTTCAGATCCCACAAAGCCCAGTAGCAAATACCCAACAAATGCTAAGTTTCGAAATGTTCATCCTCCAGGGCCCTTAAAGGAGCATGCATTGCAGTCGTGGTCCTCAGGGACCAATGGGAGGTGGGGGAAGCGGTCAGAGATAGCGTCTGGAGGAGGACTGTGGCTGTGCCCTTCTTCTCTTCCTTTTTTTGCTCCTTGTATGAGGCGAGAGGACTTCCTTGCTTCATCATGCAAACCTTGCCATGCAATGCGGTCTCAGTAAAGTCCCCGGTACACGAAGGTCAGATGACCACGGACCGGAACCTCAAGATAGCGAGCCAAATGAAGCCTGTTTCTTTGTAAGCTGATTTATCCCAGATATTTATGACAGGAATGGAACAGCATCTCAGGTATTTGTAACAGTGACTATATTTGAACTGGGACATAGGCTTTTTCCTGCAATTGAATTAAATAATAAGAAGACCTTGATCCCAAACAATAGCTTTATGGATGGAAAACCTATTTGCTTTTGGACTGTAATTAACCTATTGTCTCTCCTGGCCCCCAGGATCTATTCACATTGAACATATTGGAAGTTGTCAGACTCCGTAATCATGTAAGTCAATTCTTTATATCATACCCTGCTCCACACACACACACACACACAAACTCCTTCTGTTTGTCTGAAGTGTGACTGACAGGCAGATGCTAAGCCTCTGGTCTATGTCTGCAGCGGCCCTGCCCATTGCTGTCTCTGGGGACTCGCTCAGCAACACTGCATAAGGAGTTTGCTTTGGGTTTCTGGGCACAGATTCTGCACAGTGTCAAGTAAGAAGGGTCTCTTCCTCCTGAAAGAGAAATTTAAAAGTCACTGCCATTGGAATTGACAAACACCGAGGATGGGGGAAAATGTGGTATAATGAAGGAAAAAAGACCCAGGACCTGGAGTCCCAGAGACAAAGAACAGCATTTTATTAGTGGCCAAGGAGCTTGCAGTAATATCTCAGGATTGAATTTGGAATAAGTTCATTAGCAAAGTCCTGGCCACAGGCAGGGTGGGAAGGAAATGGGGTAGGCCACTCTCCTGTGCCTTTAGATGGCTCTCTTGCAATGTTGACATCCGAGGGAGTTTAGAATTCACCTTTTTTCTTTTAAGAAGTTCCATGGAGTGAGTTATACAGGATGTCTAAGGTTAGGGACTACCAGCTGGCAGAGGCTTAAGCCAGGCCATTTCCTTATCAAGGATGCTGTGCAGACCCATGTTGGTATCCACAGCATCTTTTTCTATATATGATTCCCACTTTAGGGTGCTTTTATTTCCTCAGTTCATTCTTTTATTGAGCTTAAAAGGTCTGAATGGAATGACCCATATCTGGGTGCTGGGCAGAGTGGATGCTGTTCAAACTGCGTTAGGGAGGACATGGTGTGGAGCATCCTTTCCAGTTTTATCCGGCAGTGTGTTCGGTGTGTTCAAGTTGAAACAGCAGCGACTCTCTGAGCACTCCCTCTGTTGTGGGTACAGTTTGAAACGCGTTGGAAACACAGTTATTTAATCCTTAGAGAGTATCTTGCCCAGCATTCCATTAGATTTGGACAAAGATCAAACACTGGGCCATTCTGCCTCCTTTTGTTCAATTTCTGTGTTAGAGGAGAGAGAGAGAGAGAGAGAGAGAGAGAGAGAGAGAGAGAGAGAGAGTTCTGGAGAGAAATTGTATTTGAGAACTCTGTGAGGATGATGTTGGTCCTTCTATTGCATCCTCCTAATATTTCCCCAATCCCTGTTGCCACACATTCTAACATCCCANAAAGATCAAACACTGGGCCATTCTGCCTCCTTTTATGTCCTTACGGAGCAAGAGGAGAGAGAGAGAGAGAGAGAGAGAGAGAGAGAGAGAGAGAGAGAGAGAACCAGGCACTTCTTGTATTTGAGAACTCTGTGAGGATGATGTTGGTCCTTCTATTGCATCCTCCTAATATTTCCCCAATCCCTGTTGCCACACATTCTAACATCCCAGGCAAGCTGAGGCATCCCTCCTCTATATCTGAACTCTGCTCTGAGGTGATTTTGATGTGGTCCAGGAGCACAGTGATGTTTTTTTAGAAAGCAGTGGTGGTGGTGGTGGTGGTTGGGGGTGGAGAGGCTCAGTGAGAAGAATGAAGGGAATGTGACAGGAATAAATCTTGAGAAAAAGGAACCTTGAGGTTAATTTTCAGCAGGGACTCTTGAAGAACTTGTTTAACTGAAGAGAATTCTTTAATATTGGAACTGAATAGAGCTGAGGGCCAAATTAATGAGCCAGTGAGTGGTGGTGATGCCATCAAGATTAGCAACAGTAAAAAGTCATTGCCTCCCTAGACTTCAAGGGTAATGAGAAAAACCAATGTCTCTGGAAGTACAGGAACAAGAAGAGTCACATAGCAGGAGCTATGTCACAGAGATGAAGATACAGCAGCCCTTCAGTCACGAGAGCCGGAGAAAGTGAGAAAGAATGTGATCCCCTTCCCCCTCCTCTTGCCTTGGATCTTCTACTGCTGACATCAGCTGACCCCAGTAGGAACCGGACATGTAGGAAGCTTGGTGCTGCTCTACTTAGGGGTCAGCCCAAGTGGAGCATGGTAAAGAGTGGGTTCAGGTATCTAGCTGGCAAATAGAGACGATTCTATACAGAGCTAAGGCTGTGAACTAGCTGGAGCCGGCCTCCAGGTGCAGATTCCCTGCTCTTCTGCCCTGTATGGAGCTGGAACAGGGTCATGAATGAGGAACAACTCTATGCTCCAGGGAGAAGCACTCTTTCTTCTGGGACTGAACTTTATACGGTTCTTCTTGGGGTGGACTTGAGATTTAGAGCTGTCATTGGGTTGACTCTACTTGAGGTGGGAGCATGGTCAAGAGAATGGCCCGAGGAACAGTCTAGTTTCCCACCTTAAGCTGAAGGAGCAAGAGTTTTCCAGTCTTTGGAGCGATAGAGGAAGATGGGGAGAGGAAGGAGGAGAGACTGAAGGCCCAGATGTTTGTAACACTGTCTGCTGAGAGGCTGTCTGGTCCTTCTTAGCTACTTTCCTGAACTGAAGCATCTTGGGAGATAGAACCACCTTTCCCAGAAACCAGCCAATCAGATTCGCTGCTGTGGTAGGTAGCTATGAGGGAGGCCATCTTCTACTTCAGCTGGAAACCTTACTTGCGAACTTTTAGTTCTCCTTTCTTTTCTCACACCAGACTGTTTGGGGACCAGCATGATGGGCATGGAGATGCAAGTGGCCTGAGGTAGATATCAATACACAGGTCTGGGAAGTGGGCATCAATACAGAACCACCTCCAGAGAGAAGTGGTTGCTGGATCATGGCTGTTCCCTGACTCTAGCTGTGAGGTTACTCTTTTGGTTGCTGTGATAAAACACCATGACCAAAGGCAATTTGTAGAAGAAAAGGACTATTTGGGCAAAGGCTTCTGTCAGTCAGGCTGTATGGTGAGGGAATCATGACAGCAGGCAGGTGGAGCAAGAAGGTGAGAGATCACATCTTCAAACACAAACATGATGCAGACATCTTTATCTATCTATCTATCTATCTATCTATCTATCTATCTATCTATCTATCTATCTACCTACCTATAGAGAAAAATGGAAGTGACCTGCTCTGGGAATTTGTCCTTGAATATCCAATCTTGGCGTTGTGCTTAGAAACTGATATATCCCTCTTGCTCATTTGAGCAGTGTGCTGAATTCTGTTACTGCTCCAACTACCTAGAATGTATGTTTTCCTCTGCAGCTGAATCTTGCGCCAAAGGGATGACCACCATAGTAATGATGCTGGCTGACAGTAGACATCTACGATATGCTGAGTGTCCCAAGAAATTCACACAAATTATTCTTTCTCTTCTTATGAATACCCTATGTTCGATATTATAATACCAACTCTCACTTTCTGAGCAAGGAGTCTGGGGTTCACTAACTTGCCTGATGCCTTGGGTCTAAATGGTATGGAGAGCTTGGGATGCAGTCTCTGAGTTTAACTGTTTAATTCCTCTGGACTAGAAGTCAGAATTACAGATATCAATTTGTTGTTATTATTATGGAGAACCTAGTAAGTGCAATGTAAAGGAGAAAGAGAGGCTACAAATACTGTTCCCCCCAACCCTCCACGGGTGGGGTCTCAGGGTAGCCAATGGCGGAGCTGGGATCTGACTTTGGAACCTGCTGTTGTCATGTTAGTGGTCAGCTCCTACTGTCACGTGACAGTGGTCTCATCAGAGTCACTTCTTCCCCTGCCAGTTCAGCATGGTGGCTGAGTACCCTCAGGGCACCTAGCCAGGTCACCCTTCCTGCAGTGTGTATGAATCCCTCTTCCAGTCTATCATGTGGGCAGACCTTGGAACTGTGTGTGTCTGTCAAGCACAACAAAACACTAGGATGGCATTTTCTCATCTCAGTCCATCTTGGAATGGAGAGGAACAAACCTCTCTCGTTCTGCCACCTTGCCCAGAAATGCCTTCCCCCATGGGACCTGTCACACTGCCTTCAAGGGAGACGTGACATATGTATTTTTGCAACAATTAAGAGCTTTCTTCTGGTCAGGAGAGTCTAAGCAGGAGGGTGTGAACAGCTCTTCTCTTGATTCCAAGCTGGAGTGGACTTTTAAGGAGTTATTTATGGGAGGAATGCTAATTACTCAACTACAAATATGTAAATACTTTGAGAATAAATTCATCACAATATATTAGGCATCACATTGTAATTAAGCTCAATTAGGTATTATTAGCAGTATTAATGTCATGTTGCTTGTGCCTGTTCCTAATGAATATATTAACCCAGTCTAGCTGCCACCATCTACGTGGGTACATTATGATGATGGCAATAATAGACATATAATTAGAGCATTATTGCTTTGCTTGCAAATTGTGCAGAGAAATATGTCAGTGTCTTTGGAATCTGAATGACTGGCCTGTCTGTGGACATGTTAGATTTGGCCCTGGATTGGATGATCTGAACATAAGAGTTAGCCTCTCACTGGGTGTCTTGGTTTGTAGTCCTTGCAAGAAAGTGGCTTCTTGTTTCCTTTCATGAGTTAGATACATGAAATTGGAATGGGGCCCGGGGCAGGGACCAGTGGAGGGTGATTTATTCCACTGTCAAGGAGAACAGTGGTTGGTACCTGAGATGACTTCCTTTAAGAGGATGGGAATGTGCCTTTGTTTTTATTTGCTGGCCTTCCAGCTCCACATTTGTGAAAACACAGGCTACCGGATCTTGGCGTACCTCCTGGTAAATCTGAGTGGGGAGAACCTGTTTCCTGTGGAGGGAGGCATTGGTGCCCTGATTTGCAAGGTGGACAGTGTATTAGAGAGAGACACATTCACTAATTATTCCCCAGCTCATAAATAGAAAAGCCAGGATCTGATTCATGTTTTCTGACAATAGGTTACAATAGGGTACAGGGCAGGGCACTTTACAAATGGAGAGACAAACAGACCTGTGAAATGTAAAACCGATACTGAAGAGTTTTCTGGGAACACTTGTCCTGGGTCGGGAAATCTGAAGATCATACAAACATACTGTTCCAAGGTGTGTATGATGACATCTGTCTCTAGAAAGATGAGAAAAAGATAAGAGGGGCCAATGGGGAGCAGAGAACGAGTGGAGCGGAGTTTGTAGTAATTTAGCAACAGAGAGTTCAGTTTGAATATCCTGGTGAGGTTGGTTCTTGATTTTGGTTTTGAGCAAATGAATGGAGCTAGACAGAATGTCATGGTGGAGGGAAGGAGCCTCACAGGGAGAGTGGGCGGGGCCACTGAGAAACTCCTTTGCTACAGTAACAAGTTCCTAAACTTCAATAGGCTTACCAACCTCTGTCCTTCCTTAGCAGTGAAAGAGCTCACCCATAGTGTTAGCCAGGGCTCAGGAACTAAAACCACCTCAGGGATGACTTTAAATAGAGGGGATGGACACACCGGTAGTGTAAGGGCCAAGAAGAAGCCCAATGGGGAAGAAGAGGCAGTGGAAGCTGGCTTTGGTCTCTGATGTGTTGTTGGGCGTGATCACTCATCAGAACCCTCAAGTAGACTCCCTGATGGCCCCTTCAATCTCCCTCTTTTGGGCAGAATATGCAAGAGAATGGGCGCCCTTGTGGTAAATACACCTGGACTCATTGCTAGAAGGAACCTTGGGGTCCTTCATGCCACTGCTTTGTGTATTGAGGATACTTCTGAGCGCACAGGAAGTAGTGGCTGACTAGGAAGTGTAATTGGGGTTAATGTGATGGGGGCTTGTAAAGTCATCTTCTCTTTTTCTTTTAACAGGTGCCATCATGCAGGAAGTTAAGCTCCCTTCCTGACACGTACGTTTTGCTGAATTAGCAATTCCCGAACCATTAGACTCAGAAGCTCTCTGCATATTCCAGATTTTGATTTTTTTTTTTCAACAGGAAAGCTAATAAAGTGCACTGGAGAGCGAGGAGGTGGGAAGGGGGGGCTGGAAAAGTAAGAGGTGCTAAAGCAGGCAGTAGGAGCAGCTGCAGCTGAGCCCAGCCAGCACCTTGCGTGACTAGGTGAACCAGCCACAGGGAGGGCAAGAATAGGAGTGAATAAGACTGTGACCGCTTAGAGCAGGAGGGAGCTGACAGAGGGACTCTCTGCTGCTATTTTTCTAGTCAAGGAAACTGGAGCCTGCCAAGGCAGAACAATTTCTGTTGGAGCAAATGTAGGGTCAGACCCACACTGCTGCATTCCTATGCACTGGCAGACCAAGACCATTGTCCTGTGTGGCTAGCCTACCCAAGATGCAAGCTCTTTCCTTCAGTATTAGCATCCTGGTTGGTCATTCCCTGAGAACTGGAATCCAGTCTCCTTTATGGATCTAGGAGCCATGTCGCCCTCCCTTACAATCCCTCCCAGGCCTAGGCCAGCCAGTGAGTCAAGCTGGGGAACTGGACTACAACTCTTTTTTCTTTTCTTTTCTTTTCTTTTCTTTTCTTTTCTTTTCTTTTCTTTTCTTTTCTTTTCTTTTCTTTTCTTTTCTTTTCTTTCTTTCTTTCTTTTT
>NC_034595.1:54312129-54350920 GCF_900095145.1 Mus pahari
TAGACCAGACTGGCCTCGAACTCAGAAATCCACCTGCCTCTGCTTCCCAAGTGCTGGGATTAAAGGCGTACGTCACCACGCCCTGCTTGGACTACAACTCTTTAGAGCCTATTCATCCAAGGGAAGGTGTAGACTTAGAATCCTATTCCCCACACCATGACTAGATCGTTTCCCAAGCTTTCTACACAGCTTTCCCTGTATCCTCACATTCATCATCTGGTTAAGAATACTGGAACTGACTCACCGTCTTTTCTTTATATTTGTAACTAAAGAACCAGAAAGAAGCTGAGCAGAGCAGGTAGGCGTGTCTCCCGTAGTAAGGGCAAGAAGACTGGAAGATGAAGGAGGGACTCTCTGGTCCTGCAAGTTGGCTTATCCAGCAAATCAAGTCAACAGAAGAGTCAAGCGTATGTGAGTAAAAGTGACAATTACTCAATTCCTTTACACTTTGTTTATAAGCAAACATCTCCTAAAGATAATTTCAACATGTGACCTAATACAAAAAATGGCAGATGAGGTTCCTTCCATACTCGTATCCTGTCTGCAGGACCCTGTGTATATTGCACACTGTTACGTTTCACGTGGAACACCATAGTTTCATCAGAAATACTCTTTCTGCACTGACATTTTATAAAACAGGCAGCTGAAAAAGTAGACTCACAAACCCACCTTGTAAACACTTGGGCGTTTTCCAACTTAGGGTTCATTTTTAAACATAAAATTCACTTAGCTAAAACTGCCTTCAGCTGAAGTCTGTCCCCATTTGCACTAACCAAGTGCTCGCTGCCACCTACAGCTAGCCTGTTATAGTCAGAGCCACTTTCGAAATCCCACAGCCCCCTCAGTGGGAGGGAAGAGTTGTGACTGTCGGTAATGCTGTCATCACCGTCCTCAGCACAGTTTCGATGGTTAGTGTCAACTGGCAACTTGATAGGATATGAAATCATCTAGAAGATAATCGCGGGATGGGTGGGGGGTGGGGTAGATTAAGCTAGCCTCAGGCAGGCCTGTGAAGGATTGGTTTGATTGGGCTAATTGAGGTGGAAAGCCCTATTCTAAACAAGGAGGATGGTACCTGTTCTCAGGGTTGGGTCCTGGCGTGATAGAAAGGAGGAAGTGAGCTAAGTATGAACATCCTTTGTCCCCTTATTCCTGACTGCAGATGCCATGGGACCAGCTGCTTCAAACTCCTGCCATCCTGTTTCCCGGCACCTTCAAACTTTAAGCCCCCAATAAACCCTTCCTTTTCTAAGCTGTTTTTGCCACAGCAACGAGAAAAGGGGCTGATGCAGTGCCCATTCCATAGATGAGGACAGGAAGATCCAGAGCTTAAGTAAGCTCCTTCAGGAAAGGGGTGGGTTCAGAGCTTGACCCAGGTCTGCGATTAGCAATGTCAGGTCGAGGCCTGTGGAGGCGCTCACAAATAGGGATGACTTTGGGTCACAGTGCGAGGGAATCTGAGAGGTGAATGCAGCCTGACCTGGGACACAAGGCGGTCTTCTCTGAGCTCATCTGCCCACTTGTAAGACAAGATGTTGGGGTTGCATCTGTCTATTCTGAGCTGACAAGATGGATGTTCATGGTGGTGGCTCTTCTAGCCCCGGTCTCTGCAGTCAAACCTGAGGGCAGGGATTTGCTGTGTTACTCTGTGGTCCCATGCCTGACAGCGGTTGGTATTCAGGAACTGTTGGCTGAAGTGGTGGATGGGCCGGTGTGAGGAAGAGCCACTCCCCTGCTCTGCAAGTTCTCAAAGCTTTTAGCCTCTGGGGTGTTTCACAGTGCAAGGGTGTAATTTTGCATTCTAAATACAGAAATTTCTGAGGTGAAGAAAAGGCTTCTGCCTGCTGTGCTTGTCTTGCCCCCCTTTAGCGCCCCTAGGGTGATTGGTAAGTGCAAAAGCCCAGTAGAGTTTGTACCTAAGGGAAAATGGATTTTCCTTTACTCAACACAAGAAAAAGGATGTCATGAGCAGTAATGCCAACACTGACAGAATGCCATCAAAGTCAGCTTCAAAACTGAGATTTATACACCCCGGTGCAGAGGCTGTAAGCTTCAAGACTAGAGGGAGGAAGGGTGGCCTCGGGGTTCCGGGAAGGGCTGTGTTTCTGGTGTGGCGAGGACAGCCTTCTTTCATGTTCTTCTATGGCCTTTTCTTGGTGTGCATTCAGAGAGAGAAGGAAGGAAGGAAAGAAAGAAGGGAGAGAGAAAGCTCTGCTTATAAGGGATGAATCAAATCCTCCATGACTTCATCTGAGCTCCATTACCTGCCAAATACTCTTAGCATTGTCATGTGGAGATTAAAGCTCTTACCTGTGAGTGTGGGGAGAGCACAAACCCTCAGACCTTAACACCAAGCTCTAGGGGCAGAACTACTGCACGAGTTTATTGTTTGAACATTTTCTATTTAAAAAGGTTGTGGGACTGGAGAGATGGCTCAGTGGTTAAGAGCATGGGTTGCTCTTCTAGAGGACCTGCATTCAATATCCAGAACCCACACGGAAGCTCACAACCATCTATGACTCCAGTTCTAGGAAGCCTGACATCCTTTCCAGGTGTGCACATGGTACAGAGACACACATGCAGGCACAACACAGGCACACAGAAAAATAAAATAAAATAAAATAAAAAATGAGTTATTTTGATTGTATGTATGTATGTATGTATGTACACATATGTACACATATGACTTCAGGTGCCTATACAGGCCAGAAGAGGGTGTCAAGACCCTCTGAAGCTGGCAGTCATAAACTTCCAAGATAGATGCTGAGACTAAGCTAAGGTTCTCTGCAAAGAAAACAAGCAATATGTGCTCTTAACCACTGAGCCATCTCTTCATCCCCAACATTTTCAATGTTTTAAGTGCCTCTTTTCCTTAGCTTGCCTATTTGGGTATAACTAGCTCAGTAGTTTATCATAACGGTAGGCCTCAAATAGAAAAACTTTTATTCCCTTTTCTCTTTTTTGTCATATATTTTTCTGACTCTGAGTGAGTTTCTTTGTGTCTCTGATCTTCTTTTAAAAAGTAACTTTTAAAAATTCTAAGAAGGCCTTTTAAAAGGACTCCTTGTCTGTGACTGACTGACATTCACTGATTTTTCTAAGGTGGAGTCACGGAAACCAAACATTGCTGCTTGCATATGATTTGAATATATTTCCTTCCTTCCTTTAGCAGACCCACTCCATGCCAGGCATCACCATAGGCACCAGATACAGAAATGGAAACAAAGGAGCTGGGTGTGGTGGCTCACTCCTGTGATGTCAGTAGTTGAGAGGCTGAGGCAGGAGGATAGCCATGAATTTGGGGCCAGTCTGGGTTACTTGGTGAGTTCTAGGACAGCCTAGACTATGTAGTAAAATCATGTCTACACACACAGACACACACAGAGAGACACACAGACAGACAGACAGACAGACAGACAGAGACACACACACACACACACACACACACACACACACATGGTCTCTCTCACACAAACACACTCACACACACACGAACACAGACACACACCCCAAAATCAAAATACACGTAAACCCCCCAAACCTCCAAACCAATACAAACCAAGCCTACTTCCTCAAGGAGAAGCTGAATAGAAACAGGACCATCACCCCAAAGTAGACTCTACAATGGTACAGAGAAAGGGTGTGTTGTAGCAATGTCTTGCATGGTCTGGGAGTGAGAGGAGTTTCAGTGACTTTGAGTCAGGCGAAGCCTTTGAGGAAGGCATTAGAAGAAGGTATACACAAACCTGGCAGGATTCTGAATGGCTTGACCCATATAGGGGAGGTGGTAGGCCAGCCAAGGCCAGTGAGCCCAGGGCCTCAGCTCAATGGCAGTGTTGGGACTCAGTAATGGTGTGACTATTGACTCTTGCGATGCAGCACAGACTGTGATCCAGAGGGTATCTCCAGAAGTGGTAAGACCAGGGGGAAGCTTGTAATAGCTGTGCGGTGCAGAGGCAGCCGTGACTAGGAAAGGGCTGTGGGGGATGAGGGTAGCTGTGGGAGTACAGGCTGTGGGAAGGACGATGGCTCTGAGCGTCTAGGGATCAGCTCAGAGGGGACAAGATGTTTCCCATTAAGCAGAAGGGCCATGACTCTGCAGGGTGGAGGGAACAGGTTCTTAGAAGCCTGGTGGTTCTGTTTGGGGGTGTTCCCATTCCATTTAGCTTCCGAATATGCTCTATATTAAATACCATCAGTGTAATTGCAGAATGCGACACACTGTAATTATGCCCCATAATTGCATTTTCTTCCATTAGCAACGTGGCATTCCCGCTCGGCACAGGCCCCCCCACCCAGCACCCAGGATTGTTATTTGTGGTCAGGAGCAGATACGGCCTCTCTTTGTCCCCCCACCTCCACTTGTCAAGTGACATAGTGGGATTTGGAGAAGCGTAGCACAGTGGATAAGACAGGGCTGAGAGGCTTGCCCTCACATTTGAATCCTAGCCCTGACCACGAAGTAGCTGAGGAGCTCAGGCATGCTACCTGAAGGCTCTCTGTCTCTGGTTTAGAAAGAGGCCGAGAGAGTCTATTTCAGAGAGCCGTTTGAAAGAATAAGATAGTCTATGCTAATTAGCTACTGTAATGGTTGTACTCACATTTCTTTACTCTCTCTCTTCACTCTTTCTCCCTCTGCCTCTTTCTCTTTGTGTGTGTACACACGTGCACCAGAGTCAGGCAGAAAACTTGCAGGAGTCAGTTCTCTACAACTTGTGGAACCCCTGGCTCAAACTCAGACTGTCTGGCTTGGGGAAGTGAACCTTTCCCCACTGGCCCGTCTTGATGACCTGTCATGGTTAATCACATGGTCAACTCGATTACCCAGGGGCTTAGTGGAATACTTCTCACAGTGAGTCAATGAGGATGTTGCCAAAGACAGTGAGATCACAGTGACGCTAACCTAACCAAGGACCTAATCCATTGATGGATTGAAAGGGTGAATAGACTATCAGGAGGCGGTAGGTGGGATCTGATTGGAGGAAATTGGCTGCAGGGGTGTGTTCTGAAAGGGACATGTACCTGGTTATACATTGGTGTATTGGTATATTGCCCTGGTACCTTCCTATTTCCTCTATCCTTCCTGCTCATCACAAGGCAGATTGACATCTCACTTCATGGACACCCACTGATGCGGACATCAAGTGCTAAGCTACACAGAATCAGGGAGTGTTCCCAGACTAGCCTGCCTGTCTCCCCACTCTCATCTCATAACTTACTTAATTGAGGCCCCTCGAGGGACCACAGCCTGCTGTGGAGATTGTTAATCTCAGTCGCCCTGACCTCCCAAATCCAGGACTGGTCCCTTACATAAAGAGGTCTGTTTTCATTTTACAAACAATATAACATTACTTTTTTATTCCATTCATGAATGACCTTAGTAAATATTGTTATCATTGCCCAGAGAGAGAGAGAGAGAGAGAGAGAGACAGAGAGACAGAGACAGAGACAGAGAGACAGAGACAGAGACAGAGAGACAGAGACAGAGACAGAGAGAGACAGAGAGATCCCAAACCAACAGCTCCCTAAATCTACAAATCAATACAAGCCTCATCCTACAGGGTCTAGGGAGCAGACCTTGAGGTTTTAGAGCAGCGACCCCCTTCCTATACTCTGCCTTTTCTGGGGATGGGGACAGCGTGATCAGCTGCCTTTCTTCTACTACCCATGCCTTTACTGCTGTGATAGACTACATCCTTTCTTAAGCATGAAACAAACGAATCCCCCCTTTAACTGATTTACTTAAGTGTTCCGTCACAGCAATGAGAAAAGAAAGTCACCCACCTTACCATACAGATCATCACTGAACAGTTTCTAGCTGTTGACAGGGACAAAGGGACAGAACAGGGATTTGACGCAAGTGTTTTTCAATTAAAGTGACCAAAGTCCAACTCAAAGCACTTGGAGGAAGAACAAGAGGATGGGTGGGCGACCTAGCAGTCCACGGAGGCAGCCACTCCAAACAGTGTCTATCCAAGGATCCGATAGCATTGCCTCTGTCTCTTGCATCTCGAGGCTCCACTGCTCTCTCTTTGGCATGTCTCTAGAAGGATCCTTCGTGGGACAGGAAAGATATCCTCCAGCCCAAGCTCATGTCTTTCCAGTTCAGGAGTAGTGAGGACCCAGAGATGCCCACTGGAAGCTGAAAAGGGGGACTCTGCAGGACTCCCTGGATGGTGAGGGCATCTGTGAAGCCAGGCAGGGAGTGTGGGCCATGGCCAGGATTGGCATGAGCTCCCCGGGGAATGTGAAATGGATGCCTGACAAGAGCGTAGGTTAGGTGGTGTGAGAAGATGGTATGAATGGGTTTGAGGGGCTCTGCCTCCCTGCCACCCAGGATGAGCAGCAGCCTTGGAGAGCTGCCCTGGGTGTGCAAAGCTATGATTCCTGCCGCTAGACGGGTGACTGGTACAGAATCAAGAAGTAAATTTGCAAAACGTTGGGGTCAAATTGTCCAACACTAAGCCTCCGACAGAAAGGCTTTCCCACAGCCTGGCTCTCTGTAAAGGAAGTGGCTAGCACAGGTGGTTCCCTGCCCTCTCTCACTCAGCTGCACCAAACTCTTACAATTTTGGAACATTCTAGGTCTTCTTTTGGTCTCAGCAGAGTGTCTTCAGCTTCAGTTCCCTGGCTAGGATTGAACCGTGTGGCTTTAATACCTCATTAGAGATCATTGCCTCTGAGCAGCCCTCCCCAGCTACCACCTCAGACAGAAAGCTGTTCCTGGAAGCATTCTATGCTGCAGGCGCCTGCTTGCTTATCCCTGTCACCAGTTCCCAGATATCAGAGCTCACAGTGAGCCACCTTACAATGTCCTTGTCCCAGGTTTTCAGGTAGGAAATTGAGCCAAAAAGGGGGTGAGTTTTGGATGAAGCGCTAATGCTAATTTCAGGCGGTCTGATTTCAGAACCTTCCATCTAGGATCGTGTGACTTTTGTGATGTCCAGGATTGTATCCCCTTGGTTAGTATCATGTCTACCTCATAAGCATCTGCTGCTGTTAGACAAAGAAGGTAAGTGAAAGGAAGACGAATCAGAAAGGTGGTGAGACCACCATCACTGGAGTTATCCATGCACAGGGCTAAGGGCTGTTCATGCTGACAGACTTAGAGTACTCAGTTTGATTGTCTCATGACCAAGTTTCCTATCGAGACTGGTGCTTCTTTCCTTATGTATGGTCATAATCATCCATAGGGTAGTAGCTTTGGGTGTGTAATACCACATAAAGTAGGTTACCGAGATTTGCCACGTTAGCCTACTAAAGTGGCCTTGGGAACAGGAAGAAGTCAAAACTTGGCTCCCATCATAACATCACAATTGCAGTTTAACCCCTGGGCATCAGTGTGAGGAGTCCATCTTACCCAACCTTGCCTTACTTCTGAGATTAGGGATACAAACAAGGCCATAGCAATCTTGCGATCACTGAAATATGTGTGGGAAGGCACCTTGGACTTGATGTCACTAGAGTGCATCTGCCTCTAGCCCTGTTAGGACTCTTGGTTTCCTCAGAAGGGACTTCTCATAGTTTCCCAGAATCCACCCATCCTTTCTATGAGCATGGTATGTGTCATGATATTAAGATATTAAGGCCAGTGTGTGCACGCACTGTGTGTGTGTGTGCTGTACTATTGCTTTAGGCAGTAGAGTCATTGGTTCAGCTCCTTCCCCTCCCAACTTTCCTGAATTCTCTGTGCAAGGGTTATGAAGAGGGAGGCCAAGGAAAAGACCCCATTAGGAAAAGAAACAACCCCCCAGAGCCATGGATTCTAACCCCGGACCTTAACAGACTAGAAAAAGACGGAAGGTGATTGATCAAGAATCAAAAGCTGCCCTCAGTGCAGAAAGCATTCTTAAGTAGTTTATATAGGATTTCATAGAGTTGTGTGGCTTCTTTGCAATTCCTTCCTAAGTCAAGAGTGCCTGCTGACCAGCATGCTGATGAAGGCAGTGACCAAGAAGGAGAAAAGCCCTCTTTCTCTGGGATAAAGGAATTCTGGGAATTCAAAGTCATTGGAGCATTACTGGAATTCTAATAAATTGAAGTTTTGTGTGTGTGTGTGTGTGTGTGTGTGTGTGTGTGTTGGAGGGCATGGAGAAGTTCTCCAGGAAAGGTTCCCAGGTAGGAACAGCTCCAGACGACGTCTCCCTAAGCCTGGTTTTTTGCTACCTGGAGCTTGCAGCAGGTTTGTTTGTAGTCAGCTGGAGACATCACTGAAAAAAAAAAATGGTCCCCAGCTCCCAGGTGCACTGGCTGGGCAGGGCCCTCTCTGAGGGTTGCCATATTCTAGCCCAGCCTTCTGTGCTGTCTTTAGGGCTACCATTTAAAGCTGGGAACATCTGGAGAGAGGGTTGGAGGGAACCTTGCTGGTCATATAACCTTAGGGGTGGGGTGGGTGAAATGAGGTCTGGAGAGAAGGAGGGTGCCATGGATAACCAGGAATAGACTACCAGGACCTCACACCCAGAAACGGCACAGCCGTTAGCTTACTATATTTCTCTTCACAGAAACCATGGTATTTCCCCTCACCTACAACTGTCAGGCCCCTACGTGCCCACAGGGCAACAGAGAGCCCGAGAACTCTGCAGAAAGCCATTTGCTTCCTAAATGGTTACAAAGTTCTTTCTGCACAAGGGGGAAATGGTCCCTGTGTCGTGTGGGAGGGATGTGGGAGGGATGCAGAGCGGGATGACCACGGTAGCACATTTGTTTTCTAATTATTCTTGGATTTTTTTTTTTTTTTTTTTTAGTTCTGAGGGCTCTGGCACCTTGTGTGGTTGCCTCCTCTCAGAGGTTCATTTGCTTTCTCATCTCCACAGGGGATTCTGATACAACACAGCCCAGGAATGTTGTAAGAAAGTAGCAAGAATTCCTAGAGCGCATTCCACCTTAAACAGGTCAAACTGCAACAGATGCCACCGTTTTCAGTTACAGTTGTAGAGGGCAGATGCTTGCTGCCCTGTTCATGACATGGGGAGAGTATCCAAAGGCTTGTGTTCTGAAAGCTTAGCCCCTCTGTCATGGAGCTGAGAGCTGGTGGAGTTTTAAGAGGGGTGGCCTAGCAGAGGCTGGGTAGGTGGTGGTTCACCACCTTCACTTACTCCAGGTCTCCCAGCAACCCTCTCTCAGGGACCTTCCATGTCCTCACTCAAATTGATAGCCTCTTTTACTTTTTTTTTTTTTTTTTTGTTTTTCGAGACAGGGTTTCTCTGTGTAGCCCTAGTTGTCCTGGAACTCACTTTGTAGACCAGGCTGGCCTCGAACTCAGAAATCGGCCTGCCTCTGCCTCCTGAGTGCTGGGATTAAAGGCATGTGCCACCATGCCTGGCAGCCTCTTTTACTTTATTATTGTTACATGCATAGATATATGATGATATGTATTTAATGTGTATGCATTTAATGTGTATGCATATATGCGTATACACACACGCACACACACACACATATGTATATATGTATAATCTGACTACCCTGGATTGGACAACTAGTAAGAGGGCTCATCCCTGCGAGAGGCCAATTCTCTTTCTCCTAGTAGTCTTCAGGTGCTTGTAGTTTTTTGTCTAGGGGTAAGACCCCTCAAAAACCCTCTGCTGGCATGTTAACATTTCTACTGGTACTGCCAATGTTCCAGTCTTGTTTATGCAGTCATTTCCTGTTACTCTGGCTCTCATAGTCTTTCCACCTCCTCTTCCACAGTGTTTCCTGAGCCACAGACACAGGAGCTGTGATATAGATATATCTGTTAAGGACAGGCTCCCCATGTTCTGTTAATCTCTGCACTGTGTCCAGTTGTCATTTTTTGTTGTGATTATTTCCATTTATGTTAAGAGAGGTTTCTTTGTTGAGGGGTGGTACCTACACTTGATCTGTGGGTATATGGATGAGATTTAGAATATAGTAAAGAATTATGTTGGTCCAGCAAATTGGCCGTGGTAGATTCTTTTCTAAGGTTTGATGACCTCACTAGCCTCATGAAATTGGCTAGGTTTCCGGTACCAGGCATGATTTTCCTCCTTATGAGTGGCACTTAAGTCAAATTAAACAACTTTTGGTTGCCACCAATATGTGATTGTCACCTACTGTACCATTATACCATGCTGGTAATTGTTCATAGGTGTTGTACCTGGGTCAGACTATTTAATTGTTTTCATCCATAGATAAGTTGTTTAGTATTTTCTGGAACCATGGAATCTAGGCTACAGGAAAGAGGCTTTCAGGCTAGATCTACCTTGAAGAGTCCTGTGTCCTAAGAGTGTGGTGTCTTCAGCAGTAAGGGCTCATTCTCAATCTCTGAGAGCCAGCCAAGGGCTACATAGACAATCTGTATTGTTTGGAGAGTCATTTGAACTACCTTGACTGACTAGGGTTAGGGTTTTGTGGGGAGCATTGTCAGCCCAATTAACTTAACTTCTTCAACATAATTGGTATATAATAGCTGTTATATATCATGTACATATTGGAGCTAGTAATAACAACAATATGGTACTGGCACAGAAATAGACGGGTAGACCAGTGGAATAAAAGAGAGGAGCTAAATATGAATTCTTGTAACTACAGCCATCTGATATTGAACAAGAGGCAAAAAAACAAGCACTGGAGGAAAGATAGACTCCAACAAATGGTGCTGGGGAAACTGGAAGTCCACATGTGACATTAGACCTATATCTATCACCCTGCACCAAAATGAAATCTAGGTGGATCAAAGGCCTCAAAGTGAAACCTGAAATACTAAAACTGTTAGAAGAAACTTAGGCAGTGTCCTCCTATAAGATATAGACGTACAGAAGGGCTTTCTGAACGGAACTCTATTAGCTAAGAAATTAAGGCCAACACTAACTACAACTAGGGTCCCATAAAACTAAAAGGCTTTGTACAGCTAAGGAATCAACCAAGTGGAGAAGAAACTCACAGAATTGAGAGAAGTTACACATCTGGGTTGATATCCAGAATATATGAAGAACTAAAAAAACACTTAAGAACCAATGAAACAAATGACCCAATTTAAAAAATGGGCTAAGGATCTAAATAGAGAATTCCCAACAGGAGAAATAAAAACAGGTGAGAAATGCCTCAAAAGTATTCATCATCTGTAGCAATTAGAGAAATGCTTTGAGATTTCACCTCACCACAGTCAGAATGACCAAGATTCACCTGACAGCTGCCTATAAACACAGGTGAGGCCATGGAGAAAGACACAGGTGAGGCCATGGAGAAAGAGGAACCCCTGTTCACTGCTGGTGGGATTTTAAACTGGTGTAACTACTGTAGAAATCAGTGTGAAGCATCCTTAAAAATCTAAAATTAAATCTACCTCATGATCCAACTGTGTTTTCTTTCTCTATGCCCCAAAGATTCAGCATCCACAGATACTTGCTCAGCCATGGTCCAGGAAATGGAAACAACCTAAATGTCCTTCAACAGATGAATGGACAGTGAAAATGTGGTGCAGCTACACAATGGAATATCCTTCAGCTGCAAAAAAAAATGTGCAGTTGTGAAGTTTACAGGTAAATGGATGGCTCTAGACAAGATGGTATTGAGTGAGTGACGTAACCCAGACTGAGAAAGGTGACCGCCACATTTTCTTTCTCACTTGCAGATCCTTGCTCCAAATAAGTAGATGTGAGTATCCAATATGGAGAAACCACAGGAACCAGGGAAGTAATAAGAGGCTGTCCTGGGGGACAGAGAAGAGAGGGAGGTGAGAAGTGATGGGAAGTGAGAATCAGAATAATGGGGTGGAGAGCCCCAACTGTGGAGGAGGAGGGAGGCTAGTATAGAAGGAAGGACAAGTGACACTGAGGGTGTCTGCTAAGGCCTTAAGGAATCATATTTGTTGGAACAGGATCAAAAGAATGACCCATGGTGCACAATTCCTTGAGGGAACTGTGAGAGAGGCTCCGGCGAGCGTGGGGGGAGGGGAGGCAGAGGGCCTTTTACCTCAGGCACATTTTGCTCCCTGGACTATTCTTGGATATGATTTCTTGTCTCCCGTGACCAACATTCGACTTGTAACACATTTATTCTTGTTGGATGCCAGAATGTAGCTACAGAACCCAGTCTGGTCAGTGGACCCTCAACCTGACCATGGCCTCCTGCCTTGCTTTCATGCCTTCCCAGACACACCCTATAATATATGCTAGGCAACTGTGCTTAAACTGCTCTGTCTTGAGAAAGGGCTGCTCTGTTAATATTTAGCATGTGCTTACTGCTGTTTGTTTATGTGTGTTTCTGATCGTGTTTTTCTGAACTCAAACAACTTTCTTCCTTTGTTACATTCATGTATAAAAGTGTACCGAAACTGAAGTAAGACTGTCTACAGTATCAGACTATAGTCCACCTCATTCTTTCAGGTCCTCAGATCCCAGGTTTAGCAGACAAGACCTGCATAGGTCAGCAAAAGTAAAAAATATGTATTATTCTATAGATACTTAAAGGTATACCTAACACATATTAGTGTATGTGGACATGTGAGTGTTTTAAGAGACACACCAATAGTATCAGTCCCCGAAACCACCTTTCTTCCTTGCCAGGTACCTTTTTTTTTTTTTTTTTTTTTTTTTTTTTTTTTAAATCTTCCAGAGCCCAAAGGCTGCAACCGCCCAGTTTGAGTGTTTTGCTTTCGTTCCCTTGTTATCTACCCCTGCCTCTCAGAACAGTGTCAAGCAGACTTCTTACTTTCTTATACACTGACTTCGTACATATTCTGCAAGAATTCTGCAATCGTGAGGAAAATAAACCAGCTTATTCCTGCACTCCAGGAATATCTGCACTGCAGTGGTATATGTGTATGTGTATGTGTATGTATATGTGTATGTGTATGTGTATGTGTTTGTGTATGTGTATATGTGTGTCTGTGTGTATATGTGTATATATATACACATATACACACAGACACACATATCCATTATTTTAGGGATTTTATTGCTGTGAAGAGACACCTTGACCAAGATAACTCTTATAAAGGCAACATTTAATTGAGGCTGGCTTACAATTTCAGAAGTTCAGTCATTATCATCAAGGTGGGAAGCATGGCAGCCTGTAGGCCGACTTGGTACTGGAGGAGCCAAGGGTTCTACCTCCTAAGGTTTGTGATCCTAAGGCAACCAGGAAGAGGCTCTCTTCCACAGGCAGTCGGGAGGAAGCTCTCATTCCACAGAGCCTGAGCAGAGGAGCCTTCAAAGCCCCCCTCTACAGGGACACGTGTCCTCTAAGAAGGCTATACCTCCTTTAATAAGGCCACACCTCCCAATAGTGCTACTTCCCATGGACCAAGCACATCCAAACTACAGCATCCATATCTATGCATATATATAAATACACATATATACACAGTGTAATCCCACCTTCAGTGGAGTAGTGTGGCATTGGCACTGGGCTCGAGGACAGCTTTAGACTGTGAACAGGAGTATTGTTTGTGAGGAATTGCCAACTGGATTGAGTTCAGACTTGAATGATGATCTACTCCATGAAGAACTGGGTGCAGAATAGCAGGAAGATCAAGCACAAACATCCTGGGTAGGCCCAGGAGAAGGTAAATAAATGTACCAAGTTCATTCATCAGAGGACAAGAAGGGGAGATGATGTCAGGACAAGCTCTTGAATGGTCATCATTTGTCTGACTAGCAGGAAAGCATACTCAGGGACAAGAAATATACACGGTAACAGCAAGGAAAATATCACATCTATTTCTCTGCTCCTGGCAGTGAGCACACCCATCCTGTGTTGGGCACAGCCAACAGACTTTCTACCTGCCCCTCAGGTAGTAATATTTTATATTTTTTATTTTCAAAGAACAGTGGGTCCAGAGAATCTAAGCAACTTGTTTAAGGTCACACAGCCTGTAAGAGTACACAGTCCAGCTTCTTACTGGGAAAGCTGTCATGTCATTCACTACATTTGGCCACTAGGAATCATTCTTTGCTGTTAGCTTCATCAGGGTGGGGGCAGAGGTTGGAGTGATGGTGGTGGTGGTGGGGCAGTGGTAGCTCTGTCTTTCTTTTTATAATTATCCTGGAGCAGAACTGGAAGAATCAGGGTGCCGGAGAAGTTGACCTTGAACATGTTTCTCCAAAAGCTCCTGGGCCCAGGGCCAGTGTCATGGTGGCATGTATTTCTAGTGCAATTATCCGGTCCTTCTCAAACGTTTCTCTCAGAAGTTCCTCCGTGATCATTAAAACCGGCTCAGGGCGGTGGCTTTGAAAGCGGCTGGAACCGCCCAGGGCTGGCTGATGTCCTTGTTAAGAAGGACTGCCTTCTAGGGACTTCAGTGGCCTTTCTGCTTTATCAGAAAGTAAGGAAGATGAGATCTGGCCGTGCCAATTACAGGTGGGCGACTTTCAAAAGAAGTCGTTCTCTTTTGTCTCAGAGGCGTGGAGATTTCCAGCTCCATTAGACTCGGAGGCTGTCCTGTTCTCATAGCTGCATGCATAGTGGCCCCTCAGGGCCAAAAGAGCGAAGGCTGGAGAAAGGCTCTGGTTCGCAGGAGCGTGGCAGCGTGGCTGGAAAGGATTGCCTCCCAGCATGGGGAATCCTCTGTGCCTCAGTTTTCTGCTCCGAAAAAATACAGGTTTGTATTGAGTGGCACACCCAGCACCGGGCCTGCTACTTGGTGCTTAGAGACGCTGAGGTCGCTGAGAGACACTGAAGTCGCCAGTCACTGCTGGCCCGAAATGCTCCCCTGGGACCAGGTCTCCTCTTTCCCTGGTGCTCTGCCAGCCTGCCGCATCTAGGATCAAAGCAAAAGCCACATGGCAAACATCAGAAAAGAACCAAGCTGTCACCGTGAGAGATGGGAGGAGCCTCTTGCTCATACCTTCTTTATTCACAAGACAAGGTGGCAGGATTTGCTCTTCCTTCTTGTTTCTTCATTAAGCGTGAGTGCCCTCATCTGCTACAGCGTGGAGCCAAGCAGCAAAGGAGAGGCATGAGGCCTGCTCTAGTTTCTCTGTTGCTGTGATAAAATACGAAGCAAGAGCAACTCGGGGAGGAGAGAGTTTATTTGGCTTTCAAGTTCCAGTCTACCAGGGACTGGAGTCTGAAGCAGAAGCCACAGAGGAACACTGCTTATTGGGTTGCCACTTCTGGCATGCTCAACTACTTTTCTTATACAGTCTTAGGCCTACCTGCGTAGGGATGTCACCACCCACAGTGGGCTGGGCCCTCTTACATCAATCAGCAACTATAAAAATGCTTCACAGAAATGTCTGCAACCAATCTGGGGAGGCAATCCTTCAAGTGTGGTTCCCTAGTCCCAGATAGCTCTCGCTTGTGCTAAATTTACAAGCACTGTCGGCACAGAGACGTTCTGTAGGAAGGAATAGTTTACGACGAACTGCAGCAGCATGCATTCACACTCACCTTTGAGAGCTTGCTCCCAATGAGCTGAGGACCTCCCGGCAGTCTCTCCACCCTAAAGGTGGCGCGCCACCCTTTGGTGGTGCCACTCTGAAAACCAAGACTTTAACACGTGAACATGGCAGGGAGAGGGCGATCAGTCATTTACCAGAGCAAGCTCCAAGGACTCACAGGGAAAGCCTGGTCTCTACCCCTAAGGTAGTAACTATCAGAAGGGTACTCTCCAGACTTAGCAAGTTAAAGCTTTCCTACCGTTTAGACCTGACTCTCCCCGTGTGCTATTAGCAGTTTGGAGAAAGTAAGACCTAAGATCATCAGACCTTTACGCCCAACATCTGGTTTCCTGCTCACAGTCTTACAAACACGGGATAACGCCGCAAACTCGTTTATACTTAAAGACATCGAATCTCAGAGAAGTTAGACGACCCTCTCAAACCACACAGCTAATTGGGTCAGTAATTGAATTTAAAACGATCTCTCCGATGGCAAAGCTCTAGAACACGGCAACTGTTGGCATGGCTGAGGAGAACCTTGGATGTCTGTAGACGGGAATGAACGATGAATCCACCTTCTTAATGATTCGTAATGAGACTGAAGCAATGGGGCTTTAAGGTCTGTTTTGGATGGACCTCCAAGGCCGCGAGCTTAATCATGCTGGACACGGGAAGGAAGTGATGCTTCAGTTTACTGAAAACTGGAAACACTACAGATTCACATGAATCCCTGCTCTCCAGTATTTGGGCTCCCCCCCCCCCAAGGAACAGACTACTATTTGTTAGCTTAAGCAAAATGAAAATTTTGGGGCTTTGGGGAAGGTCAGAGAGTCCAAAATACTTTTTACCTAAGCTCCAGTGTAGGTGAAGATCAGAGGCAGTCTATGGGCCTCAGTAGTGGGAACTGCAAAGGTTTGTCCCAAAGTCTGGTTTATATCATTTAAAAGTGATGAGCCCTGTGACCTCTGTCTCTCAGATCAAAGGGCCCAGATGCCAGAGAACCTGGTAAAGCCATGTGTACTGACATCACATCTGGGCATGCACTTCCCTAAGAACTAGAAGCAGGGCCAGGACTAAGGAGTTCTTATAGGAGGCCAGCTTGTCCAAGAGAGGTCCCAGGCCTTCAGAGGCCATTCTTTGAGTGTTTAGATTGTGGTCAGCCGTGGTTACTTTGAGTTTCAACTTCTTCACTAGGATGGGTATTCCTTTAGGGCCAAGTCCATTAAATCAGCTCCTGGAACAGTGCCCAGCATATAACCCCCTGCCAGTTGGACATTTTGGGTGTTGAGAAGGTGCTATAGAAGACATGGGGTGGAACTATGAAGGACTCAGCACTAGGCCACAGGAGAGGGACATTGGCCTGGCCTCCACAGTGGAGGTGTCTGAAGAACCTCTGCTCTTCTAGAACAATGAGGCAGGAGAGGAGAGTTCTAGTAATGTACAGAAGCAGACAAGAGCAGTGGATGTCTATTACAGGAACCTGAGGACAGGGCCTTTGCCTGTGCCTGCTTCTAGAGTCAGACTAAAGTCACTCTCAGTGTATAATCAAGGTCTAACAAGAATTGATCATTGTGCCAGGTAGTGGTAGTGCACACCATTAATCCCAGGTCTTGGAAGGCAGAGGCATGTGGATCTCTGAGTTCAAGCCAGTTTGGTCTACAGAGTGAGTCCCAGGACAACTAGGGCTATACAGCGAAACCCTGTTTCAGAAAATAAAGAAAAAGCAAAGCAAAGCAAAGCAATACAATACAAAACAACAACAACAACAAAATTGACCATTGAAAGTGTTGGCAGCCGCCTGCTATTTCATTTCCTGCATCTTGGATAGTTATATCACCTCAGTCAATACCCACGGAGCACTTCCCTTGTCTATATTACATGTATGAAAGGGAAGGTGACAATCCTGAGGAGAGGAACTCTGACGTATGGCGGGCTACATATGGGCTAGGCTGTGCTATATAAAGACCTTGAGGGTGCAGCTAATATTTGCATTCGACTGGAAAAAAAAGCAGTAGTATCAACTGTGGAAGGAAGGACCTACTGTGTGCTGGAGTTTCTCCTTAGTTACTTTTGTGCATTCATTGATTCATGTGACGTGAATAACAGAGCAAGCAGGGGAGGACAGGAGTATACTGGATAGAGAGGATGTTTTAGGTAAGATGGCTGATGAGAGCATTCGAGCCTAGACTTGGGGAAGGTCAGATGAGCTCTAAACTCAACAGAGAATGAGGAGCATGGTTGGCTCTGATACCAACAGCCACAAAGTCGAATCACCTGAGTGGAGAGCCTCAGAAGTGTCCTGATTGCGTGATAAACTGTGGAACTCACCAGAGTGTAGGTAGCACCTTTCAGTAGCATCCTGAACAGAAAAGGTGTGGATGAGGGAAGACCATCTAAGTTTTTGCTGGCTTGGACTCCCCTCTTGTCATCAAGTTGATTTGCTCACGGATGGGGTTGATTCCTCACTCTTAGAACCAATGTTTTTTAAACTCTCATCATGGACTGAGGACCGTCAGTTCCCCCAGGAAACCTCAGTCTGGAGTCAGATTGAGAGAGCCGAGGCTCCCAGCCTTGTAGACGTAGCAACTGCCTATCGAGAGCCAGCACTGTAAGACTTCTCTGCCAAGGCACCAGCCGTAAGGACCAGCAAACACCACAGAGATTCTCAGCTCTCAGGTGTAGTTGTGCTATTTTATGTCTGTATGTTCACTCCTTTGGTTCTGTGCCTCTAGACCAACCCAACTCATACAATGAGCTTCCAGACCAGAGAACAAAGGACATCATGCGTGGTAGAGGGCTTGTGGTGTCTGGGACCCAGCAAGCAAGCCCGTTGCTAGAAAGGGGCTCGGCTATGGAAATAGGGGAGCAAAAGGTGGCCTTAGACATGTCTTGTTAGGGGCCAGGTATCACTGGCGATCAACCTGGGGCTTTGTTTGGGGCTTTGAGCAGGGAAGTTTCGTGGTTCTCTCGCGTAGGTTGTGTTACTCAGGATTCTCAGAACTCTAGGATCGGCTGTTATTGGTGTTGTCTTACGCTGAGGACTTAGGATTGGCAGGACATGTCATACCTGTGTCACAGTAGTAGTCACATTTAGACTAGTGCTTCTGATGCAGAGAACCCAAGTGACAGTGTTCTACCCATTAAACAACACCATCTCCCTCAGATCTCACATCTGATTTTGCCATGGTTAAATAGTAGAAGACCAAGCCCCTGCTGTCCTCATTTTAAATTATAGGTATTAAATTTTATATTTTATAGCAAATCATTCATATAATTATCTCAAAAACATCTAAATAAGAACCCTCAATTGTGAATTTCAATAGGTTTCACATATATTTCATAACCCACAATTATGACTCTGATGTTTCCTTTATAGTTTTTTAACAGACACATACACTTTCCTAAACCGCCACTGTCCTGAGATTCTGATCAAATCTTGTCCAATGGTTAGCATTCCTCTGGCTTTCCTGGCAAAGTTGGAAGTTTTTGCTTCTGAGCAGCCTCTGCACTGTGCTGACATTTCTTGGGGGGCAGTTCTAGTCCCAGCTGTGACTCTCTGTGGCTCCATTTCCCTCCCAGGTTCTGTAGGGGTCAGGAGTGATAATCTATGGGTGTGGCTATGTCTAAAAGCCTGCTCTTTCTTCCCTTATTCGAGTATCTCCTTTCCTGCCCTTGATGAAGGGTATGTCTCCTTTCCATTAGTCACTGTTGGATCCCTCATCTAGTCTGAGTCGTATTCTGTAACTGGAGGTGACCCTGAAAAGTCTTTGTCCAGGCTGGACTCTGGATGGAAACATCTGTGTGACCACATGTTTGCTGTGTGCACTGGACAGAGTGGAAAGCAGATCGCTTGAGTAATGAGGTGCTGAGGAGGTAGAGACTAGGTCTAGAGATTCTCCATTTCCTTGGTTCAGCCAAAGGGCTGGCTGTGCTTTTATACTGAGAGTTCACAATATATGCTATACTGGCTTCTTTGTGCTCAGCACAGGGGCTGGCTCAGTTAGGGGGCATTGTGGGTAAGAGCCAACAGTAGGTTGAAAGAGGACCAAAGCTATGGAAGTGGCATCTATGGCCACTGGCTGATGCTTACTGCAGGTTCTGGCTCACTCTATCTACACACCTAGGGCTCACTGTCCCAGTGCGGTATGGCATTAACTCATGACTTTCCCTAACAACCCAGTGGAGCAGATACTAGGACTGACCCTGTATTAAACAACCCCATGGAAAATAGGCTTGGCTCAGAGAAATTAAGAAATATGAAAGTCGTTGAAGCCGCAGGATAAGTGAATGATTTGATTTAGCGGGGGGGGGGGGAGAGAAGGGAAGTCCAGGCTCCCTGCTGCAAGGTTAGGCACCTAGGAGGAGGAGTGGGTGGGGTTTGGAGTGGAAGACACTGAGTGCAGTTGTGTGTGTTTAAGACAGCAGAGGCTGTGAGAGTCTGGAGGCCACTGGACAGCTATAGGTGTTCTCTCCAGAGCCACAAAGCCAGAAAGACACAGAGCTTCCCAGGGAACCCTGAAGAATGGCAAGAGGAATAGCCCAGGCTCTGGTCCTATGTGACCATGAGGACTCTGCTGGCTATTCACCTCCAAGTGTCTGCATGGTAGGCAGGTGGCACTTACCTGCCAGCAGGGGGCACACATCTCTGGCATGCTAACTCTTCACTTGCAGGGGGTTAGAAAGGGTGGCTGCACAGCTGATCCCCACATTGGCAGACAGGAGTGCTCCCCTTAGGTTGCATCAGGTTGTTCCTGGGTTCCAGAGCAAATGACCCTGTGTACCTAGTCTGTAGCAGAACACCTGCAGAAACAGCCCAAGGGACGAAGGCTTTGCTTTGCCTTCTGCTTTCAGGGCCCATCATGGAGGAAAGGCATGGCACTGTTGCAGCTGCAGTATGTGGCAGAGGTGCCTGAGGTCTTGGTGGATCATGGAGCAGAGACTCCAGTACCGTCTTCAAGGCTATTCCTGGGGACCTACTTTTGCTAGGTGGGCCACAATCTCACAACTTCCCCCAAACAGTGCCTCCAGCTGGGGACCAAGTGTTCAAACACATGGAGCTGTAGACATTGCATATCCAAACAGTGATACCCCACACCTTGACCTCAAGGATGGCTACTGGTCTCTCACCTTCCTTGCTTCCCTTACCTGTTTGCCTCTTTCTGGTTCTCTCTCTTAGTTTATTTCCTTGTGGTTTCTGTCTATCTATCCTACTCTCCTTCTCTCTGGACTCGGCTCCCTCCCTCAGTCTCTATCCGCTCCCTGTCTCTTCCATTGTTGAGTATCTCTGCTGCTCGTCTTCTATGCTTGCTGGACTCTCTCTCTGCCCCTATCCCCCTAAACCTCCTCCCCCCTCCCCTCTTGCATCTATGTGTCTATTCTTCCCCCTCCCCCAATCTCCTGCCTCTAGGAAGGGGGCAGAGATCACAGGGAGGACTGAATGTCATTAAAGGCTCGGAAGGAAGGAGCAAGGACTTCTCTGGTGCTTAACCCTGGGGAATGCCTAATGATGAGAGATGCATTGGTGGGTAATCAATAGGAACGAGATGCAACGAGACATCTTTGTTGGGTCGCCACTGACAGCAACTCCCTCTAACCAGAACCCCTGGGAACAGCTGGCCTCTCAACCAGGCTTAGACAGCATCTCAGCACGGAGAACTTCAAGTGTGAGCCCAGCACACATAACCTGGGGCCCCTTATTTCCATCACTCCCCCTCTCTCCTCAGCCCTCTCTCTTAGTGCTACTTTATGCATATTCATGAATAGAAACACTGGCATGGGCTGCACATAGACTAGAGCCAACCTAGGTGGCTAGAAAAAGAAAGGAGCCTCTGGCTGGCCTCACACTCTCACTCATTCTGAGCCCTGGTTTCCTCATGGACTTTCACACCTGTCGACCATCCGCTCAGCCTGTTTTCTTTTCAAACTGCAAATCTGGCTAAGACACTCCCAGTTCAGATTCTTAGAGGCAGGGTCCCACTTTGTCTGTTTCACTGTCAAATGGCAGCACCGGGCTCACAGGAGGTAATTAAACATGGCATGGTAGAGGTATTGCGCACAGTAGGTGTTTCATGAAGAGCTTGTCTGATGAATGGATCTTTCTGCTTTTAGACCTGTAGGTACCATAGGTCCACTTCTTACTTTTTGTCTTTGGCTTCCCAAGACTTGATCTCGAAGTTGGACCCCAGTTCTTTGTGGGGGTGACCAGCCCTCTCTTTCTCTGGGTTCTCATTCTCTGCACCTGGCCTCTGGTATTTTGAGGAGATAGAGAGAAGGAAGAAAGTCATACAGACAGGAGTTCTTGACTCCTGGATACATGCATGCCAGGAGAGGCAGGGTATCTAACTTGGATTTGAAGTGACACTACACTTAAAAGGACCATGCAAGGGGCTAAATTCATCAGTGGATTGACCCTTTGATGGGTCATTAATGGTGGCATTAACATGAGGAAACTGGGAGATGACTCTTGGTGTGTTATCCCTGTGGGGCGTGTGGTCTGGAATCATTTGCCTTGCTCCATGTCTCTCCCCCTTCTCTCTGCCTCCTATATGCCACAGGGAAAATTGATATCCTTGACCACACGTTCCCATCCCAGTGTTCTATGTCAGCAAGGGCCAGCAGAAGTGGAGCCAAGAGATGGGACTAGAACCAATGGAAACGAGCCAAGATCTTCCTCCCTTTTTCCAGTTTTGTTTTTGTTATTTATGTGTCTGTCTGGTATATGAATGTGTGCATGTACCTATGTGGGTGTGGGCTTGCATGTGTGTACACAAGGGAATAAAAGCTAGACAGGGGCCAACATCTGGTGTCTTCCTTGATCACTGGTGGCCTTAGTCTTTGAGTCATTCTCTTAGTAAGTCAATTGGAGTGCATCGATTGACTAGACTAGCTGGCCTGTGAGCTTTAGGATCCAACTGTCTCTGCCACCCAGTGCTGGGATACGCTCACTGTACCTAGCTCTTTATCAGGTGCCCAGGATCTGGACTTAGGTGCTCATGCTTGCGTAGCCCGTCCTTTGCTGACTGAGCCATCTCCTCATCTCCTGTCTCCTCAGCTGTTTTGTCAGAGATGGGACGTGGCTAACACAACAAAGCCATGCCAGCCCTCTTAAGAGCAAAGGAAGCAGGAAGATTTAGAGACCATCAAGTCAAGTCAACTTGTCCCCCCCACCCCACCCCGACTCCCACCCCACGACTGCCATTTCTCAGGGTGTCCAACTATACTCAGAGAATACTAACATGCCCTGGCAGAGTGCTGGGTAATGTGGAAAGAAGTTTTTAATCCCTCAAAATTCTCTAATTATTGTTTTGACCTTTATTTTTATACAGCCTTAGGCATTGGCAGTTATAAGCCTCCCTAAATGCCTATCTGTATGTTAGCCATAGGGATGTAGCTCACTAAACTTTCCCCATCCTCCCAGTTACAAGGAAGGCTGGGAACCATTTCCAGCCCTCAGTCAGTAGAGGCTAACAGAACCAATAACAGGGCATGGGCTTTTCAATGGCTTGTGCCTAAGAGCTAGGTAGACTGTTAACACCCTCCCCCCCCATTGTGATTAACATGTACAATGGGTTGTTCCTAGGAGTTAGGTAGACTGTTAGCACACTCCCATTGTTATTAATGTGTACCTTTTGTTGCTTCCTCTGTGTTGTGTACACACCTCTTTCCTTCGACTTACCTTATTGGTTTTTTAAATTAGCTTTATAATATATAATTTACATGTAATGAAATCAATCAACTTTCTGCATTCCACTCAATGAGTTTTGACAAACACATACAGACCGTGGCACAGTCAAGATGCAGAGAGCATTCATTTCTCCCAAAGTAACCTCGTACTCCTTTGCAAGCAGGCTTCCATAGCTAGCCCCGGGCAACCGTTGATCCGTATTCAGGGGCTATAGTTTGGCTCTATCTAGACAATGACAGGATCGGAGTCATGTTGTATCTAATTGCAGTCACATAGCATATTTTTTTGTGACTCATCAGTATGGTGGTTTGAAGGAGGAATGTACTCCATAGGCTCAGGTGCTTAGCACTTGGTCCCTAGCTGGGGGCACTGTTTGGGAAGGTAGTGGGAGCTAGGGACTAGGAAGTTGGAAGTAGAAGTAGGAGTACATCTTGCTGTGTGGCCTGTCCCTACTTTCTGTCTGCTTATTGACGAAGGACATAAGGTGGGCAGCTAGTTCATGTTCCTCCTACCTCATTCTCTTGTCACAGTGCATATCTGCTGTGATAGACTGTAAACCCTGAAACCATAAACCAAGGAATCCCCTGTACCCCTCAAGCTGTTTCTTGCTGTGTTTGGTCACTGAGAGACGAGAACAGTAAGTATAGCAATCAGTTTTTGTACATGAATCGGTGTCCTTTCCTTTCTGTGACAATAAAACAATCACGTGACTGTCCTAGTACTGTTTACTAAGAGATCAATTCTTTCCCTTTGTAGGTCTACTGAGATTCAGGTATTCATCAGAAGATATATATATATATATATATATATATATATATATATATATATAACCTTGGCTACTATGAATAAAAGCTGCAAGTAGCACTCATATGCCCCCCCCTGTATGTATGTATGTATGTGTACACTCATGCTGACTTGTCCGCAGACAGAGACCAAAATAAGGTGTTAGATCCCCAGCAGACATAGACCAAAATAAGGTGTTAGATCCCCGGGAGGTATAGTTAGAGGCGCCTATGAGCCATCTGACACGATTTCTGGGAACTGAACTATGGTCCCCTGAGAGGGCAGCAAGCACTCCTCCTCTTAAACTGATGAGCCGCCTCTCCATCGTCATTTCCCACCCTTCACTGGTCTTACTTTATTTTCTCATGCTTACATTTCTCTTGACTAAACACAGAGAACCAGAATTACTAGGCCATATCACACGTTCTTGATCTAAAAGAAACAGAAATGCAGCTTCCAATGCATTGGGTTAGCCCTGTCGCTGCCTGGGGACAAGGTTATTCGTCTCCATGAGCACTTAACATTAGCCACCATTCTGGCTTTGAATATGGAAGCGCAACAGTATCTCATCCTGGTCCTGAGATTCTCCCCTGATGGATGATATTAGGTATATTTTCCTTTGGTCAAGCACTTCCTCTAATTTTTTTTTTATTTCTACTTTTATCAACTTAGTTATATTCTTATTATTGACTTGAAAGTGTCTTGTGTTTGTTTTTTTGAGAATTTTATTTTTATTATTGGTATTTTTTAATTTTTTAATTTTATTTTTGTAGTCTTGGGTTGCCTAGGACTCACTGTGAACACAGGTCGGCCTTGAATTTGTGACAGTCGTCTTGCCTCAGCCTCCCCACTGCTGAACTTACAGACATGACCTTCCATTCCAAGCTACAAGGACTCTTTCCATATCTTATTCAATAGTTTTCTTTCTAATTGCTAAGTACATTATATATTTCTGAGCTACACTGCGCTGTGCTCACTTTAGAACATTTAAGTTAAGCTAATGAGAAAAATCTATCACCTTACATATCTGCTTTTGTGTGGTGGCTAAAAAAAATGTAAAATGTGCTCTTTTAGTAATTCTGATATAAATAGTGTGGTGGGTTTCTAGAGTTGTCTGACAAAAACTTTATGCCCCACAATTAACAATTACCATTTCCCTATCTGCCTCTCTCCCAGTTCTGCTAATTACCATTCTATTCTTTCCTTCCATGCGTTTAGCCTTTTTATATGCTACATGTAAGTGAGATCATGTTTCTCTTCATAGTCTCCATACAAGTGCTCAATGGTGAATATGTTTTGCATATATTTTCTTGCAGTTGATAGCTTGGCTTTTCAAGGCAAGTCTGATGCCGTTTGCTTCATCACGGCCAGAACTGACTGAGCTGTGCTTATGATCCCTCCAGACCTCGTTTTTCTCATTTGTAGGCTGGTACCAAAAATACATCTACCTCTCTCGGAGTTCATGAGGATTTAAAGTGACAGTGCATGGAAGGGTCTCAGCATAATGTCTAAACCCTAATAAGGGCCTTGCAAATCACTAGCAGATTGTTATTGTTTGATTTTTATTCATTTCCATCTCTGCTCAGTCAAGAATAGTCCTCTTTGGGCTTCACTTCATATTATCTGCAGCTGGTAGCTGGAAATAACTGATGCTCAGGAAAGCAGTCTGGACTGGAACTAAGGGTGCGGGAGTAATTAGCGTGCTGCTACCATCTGAAGCTTAGGGCGGGGCGAACTCACTGGGACAGGGCATACAGTATGGGATGTGGGATGAGACAGGAACGGCAGGACCTTGAACAAGTGCAGTTTTAGGGTTGAGCAGAGGAAGAGAGACTCATGGGGGATGGGAGAGGAAGACAAGCAATCCAGGAATGAGTGACTTCATAGTTACCAGAGTAGGAACGGAGTCAAGGTGGAAGGGCTCACTAACTCCGTGCTGAGGCTTTGCATCTGAAGTATCCCCCAGAGGCTTGCTCCTCAGCCCAGGATCTTCCTGGGAGGAGATGGGACGTTTAGGAGATGAGGACTGGAAGAAAAGTAGGTCATCTGGAGATGCACTCTTGAGAGGAGTCGTGGGATGCTGGTCCCTCTGTGTACCTTTCCAGTCCCATCACCGAGGGCAACAGCTTCCTCTGCCACACACTCCTACCACCTGCTCTGCCTCAACATAGGTTCAAAGTGACGGAGGCAGCCAGCCAGTGGCTGAAAAAGTCAGAGATCTGGTACAAAGTAAAGCTTCTGTCACAGTTAAAGGAAGTTGGTTGACACAGGTGGTTAGATGGCAGTGCTTTAGATGGGGTGAGCCCTGAAGGGCCCCGTGCACTCCCTAGGAGAAGAGGGCACAACCAAAGTGCCTTCAGAGGCAAGCAGCTAGTCAGGTTTTGAGAGTATCCTGCAAATATTCTACTTCCTCTTCTGAGTTTTGGTAGAATGATGAATGAAGAGAGGAGTTGGGAAAATTCTTTAGACAGTGGCAACGTGAGGAAAGGGTTCTTTGTTACAGTATGGGAGAGACCGAGTCACTATCTGGATAGATGGGACAGAATCAACACAGTGAATGGTTGAGAGGGCATGAGACAAGCAAGACCCTGGAGAGGGCAGGGGTGGATCAGTCTGGGATTAGGGAGCAGCCTGGTATTGTACTGCAAGGCTTGTCTGAGCTGGAATGGCATCTCACTTCATAGATATGAGTAGAGTGGACCAAAATAGAAATGCGCATAAGATTTGGCACGGCAAAGGGAAACAGTAGCCATTAACTCAGTCATTATGGCTAAACCCAGTGCAAGAGACATACACAGAAGGGCAGGTGGACTCTGGATTCTCTTGTCTTTTGCAGTGAAAGTGAGATGCAGAAATACCAGAAAAACTTCAGTTCATCTGTCCTGCTCTTAACTAACTTTTCCTCCTGGGTGAACAGCCACATTCTAGCATCAGACTACGATCAAAAGCAGACATGACAACGACAACAGTCTAGCAGAGACTTTTCCTTCAGCTTTCCTCTAGAGACACGCCAGCGGCAGGCTGCGCTCGACTAACCCTGTGCCTTTGTGAATTCCAACTTGAGCTCTGCCTTGCTCTCTCCCTCCCAGTGTTCTAGAAGGGATGGCTGCCAGCTTTTATTTGATATTCTAATGTCAGATTCTTAGGCCTTTATTGACTTACGACTTTTGGTTTTGACCCTGCTATAAACATGTTCTTCCTACCACAAATCATCTAACCAGCAACACTCATAGTTTTCAGAGTCCTAATTAGGTCCTGACTGATATGAGGGTGGAGGGACATTTTTTTTTTTTTTTTTTTATTGAGATGGAGAAATGGCTTCAAGGATGGGTATAGAAAAAGCATCAAAGGAATGTCAGCCACATGATCTTGAGGTCCCAGGGAACTCCTGTAAATTCAGATTCTGAAGAGGTAAAGGTCCGAGGGGGGTTCAGGCTTGTCAGTGTTGGAGAAGCTCTAGTAAATGTGGTCTGATGGGATGGCTAGAGAGCTGAGGAAATCGTGTTCTGGGCAATCCGAAGCACTGGGGGTGGCTCAGCGAGCTTGGGCTCTTCCCTCCAGCGCTTGAGTCAGTTCACATATTCCTCTCTGTGGTCGTAATTTATCTGTCTGTTCTTAACCCTGCTCTACTCTACTCTCTCCATTTAAGGAACTTGCAACCCCGAAGTTCCCAACCCACCCACCTTCCAAATAGACTTGGTCAGTACACCGTGCTCACAGGCGATGAAGGAGGGAGAGGAAGCAGATCAGGTTGCCTTCCGTTGGTGTCCCATCCCACCTTCCTGTGCCTCTGGCTATGAGTGGCTCTTTTTCAAGGCCAGCCTTCCAGCTAGATGGTGGATTCATTCATGGTTCTTGCTTCAGTCAGAAGGTCTGAAAGTGGTAGCAATTTCTCCCTGCCACTACCTTGATTTCCATAGCAACTCTTTTAGCACCCAAGTAACCGAGCCTCTGAATCAAATGTTTGAAGGACTAGACTGGTTTTCATTGTCTTCACTGAGATAGTTATTTGTATAGGAAGGTCAATGTTGCTTCCCTTTTAGAATCATTGAGAGCTGATCTATGTCTCCTTGGGAGTAGATGGAGAAAAAGTAGCCTGTGGAGGGCTACCATTGAGTCAACCCCGACACATGCCAGGCATTGTATATTATTCTCACTGTCCAAGTGACCTGCGGTATAGCTCTGTGTGCCTCCATTTCTTCAGTTATAAAACACAGGCAATAGGCTTCCCTCCTCATGCAGTTATTGAAAGAATGAGATGATCTTCTATACATACATAAAAGCTTTTGGAACAGGGGCCAGTGAGGTGATGGGTGATGTTGCTTGCCCTAATAAGGACCAACTGAATTCAGTCCTCAGGCACCCACATGATAGCAGAAGAAAGCTGACTTCCACCAGTTGCCCCCTGCTTTCCACTTGCATGCTAACACACACACACACACACACACACACACACACACACACACACACACCATTCATGCCTGGGTATATATACCAAAGTGAAGCAAAACTTAGCACATGCTCACTACTCAGTGTCAGTTATGAGTGGCATAACTTTTAGCTGCTATTATTGTTTCTTTTTTGTTGTGGTTGTTATTTTACAAAAGCTCAAGAGTACTAGCAGTTGGTGAGTTAGATGACTTGCCCATTTTCAGAGCTGCTGCGCTCTGGAGAGCTGATTCCCTGCATCTCGACCTGAACCCTTCCTGCTGTTCCCCTCGAACCAGTGGGGTTATACCTAGCTGTGCAACAGTAGCATGGCACAAATCTTATGTTCTCTGCTCTCCTCTCCCTCCTTCTAGAGCTTCTGTGTTTAAAACAAATGGAAGCATGCCAAGGCCTGAGAGCAGGATGGGCTTGGTCCTGGTAATAGCTCTTCTGAGAAACTCCGGCTGGTAGAAGGGCAGCTGGAGTTTCACAGAGGATGGCAGCTACTGGCTGGGAGGTGAGAGTGGAGAGGGGTGTATGCGTGTGCACGAACCCATATGTCTATATGTATGTGTGAGGGGTATGCATGCATGTGTGCATGTGTGTATGCATGGTGCATATGTGCATGTGTGCATATATGAGTTTGTGCGTGTGTGTTTATGATGTACACACATGTGGGTGCACATATGTATATTATGGTGTATGTGCGTGTGTATGTTGGTTCACCTCCACACCTTCCCTAGGAGGAGCTTTATATATTCTTAAAGCTTCTATTGCTAAGAGAGAGCATTCAGCTCAGCTCTCCTTCCCCCTAGCCCCTCCTCAGCCCAAAATATATTGAATAGTGTTACAGGCAAAGGATATTTTGAGCCCTGCTGGGTCCTCGGGGAAATGACTTCTTTAGAGAAGAACTAGTGAGCTATGCAGGGCTTTGGATGCCTCTTCTGGCACCTGCCCCTATTCTCCCAAGTGCTATAGCCTGGCAGGCAGTTATCACTTCAAAAATTTAGAGTCCACATCTCCCTCAAGGCTTGCTTTGACCTAAGCACCCTTTTCCATGGCTCTTGGCATATCAGTATTCTATATTTTAGGAATTCATTCTATAACCATAACCAACTCTGCCCTTCTTCTGACTTCCCCTCCTCTCTTGACAGCCCTGGTCACCTGATAGACCAGAAAAGACCAATCATATTAATAAGGAGCCTGTGCACATTGGGCATGCTCACACCTGCCATTCCATGGGAACCTCATGACAACCTAATGTGAAGTTAAGTACCAAACAAAGAGGAGAGCAGGCCTGTGAGCAGTACAGTAACTACTCCTCCACAATAGATGCATTTATGTGTAAGCAGGAGGGGTGCAGCCAGGATATGAGTCCAGTGATGTCTGTCGCCAAAGTCCGACCTCTCGGTTTGATACCTTGATGTATTCAGTGGCTAATGATGCTAATCTGAATGCTTAAGTGCCTGCCTGTTGGATGAATAGGCAGTCGTCCCTGCCCTGTAGTGCTGCATTGCAACCATCAGAAAGCAGATGGCTTCATTAAGGAGCAATAGCTCCCAGCTTAGTTCTGAACCCTGTGTTGCTTTAGAATCTCCTGTGCACCCAATAAAGCACAATCCACATTTGTTGAGTGTTTAATAGGCACCATGCCCTTTTTACTTGGAACACATTGTCCTGAAGGTATTTCTGTGGCTACTTTACACTTAAGGGTCTGTTGAAGAACACACAGCTCTTGAGCAGTAGTCATGGAACACAGGCTTTCTGTTTCTTTCTACTGCACAAAACTGTAGCATACTTTTAATGTGTGTGTGTGTGTGTGTGTGTGTGTGTGTGTGTGTGTGTCTGTCTGTCTGTCTGTCTGTCTGTCTATCTGTCTGTCTGGACACATGTAGACATATGACTTCAGTGGTCAGAGGCATTTAAAATACCTACAGCTAGATTTGCAGGCAGTTTTGAACTGCCTGATTGTGGTTTCTAGGAATGATACTTGGGTCCTCTGCAAGAATAGCACTTTCTTTTAACTGCTGAATCATCCCCCTAGCCCCATAATGTACATCTTAATGACTCTGAGGGCACAAAACTGTAGCAAAGTGCCTGAGGACACATTAGTTTATGTCTGTTGTTGCTACGATTAACAGCTATTATCCATTAAATTTGTCTTTAGTTTATTATGATAAGAATCTGATCACAGTGGCTTAAGTAAATCAAGGTGTGTATGTGTATGTATGTATACACACACACATGTGTGTGCATGTGCCTGTATTCAATTTTAATAGGGAAACACAGTTGGATGAACTTGAACTACTAGTCAAGGACCTTGGCTTTAGCATCTTGCTTTAATATCCTAAGCACAGGACTCTTATTTTTACTAGATGTCCATTTTACTTCCAAGTCACAAATCTGCACTGGTGAGGTAGGAAGAAGGGTGAAGGATAAAATCCCCATGATAATAGAATCGGTCTCTTCCTGTCAGAGAAAACAATGGCTTTCTGGAAACACTATTCAATGCCCTTTTGCTGAAATGGTCACATGCTGTGAGGGACTCTAGGGCTTGTGTATAAATGTCCCTGATTTAACAAGGTTCCACTTATAATATTTCTTGACTTGCTGATGGTGGGAAGACAATAGGTATTCAGCAGAAAGCACACTTCAGATTCTGATGTTCGGTCTCTTTCTGGACTAGCAATGCGTGGCATAAACTTGCTCATGAAGCCGGGAAGTGGCAGTGAACTGCAGATCACAGTCAGCCACACTATCTTTACAAGGGTAAACTGATGCCTATAGTCATTGTGATGCTAACTGTGGGTGTGTGGCAGGTTAGGATTATTAAATGTGTTTTCAACTGTGATGGGCTTATTGGAATGTAGTCCCATCTCAGGCACAGGAGCATCTGTGGTTTTCAGTACAGAGTCTCCTGAAATAGCTTTAGTGATCTGTTAATGCACTAAGGAGAGGGGGTGACTGTGAGACTGGATCTGGCAGTCACTGCCACCAATTTGCACTGGGCAGTGCAGTAACGACCTGACCTCAATAATCCCTCACATTGATCCAGGCTTTTAATTTTTAAAAACACTTTTATGTGCTTTATCCCTTTTAATCTCCATGACAACCTTCCAAAGTAGGTAAGGTATGAGTTATCTAGGAGTCAGGCAGGTCTGGCATTGTAGTCCCCATTTAAAAAAAAAAAAAAAAAAAAAAAAAAAAAAGAGGAAACCAAGGCTCTAATGGTTAAGTGAAGAGCTCCAAGTCCATGAGCAAGAGGTTGGTTTCCCAAGACCTCCTGTACATTTAGATTTGACTCAATGGGTATTCACCAAGCAGCTGTGTAAGCGTCAATGTTGACACCCTTGCTTCCACCTGACTCTCTTTTCCTTTTCCCCAGGTCTTTCTGGACTGCACTGATTTCTCATTGCTGGGATAGGATACAGAAGCAAGTTCACAGAGGAGAAACATGCTCATTCTCACAGTTCAGAGGGCAGTCCGTCCTGGGAAGACATAGTGGGAGGAGAGGACTGGCTGGTGGTAGCAGAGCTTGTGATGGGTTTTCTTATATGGCACGGAACAGGAGAGTTAGTGTCACCTTCAAAGGGATGAATATAATGGCGTCCAGAGAGGACCCACATTCAAAATGTCCACAGATATCAAAAAGAGTGTCTCAAGTAGGAACCAACCTGGGGATGGGTGGGTGGGAGACACATTTCACCTTCAAGACATAACAAGGATTAACAAGACATAACAAGACAACAGGAGGACTCTAAGAGAAGGCAGCAAGCCAGTGCTAGTGGCCACCTTCAGCGAAAGGAGGAAAATACCATTCCTTTCTGTTTATTGAGGTATAATAGGTAAGCAAAACCCTCTGTATGAATGCCTGGGACTTGGTGAGCCTAGGCAGATGTATGCATTCATGCTACCATCACTACAGACAAGTTCATATAGACAGACAGCGCCTGCAAGATTCTTGTGTCTGTGCCCATGTCCCTGTTTGTGTGTCCATGTTTATGTATGTATGTATGTATGTATGTAAAAAAACAAAGGCTTTAATATAAAACCAGATACACTGAATCTAATAAAAAAGAAAATTGGGAATAGCCTTGAACTCATTGGCAAAGAATACAGCTTCCTGAACAGAATACTGATAACATAGGCACAAAATACAACAATCAATAAATAGGATCTCATGAAACTGAAAAGCTTCTATAAGACAAAGGATACAGTCAAAAGGATTAAACAGCAACCTACAGAATGGGAAAAAATCTTCACCAAGTCCACATTTGACAGAGGACTAATATTCAAATTACATAAAGAACTCAAGAAAGTAGAAATCAATAAACCAAATAACCCAGTTTAAAATGGGGTGCACATTTTAACAGAATTCTCAACAGAGAAATCTCTAATGGTCGAGAAGCAATTAAAGAAATGTTCAACATCTTTAGTCATCAGGGAAATGCAAATCAAAATTACAAGATTCCATCTTACACTTGTCAGATGGCTAAGATAAAAAAGACAAGGATGTGGAGCAAGGGGAACACTCCTCTAGGACTGATGGGAGTGCAAACTAGTATAGCCACTATGGAAATCAATGACAGTCCCTCAGAAAGTTGGGAATTGATCTATCTCAAGACTCAGCTTTCACACTCTTGGGCATATACCCAAAGGATGCTTCATTCTACAAGAACACTTGTTCACAACATGTTCATTGCTGCTTTATTCATAATAGCAAGAAACTGGAAACAACCTAGATACCCCTTAATTGAATAATGGACTTAAAATATGTGGTACATTTATACAGCATAGTATTACTTTGCTGTTAAAATTAATGTCATTATGAAATTTTCAGGAAAATGGATGGAACTAGAAAAGATCATCCTGAGTGAAGTAATCCAGAATCAGAAAGACAAACATGGTACGTACTCACTTAGAAGTGACATTAGCTGTTAAGTAAAGGATAATCATGCTACAAATCACAGATCCAGAGAGGCTAAGTAACAAGGAGGGCTTAAGGGAGGATGCATGGATCTCCCTGGGAAGAGGAAATAGAATAGATTTTACCAGTAGACTGGGGGAGTGTAGGGATAGGAACATGAGGAAGAGAATACTGGGCGAGACATCTGGAATTGTAGGACATGCAGTGGAACTCCAAAGAATCCATTAAGGTGACCCTAGTGAAGTCTCCTAGTAATGGGGGAATATGGATCCCAAAATGGCCATCTTCTATAGCCAGGCAAGGCTCCTAGCAGTAGGACTGGTACATCAATATATCCATGAAGCCTTTGACCTACAATCTGCCTTGCCTGAAAGATGTGCCCAGGCAGTGGTGGTGCAGAACTTGTTGGGAGAGGCCAACCCATGACTTGTCTAACTTGAGACCCATTCCATGAGAGGGAGCCCATGCCTGACACTGTCTGAATGGCCAGGAACCAGAGGCAGCCCAGCCCAGAGACCCAGGATAGAACCAAACACAACTGGCAAACGAAAAGTCAATAAAATGATTCCTCATGATATTCTGTTATACTCATAGATTGGTGTGTAGCCCAGTTTTCATCAGAGAGGCTTCACCCAGCAATGGAAGGGAATAGATGCAAGGACTCACCACCAAACACTAGGCAGAGCCAGAGGAACCCCACAGAAGGAAGAGAAGAGAACCGTAGATACCATAAAAACATGATCTACAGTATCAACTAATCAGGGCTAATAGGGCCTCAAAGAGACTGAAGTGACAAATACAAACCCTGTATGGGTCTGAGCTAGACCCTCTGCACATACTTATGGTTGCATAGCTTGATGTTCTTGTTGGACTATCAACAATGGAAGTGGGGCATGTCTCCTACTCTTGGCCACTATTAACCTTCTTTGTTAACTATTAATTAGGTTGTGTAGGAGAACTCTGGAACATACTTGGTTTTACGGTTATAACTTTACATATATTGAACAAAACAACTCTATGCCCCTCTTCCCATCCACTGATAGCTAGCATTCTATTATCTATTTCTGTGTATTTATTTGAAACTCATATAAGAAAAATCATGATTATGCAGTAGTTGATCTTGTATGACCAGCATCTTACTTAGTGTGATGGCTATTCTTGGTTGTCTACTTGACTACATTTGGAATTAACTAAAACCCAAGATTCTGGGTACTCTTGTAAGAGACTTTTCTTGATTGGATGGTTTGAAGTGGGAAGATTTACCTTAAATCTGGGCCACCCTTCTGATGGCCACCTATGCAGAGGACATGAAAGAAGGAAGCTCTTACCCTCTGCCTGCTTGCCCTGACTCTCCCTGGCAAGTGTATTCCTTCACTCGTATTAGACTCTACTTCTTTGGTGGTGTGGTGTATACCAAAGATCACCTGAAACACCCAGCCTGCTAGACAAAACAACTGTTGGAAACTTAGACTTTCTGTCAGAAGACAATTATTGTTGGGCTACCTGAACCACAACCAGTAATCCACTCCAATAAATCTCATATATATTCATTCTGTTTGTCCAGAGCAGTGGCTCTCAACCCGTGGGTAAACCCCTTTGGGAGTGGAACCATCCTCCCATGGGGTCACCTAAGACCATAAGAAAACACAGATGTTTACATTATGATTCATAACAGCAGCAAATTATAATTATGAAACATCGGCAAAAATAATTTTATGTTTTGGGGGTCATCCCAACACAATGAACCATATAAAAGGGTTGCAGTATTGGGGAATGCTGAGAACCACTGCCCTAGAGAACCCTGACTAGAGAATTAGAGAGCTGATCTCTAGGAAATGCTTAGCAAGTAGCCCACATTCATCTATGTGGTTGGAAAAGTCAATGTCCTCCTTTGTAAGGATTGAGTAGTAATCTATTGTCTACAGACAAGCAAGCAAACACACTTATATTCAACATTGCTAACCACGAGGGAAAGACAAATCATAACTAATGAGATGTCATTCATGATTTTTAATCCTCGCTTTGACAAAAATATAACAAGTATCAGGTCGTGAAGAAGTTGAACTTCTTGCACAATTGGTAGAAATATGAGACGGCACAGATGTTTAGAAGTTAATGTGGAGGTTCTTCAAAAATTAAAACAGAAATATTCTATGACGAGCAATCCTACGTACACATCACTCTATGTATTACTATTTTATTTTAAAAGTTACATGTAATATGTATGTTTGTGTATGTATGTGCACATGTCAGTGCAGGGTACTTTGCAGTCTGGAAGAGGGACTTGGATTTCATAGAATGGTAGTTAAAGGTAGTTGAGAGCTGCCAAACATGAATACTGGGAATCAAACTCAGGCCCTCTATAAGTGTGCACTGTTAACGACCAAGCCGTGGTTCCAGCTCCTACACTGACAGCAAGATATCAATGATACAGCTCACTCCATGTTCATGGCAACATTATTGACAACGTGCAGGATATAGAAACAACCCAGTGACTACTGCAGATCCACAGGAGGCTAAGTTTAACCTTAAGGTGGACATGAATATGGGATCAGGGAAGGGTTAGAAAAGACAGAAATGTCTGAGCTGAGATTAAAAACGAGTAGTCACTTCAATAGGTAGCAGTTGCTAGCACCAACACAGCATCTCTGGTGTTGTGCCTCAGGCACTGCACTGCAAACGGTATATGTGAAATGTGGGAATGCTCACAACAGAGCTGTGTAGTAAACACTCTTTTCATTGTCCTTTTTTTGTTGTAGATAAACATGTGAAGAGGAGGGCTAACTTCATCATGGGCATATGGGTCAGCGGAGGGTTTAATTCTATGTGATGACTCACACAGGCATAGCATGAGACCTGAGAAGGACTTGGGAAGGTAGACTGTTGGCAGAGAAGTACTGTACTGGCTAGTTTGTGTCAACTTGACACAGCTGGAGTTATCACAGAGAAAGGAGCTTCAGTTGGGGAAATACCTCCACGAGATCCAGCTGTAAGGCATTTTCTCAATTAGTGATCAAGGGGGTAGGTGCCCTTGTGGGTGGTGCCATCTCTGGGCTGGTAGTCTTGGGTTCTATAAGAGAGCAGGCTGAGCAAGCCAGGGGAAGCAAGCAAGCCAGTAAAGAACATCCCTCCATGGCCTCTGCATCAGCTCCTGCTTTCTGACCTGCTTGAGTTCCAGTCCTGGCTTCCTTCGTGATCAACAGCAGTATGGAAGTGTAAGTTGAATAAACCCTTTCCTCCCCAACTGCTTCTTGGTCATGATGTTTGTGCAGGAATAGAAACCCTGACTAAGACAAGTACCATCTCTCATGAACACACATTCTATATTGTTAGAAGGCATGTGTTTATATCTTGACTCTCTTATGTTCCTACTGTGCATGGCCTTTTAAAATAGTAACCTCCCCATACTTGTCACCCATACAAGAAGGACATGAGTATCTGTTTATGAGAATTAGGAGATTAGAGGCAGAAATAAAAGAGTGACCACTGATACTTTGCATATAGTTAAAATATTGTGGGTTACTTCTGTTTTCTTTTATATGTATATATATAATAACATATATATATATATATATATATATATATATATATATATATATATACTGTGACCAGGTATTCAAGCCCTCCAAATACACTATACAAATTCTCACAGCCAGGTAGTAAATATCTCTATCTTTTTTTGTTTGCTTGTTTGTTTGTTTGTTTGTTTTTGAGACAGGGTTTCTCTGTGTAGTCCTGGCTGTCCTGGAACTCACTCTGTAGACCAGGCTGGCCTCGAACTCAGAAATCTGCCTGCCTCTACCTCCCGAGTGCTGGGATTAAAGGCGTGTGCCACCACGCCCAGCCCAATATCTCTATCTTGCTTGCTAGGGAAAGGGTGTGTGCACTCAGGTGTCTGTGGCTCAAGACAGAGCTGGCTATGACTGAGATCTGTGTGGTCCTGTCTTGTGTCATTCCTACATAAAAGTATCCCACTATGATTTTAAACAGGTAAATGGGAATGCTGTGCAAAATGCAACTCAAGATGATTTCTCTGAAGACAATTTGTCAAATAGCCCATCCGTCAAATGAGGGACAGCCTGATATATTAGCCTCTTTGAAGTTGTCTTTCAGTTCCTCAGAGTTCATCGTGGGTTTTGAAAGCATTGAAGATTTCCAGCGGTTAGTTGTCCACTTTCTCTTTTGTTTTTCAGCAACTTTGAACACTCCAGCAGTTGTTGCTGTGGCTTGGTGGTTGGAAGAGAAGCTAGATCTAGTCCTCATTGCTCCTCAGCTTGTAGTTTGCCAGTGGTAAGAACCACTCTGTCATATGTTGTAGCTCTTGGCAGCACTCAGGATGACTTTGAGTAGGTAAATTCTGGATGATGTTGTTTAGTGTAGTTGAAGCTTCTGCAAAGCATAGTTTGAACCAACTGCGATTCATGTCTCGGTTATTTTCAGTCTCCTGGCTAGAGAGCTAGATGTGTGAACCCAGGAACTGGCAGAGTCCCTACTTTGGTTCTCTGATCTAAGAAGTGAGAATAATCATAGAAAAAAAGGACAAAGAGAAATTTCTGGAATTTCTTCTTACCAGGATAGTATTCTAAAGCAGTGACCAACTCCAGAAGAATGCCACACCGTAGTGCCATCTTTAAGACTTGAAAGATGCACCACCTCCTCCCTTTATCTCTTCAGCAACATGATCTTCCATCAATCTATATCTTGGAGACAAATCTTTCAGGAGACTCAAACTCAGCAATGCCAATGCAATAGCTATTGGACTGTTGATCTCTCCCTACTATCTACCCCTTAATTATCTAGCTGCCTCCTTTTCTTTTATAGCAAACCCATTGCATTAAATAGCATGCACATACTAGTGGCTCTTGGATTTATATTCCCAGGCTTGTTTTTTGTTGAGGTTTCAGACTTGTGTTATTTGACTGCCTGATTAATATCTTCATTGTACTGTCAGCTAATACCTAATACATCCAAACAAGAACTAAGAAATGCCATACTACTAATGCCTCTAAATCTATTTCTTCCTCATCTTAGTAAGGACCAAATTTATTAGACCCCAAATTTCAAGTCCATTCTTAACCCCTGTGACTCGGTATTCTCAATGCATCCAAACCTTCTATGTCAGATATATACCCACCTCTCTGCTTGAGGACACCACTATTGTTTCCCCTCCAAACTATTTACCATCCTTTTGACTAATCCTTTCCCACCATTTACTATGCTTATAGCCAAGCGACTCTTTACAACTTTGTACCAACATTTCACTGCTCTCCTGTTCTATACTCTTCCCATAATAGGAAAATATAAATGCTCAAAATAATGTTAAAAGTCATGTGACTGACTATTGCCTACTGCTCTCACGTTATTCCCTAGGTCATTATTCCTTTATCCCACTCTACACTCGTCATGGTGGCCTTTTCAGTGTTACACGGGTTGAGCACATTCCAGCCTTAGAAACTTAGATAGAGTTTCTATCTCTTCTGTCCAAGATGCTTTCCTTTGGCATCTTTGCATGACTCTCTCATTTTAGTTAACTCTCTGCTCTAGTACCTACCTTTCGGAGAGGCCTTTCCTTGTGGCTCAGTAAAAACACTTATCTTATCTTATCTTATCTTATCTTATCTT
>NC_034595.1:54351825-54369887 GCF_900095145.1 Mus pahari
TGGAACATCTTCTGGGTATATGCCCAGGAGAGGTATTGCTGGATCCTCCGGTAGTACTATGTCCAATTTTCTGAGGAACCGCCAGACTGATTTCCAGAGCACTCATCTTTCATAGAGGTAAGGGGGAGGGAGGAGGGAACACAGGGCTTGTGGAGGGGAAACAGGGAAGGTGGATAACATTTGAAATGTGTGTCTTCCCTTGCCCTTGATTCTGCCACACTATGAAGCAGATTAAGCTTCCTGACCTAGGGTTTCCTAGCCAGCAAAACTGGCAGCCTAAGTGAACTTCCCTCTATAAATGGCTTAGCCTTGGGTATTTTGTTATAGTCTGAGAAAATAGGCTAAGATAAAAACATTGCCCAGATATGGGTGGGCGCTGTTCATAATAGTGGGAAAGAAATGAGGTGGCTGGTAGGTATTTGAGGTCTGTCCATGAGTATTTTTTTTTTGTTTATTTGTATGTGGCTTGTTTCACCAAATGGTTCTTAGAATTCAGTTCATATTTCTCACAAGATTAAAAACTTTCATAAGAAACATAAAATTCTTTTAAGCATAACATTTCACTAGATAGATAAATCTATAGATCAACCACATTGTAACAAATTTGTTTTCATACGAGGCCCAGATATATGTCCTAGACTCTTTAGTGACATGGTAGACCCGCAGGCTTTGTAAGGCGCGCATGAGGAAAATCCTGCTCCTTTGCCATTTCCTGCTGTAGAGGTCTGATGACCAGAGGGTGCTAACGTAGTGACCAGCACGACATTCTGTAGCTTGACAGAGATTAACTTCTCCAGACAGTGCTCTGCCAAGGGTGAGTTAACTTCAGCTTGCTTCAGCTTCCTAAATGTGGACTACTGTCTGTCTCAAATGAATATCTTAAGTCCATACCTTGCTTATTTGTCTCTGGTCACAGGATCCCCAAACACTCAAGGAATAGCTGAGCTTTGAGACTCTTGCTGCATCTCCTGGCAAAAACATGTTGCCCCTTTGGAAGGGAAGTTTCATAACCCTTAGAGTCATGGGAAACTCAAAACCTACCAATAAAACAATGGGAAGCATAGTCATTGCTGCTTCACTCTTAGGTTTGTGGGTCCATGTGTGTATTCTTTCTTAACACTGATAGAGACCGATATCACAATCTATAAGATCTACTCCACATGTACAAATACTGCCCCAGAACTGGGATTTTAGCTGTAGCATCAGTGTGCCATTTTAATGTCCTAAAGCCCCGGAAGATTCTAGGCTGTCATGGTAACGGTGGATTCTTTGTTTATGGACCTTCTCCCTTACCTCTCTTCTGAAGTGGGTCTTTTAGTCTAACAAAAATTCTAACCCATTGAATTTAATTTCTGCAAAAACCCAGTCATTCACTGGATTATAATAGATCAGCTTTCGGGACTGTAATACTGAAAATCAGACTCATGTGCAGAATAATGTGTCTACCCCTGTGAGGATGGCAAGCGTCAGTGTAACCTTCCTGTCACCCATCAAATGGCTTGATGGTTCTGTAAGGAACAGTATTATGTTGAGAACTCAGAATTAATCTGTTACTGGCAGGTTGAACGTGTGTTGGTGGTAGTCACTCCGGGCTTTTGCAGTGGTCCGTGTGCTGTACCTACCTTATGTGATGAGGACTCCATTACTACTAGTTCTGCAGTGAAAAATCTGGTTCACTAGATCCAATTTACCTCTTACACTTTGAAATCCTCTAATAGCAGCTTTAAATGGCAGGGTCTGGACCAAAGTGAGACAGAGAGGGATCTGGGCTCTGAGATGGCAAGTCTGGGCAAGCATAGCGAATACTTTCTTGAAGTTGGTGACCTGGGTACTCACCCCTTTCACCTCCTTCTAGCCTTGGGCCTTGAGTCTGTGGTTCTCCAAGTTAATACTAAGATGGGGACTGGATCATCCCATCAGCACCTACTTTAAAAAAAAAAAAAAAAAAAAAAAAACAGTAGGAGGAGGGGGGCAGGATTAAAGTCTTAGCTGGCCAGGCAGGGAACTGGAAAACAAGAATTAAGTGTCAGAATTTTCTTGCCTTTGCTGAGATCACCAGCTCTTCATAGTCTGGCCTCAATCACTGTCAGACAGACAGCTGCAGCCTCAGGGAAGCACAGCCCAAGTGAAGCGATTCTTCGTGGTGGCACACATGGCCTGCTAGAGCAGCCAGCAGACCCTGCCCACCCCGCTTCTCACATCTGGGCAGTGAGCCTTCCCTCAGGGGAGTTTAGGAGGCGCCACAACCCTGATGGACTTTCTTCTTTCTCCTGATAACTCTTGAGCTCTGTTGATTCGGACATCCTCATATTCACTAGCAAAATGCTTCTACCAAGGGGACCAGTGGGGTCACTGGTTTGAGAGTTGAGGTTTATCCAGAATAGGAGGAGGGGGTTAGTGTAGCAACCAGGAACCTAATTTCCACAATAAAGAGGTAATCACTGTGTGTTGAGGGTAGGGAGGGCCTCGAATCAGGGAGCACCCATTTAGATAAATGCGTACCCCAGAGTAAAAGCCAATGGGAAGGGATTGCAAAGTTAGGGGAGACACATAACCCGGATTTCTCAAGAGTAGAGTTTCGTGGCACATTATCGGGGAGAGCACAACCAGAGATATGGAAGTGGGGACAAGCAAAATAAGGAATCCTGGGAGGAAATTACAGGTGCCACTCTCAGCCACAGAGACAAGGCTGAGAAAGGCTGTGGGGATTCCTTCCTTGTTTGTCATGAATAGATATCCATACATTCCTGCACAGATGTGTGTGTAAATGCAGATTCTGGTTTCTCTCTCTTTTCATCTTTTAATAAGGTGAATATTGCTCAGAATAACATAACAGATATTCAAGAGTAACTGTGACCAACTTTGGGGTTCACACATATGAGGGAAATTGGGCAGGGATGCTAAGAGGTGGGTGAGGCTAGGGAATAAACCATTTATATTGGTGTGTCCTGTCAGGTAGTGGCTGGGGCTATAAAAATGCATTTCCCTGTCGTTAGCAGGCTTCTCACTGTCTCTCAGGCAGGCACGCCGAAGGAGGTTCTGCTCCCAGTTCACCTGCCATTCTGTCTGGTTTTCTCACAGTAATGCCCTATCCTGGGGTCAGGGGTTGCTTCCAACAGCAGTTGGTTTGGGTTTTAGCCTCTCTTCATTATCTCGGAACCAGACTCATCAACCTTCTCCGAGGTTCCAGATTCAGACAGGACATCCTTCCCCGCTCAGAGGCATGTGCCTGGTACCAGGATGTGCCTGGGGTTAGCCACCAAGGGCTTGGTAACTTGCATACTCTACTTCAGATGCTTATCCTTTAGAAAGAATACCCTCCTGGGTCATAAAGACAGTCTACTGACTCTAGAAGGAGGCCAAACTTCTGCCTCCGGGCATACAGCTACCTGCCTCTGCTTTCACTTGAGGCAGAACATACTCCGTCCCAGCCTGTTTTGTGGAAAGCCCCAGGGTCTCTCTAGGCCTAGAAGGGAGACAAGGCATCCCCAGAGGCTCCCTGGTGCAGCCCACAGAACAAAAGGGCAGGATAACCGTGATTCCATTATCTTCGACCAACAGTCTGAGACAAGAATTTGAGGGCAGCCATCCATTCTGACCTTTCCCTCTAGCCGCCTGGCAGCCTTTTCCCTGGAAAATGAAACTTTCCACAGTGTCTGTCTTAATTATGCATGGACATAGTGGATTTGCATATCCAAATACCCTGGCCCATGAAGCGTATGAATAATTTCAGCCTGATGGTTGGCTGCAGAAGAAAGGAAAAGACTGGTAAGCTTGCACTGTCCTCTAACCTGTATATACTTGCTATTCTGCATCCTCAGGGCTTGCATCTGTTGGGTCAAACAACTCTAGGCTGAAAGTCTTCGGGAAAGCCACATCTCTACAGAATGGGTATAGATGGCTGCTTTCTTGCTGCTATTCCCCCAAATAATGCATTATGAGAAGTATCTATAGAGAAATTTGGTGTTGGGAATTGTAAGTCATCTAAACACAATGTAAAGTAGACAAGAGCACCTTACCGCCAACACTGTGGCATTTTTCAGAGGGGAATCACTCCCCTTTAGATGGGAAAGGATAACTGGACAGACCTGGTGCTGAGCAACTTAGCCTAAGAAAATGGAAACTGTACAGAATTGACCACATTTCATGGATTTTTACCATTCCTTCCCATTACAAGGCCATTCTGGTGCTTCCTCCCCTAGACACTTTCAGCCCTACCAAGAAATCATCTGGCAGACAGAATCTACAGTGAGATACCATAGATGTTTCTAAACTCTTGTTGTTTTCTTGGGCCTTAGTTTGTTATAAACAGAGAATTTTGACTGTAATACCTTTAAAGATATTTCTAGTCCGGTCCGATTCTTAACCCTTCTGATGGCATTGTCTTTTAATTAAAAGATTCATCTTGATATTTCTTTATGTATGTACACACTTGTCTCTCTCTCTCTCTCTGTACCACATGTGTGTGGGTGCCCTCTGAGGTTGTTTGTATATGGCTTGCACACTTGAGTACAGTGTGTGTGAAGGCCAGATGAGGTGTTATGTCCTCTGCAGATGAAGTTATAGGCCCTTGCGAGCAGCGTAGCTAGCCCAGGAACTCTGCCAGAGCAGCAGGCACTTAACCACTGAAGCCATCACTCCTGCTCCTGGAAGGGAAATCTTGGGAGTCAGTTTTTCACCACTCCAGTGAAATGCCTGAATATGGGTGCCTTTATAAAGAATAAGTTTAGTCAGTGTCTCAGGGTTTCTATTGCTGCGATGAAACACTATGACCAAGATGCAAGTTAGGGAGAAAACAGTTTATTTGACTTACATTTCCTCATTGCTGTTCATCACTGAGGGAAGTCAGGACAGGAACTCAAACATAGCAGAATCCTGGAGACAGGAACTGATGCAGAGGCTGTAGAGAGGTGGTGCTTAGTGGCTTGTTTCACATGGCTTGTTCAGTTTACTTTCTTACAGAACTCGGGTCTACCAGTCCAGGAGTGGCACCATCATAATGGGCCCATCCCTCCCCTATTGATCACTAAATGAGAAAATGCCTTATAGCAGGATCTCATGGAGGCATTTCCTAAACGGAGGGTCCTTCTTCTCTCTAGCTTGTGTCAAGGTGACACATAAACCTGCTAATACAGTTAGCTCACAATTCTGGGATCAAGGGCCTGGGTGCTGGCTTTTGCTTGACTCTTGTTAGGGCCTTGTGATGGGACAGTGCTATGGGCAATAGAAACATGTTGGGGAGATGGGAGTCATACCACCAGACCAAGAGCCCAAGGATGATTCAGAGCGGTTTGCTCTTTAAAGCAACCCTTCCTCAAGAACTGAGAGGTCCCTCCAGAATAATTATTCCTTCCTGAGATCATATTCTCAGTGAGTGAGGAATGAGGCCCCACATCCTCACATTAACTCATAGACTCTTGGGGAAAATCTCAGAACATTTTCAAGCCATAGCAGAGACATGATGGTAATAGCTTGAGTCTCACATCCATCTTACCACTTTCCTCGAGGAGGGACTGACCATGACATTCAGGATATGTTTTTTTTTTTTTTTTTAAAACCCCAGAGAAGAACATCATTAACCTACTTGGCTCTGGTGTTACTTTTGAAGTCAGTTATGGTCAGAGCTCAAGGGATTTTAGACAACAAATTTCAGTATCCATGGAAACAGTGGTATAACTAGTTCAACATCCTTTAGGAAGATGACTATCATAAAAAGATGGAATGGGATCTTGATGGTTGGATTTGAGGTCATGAGAAAGGGACCGTAGTCATGGGGCTGTCAGTCTCCAAGACTGAGGACGGGAGGCAGGATTGGGTTCCTCCTGTCTTACTGATGAAATAATCTGGACTTGGAGAGCAAGCTCAACCTTTGAACTCATTTTCTTAACCTCTAACTTATCTGTCTCAGGGTCAAAACATCCCAAGCACCCTTTCTTTATAGGCACTTAGCATGAACTATGACAAGCCCTGCAATAAACAAGAAAAGCAATCTGAAAGAGACAAAAACAACCGCATGGGATGGATCACCACTGTGGGAGCTTGTTGACATGACAAGGGCTTCTCGTTATGGTCCAGTCTGTGAAGAACTATAGAAATCACATAGCTGGGGGAGGCTGCAGACCTAGTTTGGTGGAGTGAGAATAAGTTACCTTCTCCAACCATGACTAGCACCTCATAGAGTAGTGGTCTGTGTCAAGAGGGAGGGGTTCATATTTACTTCCTCACAGATCCACAGACACTATGCTAACAGGAGGGGTCAATGAGTATTTTCCTTCCTAAGGTAGTGTGTGTGTGTGTGTGTGTGTTTGTATGCATGCGAGAGAGCACAAGCATATGGATGCATGAGTGTGTGCACATGGGTCATGCTGTGCATCTTTTAAAATCATGTTTTAGAGCTGAAAGATTTAAAAATTAAAATCGTGTAGGAAATGCCATGGCATGAGAATATACTTGCATAATATTTTCCTTTGAAATAAGGTTAGTTTACAGAACAATTATTTTAGAGTAATTTCAATTTTGTGAAAATGAAAAGTTAAAAAAAATGTAAGTTACTTATCTTAGTCATGAGGTTGTGGGTACACTTTTATTTTTGCTTTATTTTCCAGTGTTCTATCTGGTGTGTGCATTATTTGATGTGGGGTAATGAGTTATGATAGTTCCTAATGTGATTAGCCCGAAGCCCTCTCATTAGCACAGCATTTGACTCATGCAAATGCACCTGATCGCTCCTGTTGGCCACATGAGTAGTGTTGCTACCTCAAAGCGTGTCTCTGAATCTTTTCACAAACGCTCTAGGTTTCCTGTCTTCTTTGACTGAGTGCGTCCAGCCCTGGGGCTGTGGAGGGGAGACTGTACTTTCTAGTCACGGCAGCTGAAAGCAGGCTAACAGTAGGTATGAAGTTAAAGGGGTCTGCCACTCAGCCTTCATGCTTCATGCTGGCCATGGAGCCACATCAGTATAGAGTGTCCTTAAGTGTACAGAGATGGTGGTTTATGCTCTGCCCAATGCCTTCACATCAACAAACAAGCATCATAACACAGAGCTTGCTGTCCCCTCGGGCAGTTCTGACTCAAGAGCTCATGTGTTTGTATTCATGGTCTCCTGCCCTACCTGTAAAAAAAAAAAAAAAAAATTATTTATTTATTTATTTATTTATTTATTTATTTATTTATTTTTGTAGTTCAAGTGCCTATTCTGTGGTGCCTTCCTTAGAACTGAACATTGATAGAATTAGTCACACTTTGTCTGTACTTTCAGAGCACATTGTACATACCTGCCATTTGGGGGCAATTTATAGTATTAGAATCTAGCAAAAACTCTGCTTTTCATGACCTTCTCAGGGTTAGGGATGGAGTCTCATTCATTCACATACACTTGGCACTTAGCACCACGATCGGTGCGGGGGGGGGGGTAAGCGTTCAAGTTCATTGACAAGAAAAGAATCCAGTTAAGGCCAAGCAAAGTGGTTAACATCACCTCTGTTTGGGAGAAGAGACAGCTAGTGAGTGATAAATTGAAATATCTAGGTGAATCTAACCTTTAAACTTCTACCCTTTCAGCAATGTGATTGATAGTCACCTGCATCATCATTAACATCATGATGAGAGACACCATTACCACCATTAGCAGTAGCAACATTATCAGCATCTTCACCACCATGACCAGAGAAGACAGACACTGCCACTGCTGCTGCCACCACCACCACCTGGTATTGACTCAGGAATGAAAACGCCACTGCTGCTATTAGCTCCCTCTCTCACACCCTTTCTATCTCAATTTGTCTCCCACACTTCCCTCCTCTACTCAAGATGCATTAGCCATGCTGGAACCTGTGATGATCTTAGGATTTTAAAAACATTTTCCAGTTAGCTGACATAGTTCTGATATACCAGTGCTGAGTGTATACTTTCTATTGCTATGATAAAATACCCAACAAAAGCAAGTAAAGGAAGGAACGATTAACTACAGATCATAAGTCAAGGGAGTAGTCCATCACAGCAGGGAGTCATGGCGGTGGCGGTGGCGGGGGGGGGGGGGGGGGGGGGGTAGGGGGGAGGCAGCTAGCTACATAGCGCAGGTATGCTAGGAGGCTGGACTCCTGGGTGATTCTGCATCCTGCCAAGTTGACAGTCTATATTAATCATACTCTGAATAATAAACTTGATTTGGTGGCCTTCAGAGTCTGGCATGAGAGGATGTTCCATAGATGAGAACGGAGCACACGTCAGAGGGGTGGGTGTACAGTTTGTCCCGCGGTGAGAATGGCAGAATTGCCCTTCATATCGCCATCCGACTTCAGGGTGAACGTGGAGTGTGAGTGCCTGAGCCTCTGCTTCATTTCTCAAAGCACTGTTGACTCGGGAAGTAATTTTAGACAAATCCCATTATATCTCTGTGTCTTGGTTTCTTCACATATTAAAACAAGAAGGGTGGCAATTCTGAGTTCCTTCACAGCGTTACAGAGCCTTATATAGGATCATGTATGTGAAATTGCTCTTCACACCAAGACACCCTCCACATGGGCAAGGCATTCATGCTATTAGATGAGGAAGAGGCAGAGCATGAGCTGATGAAACGTTATGTCCTCTTCTCTCCAATATTTTGGTAAATCCTAGGTCCCACTCTTTTTTTCTTTAGACCTGTTCGAAATTCTAGCATTTGTGTATTGGGCGCGGTGTGGTAGGCGGTAGGAGGGGGCGAGTCGGAACCACAATTCTCCTCATTACTGCGGTATTGTGCAAATAGACATAACTGTGTCTAAAGGTGTTCTACTGACTTCTCATATGTGGGCATTTCTTCCTGTGTTGGTGCTGTTTTAAGCAGTTCTCATTAGAAGATGGCAAGTGTTTGCTCTTTAATGCTCCATCTTTTATCACTATTATTTCTTTAAATGTAAATCCTCCCACACCCTCACCTTCTGGTTCCTCCCCATCTTTGAGCTGGGGAGTAAACATGATACAATTTAGTAGCTGAGCTAGAGTAGGGACCTGATTACCTTGGCGCACCATTGGTTTAACTGACTTGTTTTCTTTCAGATGAGTCAGACTCAGCCTGGGTTATTTCCCTTAAGCAGGAAGTGGTGTATGTGGGGGTTCTTATCCCTCTGTTTTCCCTAATTTCCTCCTCATCAATGCGACCAGAATGAACATAGGCCTTGGAAGATATGATCCTTTTTATTTTTTCATCACCCAAATTAGAAGAGGCTCACGCGTGGCTGCAGTTTGGAAAATGTCCAAACTTCCGAATCTCCGGTTGCTTTGATCTCCAAGGTTAAGGGGAGCGTCCTACCCTCGCTTTCCCCTGATCCTCTTACACCATCTGCAGAGAGGTAGTTAAGGCCCCCCGAGGGAACCTATCAAACAGGTGTTTACATTCTTAAATTTCTAATCTGGATATTTCTAGAAACAGGCAAACAGACTTTGAATTCAGAAGAAAGGTCTTAGCAGCAGGGAGTGAGACATTTACCTGCAAAATAAAAGACTGAATTAAGGTTTGGCAAACTTTAGTCAGTAGAGAAACATAGGCAACTGTTAAACATAGCTCTTGATGCCAATTGGACCCATTTTTATGGGCAAGAGGAAGGGAGAGAGGACGAAAAGGATCCAAGGGGCAAGCAAAGGCAGCTTCCCTTTTGCCTGTCTAGCTAGAGATTCTGGCAAGGTTTCAGTTCCTAGCCATAGTTACCTAAACTCCAGTCTTGATGCCTGCTGTGCAGAGCCAGATCTGCTGCATTGCCTTAGCTTCTCACCCAGGAGCTTGCTATGCCATTACCAGCAGACCAGCCCAGTCCCTCCACATCGGAATCTTCATTGTACCTGGATCCCCATGTGAGCTCAGTCCTATTTTAGAAAATCTCATCCCCTCCTTCTAATTGCCTGGGTCTCCAAAAACGCTCCTTTACGTCTGATCCATGCAGGAACTTTAGATTCAGGTATGAAAATACCCACTGCCTACCTGACTTTCACCAGCAAATCCATAGGACATCTCACATTTCACATGGGTCAAAGCAGCGTGACTGAAATGGCGCCATTACTCGGGGAATTCTTCAATCTCCTGTGTACACTTTTATTTAAAATTCTTGGTTTTCTTCCCGGCCAGCATGCTATTTATTAGCTAGTTCTGTCATTACTTTTTTTGGGGTGTATGCACTTATACAGTGTATGTGCATGTGGTATATGCAAGTATGCGCATGTGTGGGTCTGGAGGCTGGAGCAGAAGAAAAGTGTCCTGTCCTAGCACTCTGACCTTATTTGCTGCTTCTCATTGAACCTGACTCTTGCTGTTTTGGGTAGGCTGACTGACTAGGGAGTCCCTCGGATTCCCCCATCTCCTTTCCCTACCACTGGGGTTACCAGCACCTATGGCCATGCTGGGGATTTGAACTCAGGTTCTCATGCTTGTATGTCAAGCACCCTTAAACTTTGAGCCATCTCCCTAGCCCCTAGTCCTTTAAGTCTATGCATTCTCTCCTCTCTATTCCCCCTGCTATGCTCTGAATTTATGCTACCCATAATAATTTGTTTAAATTAGTATCCATTTCAACTTTTGTCTCACATGACCCATTATTCTTACCCCCCCAAAAAAGAACTGATGGAAAAAAAATCACTTTCAAACACACACCATAACATTTTCTGTTTAAATCTTCCATTGGCTTTGTATTTCATCTTAAAGAATCCTTTCCTTAAGGGTTAGTTCTCATAAGATCCATCACCTACTCATGTCTCTGACCCAAGCTTCCTTCTCTTGCCTCTTACCTATCTACTCTTGGAGTCTTCACTTCAGGGCCTTTATATAAGTTATTCTTATTTTCCGGAATGTTTCTTTTGACATAACATGATATCCTTTTCCTTTTCTTCACATTTCTAGCCCAGATGTCAGCTCCTTAAGCTAGCTTTTCCTTACTGCATGCTTTAATTTTCCTTCATATGTCCTATAAAGATAATCTTCATAGTCCATACTTTGCATGGACTGTACGTGGGGTAGGTTTGAGCCTCTCACTCCTGGACCACAGAGTTTAGATAAATAGACTTCACTTGCTTAGGCCACTATAATGTACAAGTAGGCAAGGTTTCTACTGACTTTAAGTAATTTAGCCTAATAATAACAGTGTACAGATATATTGTTGCTCAGAAAATTTCCAGGTGATGATTAAAACCCAAAGCCAAGGACAAAGGACAATGAAGAACAACAACAACAGCAAAAAAAAAAAAAAAAAGGTAGACACTACTCAGAGGAACCTAGAGGCCTTAGCCATGTGCTGCCTACTCACCTTTATTTATTTATCCAAAGCTGGTATAAATATATAGCTAATGGATAAAGGGACAGCCAGATCTCTTGTTGGCTTGTGAGAAATATTGTGTATTTCCTTTCTCTCATTGACATGTGTACTCTCCAAGATAAGTAAGAACATTCTTATCTTTTTAAAAAAAATTTTTTTTGAGACAGGGTTTCTCTGTGTGACCCTGGCTGTCCTGGAACTCACTCTGTATACCAGGCTGGCCTCGAACTCAGAGATCTGCCTGCCTCTGCCTCCCAAGAGCTGGGATTAAAGGCGTGTACCACCACTGCCTCTTAAGAGAATTCACTTCGAAATGTAGAGTGCTTTCAAGAAGAGAGTGGAGTCTCATTCTCTATCGTTCTGTTTATGAGCACAGGGACTGGTCTAGCCCCTGAGTATCTAAACAGATGCCCCTTAAAGTTTTGCATTTGCCTGTGAAAGAAACTTCTTAAATTCCAGCACTATGAATGGCAGTGTGACACTAGGAAAGACATGAACATCCAGATGGGTAAGAGAGGCTCAGCTCCTAAGGCCTCTCTTTGTGTCCCACCCTCCCAAGAGAAGGGGAGGAAGAGCTGTGAGGGGAGCAGGCATGTTGTCCCCTCTCCACCTCTGAATTTCTCAGACTGCCCAGGGCAGGAGAGGAAGGAGTATGTACCCAACAGAATAAGACTGCAGTTTTGATGAACTTCATCTGTGCTAGAGATGCTAATTTTTGAAAATGGCAAACTTGAACTGTTTGCAGGCCATGCAACTGGGGGAGAGATTCATTAGAAGGCTAGAGGAGACAGATGAGAGGCAGGGATCAAACTCTTCCATGGTTACATTCCAACCACTCTGTCTGGCCAGTAAGTCATCAACATTTCCCACTGATGTGCAATGAAGTGTCCAATCTATGAAAAGATGATCCAGCATTGGACACTACAACTTTCTAATCCACACTGGCCATGGCACGACAACTCTGAAATGGGATTGTTCCATTTCACAGGTACAGGCTTACTGGTGGATTTGAATAAACGGATGTATACAGTTGCATTACGGGATTTGAATTGCACATTTATTTCTCTCCTTTACAAGTTTTTGGTATCTATAGTACATTTCTTTAAAAAAAAATTACTGGTCGGATTGCAAACTGGTACAACCACTCTGGAAATCAGTTTGGTGGTTCCTCAGAAAATTGGACATAGTACTACTTGAAAACCCAGATACACCACTTCTGGACTAATACCCAGAAATTGCTCTAACATGTAATAAGGACACATGCTCCACTATGTTCATAGCAGCCTTATTTATAATAGCCAGGAGCTGGAAAGAACCCAGATGTCCTTCAACAGAGGAATGGATACAGAAAATGTGGTACATTTATGCAATGGAGTACTACTCAGCTATTAAAAATGATGAATTCATGAAATTCTTAGGCAAATTGATAGAAGTAGAAAATATCCTGAGTGAGGTAACCCAATCACAAAAGAACACACATGGTATGCACTCATTGGTAAGTGGATATTAGCCCAAAACCTCCAAATAACCAGGATACAATCACAGACCACATGAAGCTCAGTAAGAAGGAAGACCAAAGTGTAGGTGCTTCGGTCCATCTTAGAAGGAGAACAAAATACTCACAGAAGCAAATATGGAGATAAAGTGTAGAGCAGAGTTTGAAGGAAAGGCCACCCAGAGACTGTCCCACCTGGGATTCATCCCATATACAGTTACCACACCCAGACACTATTGTAGATGCTAAGAAGTGCATGCTGAAAGGAGCCTAATATGGCTGTCTCTTGAGAGGCCCTGCCAGAGCCTTACAAATACAGAGGCGGATGTTCACAGCCAACCATTGGACTGAGTACAGGGTCCCCAGTAGAGGAGTTAGAGAAAGGATTGAAGGAGTTGAAGGGGTTTGCAACCCCATAGGAAGAACAACAATAACAACCAACTAGACCCCCCAGAACTCCCAGGGACTAAGCCATCAACAAAGGAGTATACATGGCTCCAGCTGCATATATAGCAGAGGATGTCCTTGTCATCAATGGGAGAAGAGGTCCTTGGTCCTATGAAGGCTCAATAGATGCCCCAGTGTAGGAGAATCAAGGGCAGGGAGATGGGAGTGGGTGGATGATGGAGGAACACCCTCATAGAAGCAGGGGAAGGGCGGATGTGATAGGTGTTTTCCAGAGGGAGGGAAACCGGGAAAGGGGATAACATTTGAAATGTAAGTAAAGAAAATATCCAATAAAAATTTTTTTGAAAAAATGAAAAAAAATCATACTTGAGTAAGTGATTTCCCTGCTCCCTTCTACCCTGTGATGGTTTGCATATGCTTGACCCAGGGAGTGGCTCTATTAGAAGATGTGGCCTGTTGGAGGAAGTGTGTCACTGTGGGAGTGGGTTTGGAGACCCTCCTCCTAGCTGCCTGAGGATGCCCAGTCTGTTTCTGGCTTCCTTCACATGAAGATGCAGAACTCTCAGCTCCTCCTGCATCATGCCTGCAAGAATGCTGAGATGCCCTACCTTGATGATAATGGACTGAACTTCTGAACCTGTAAGCCAGCCCCAATTCAATGTTGTCATTTATAAGACTTGCCTTGGTCAAGGTGTCTGTTCACAGCAGTAAAACCCTAATGAAGACACACCCTTTTCTCCCCGTTTGCCTCACCCCCACCAACTCCTCTCATCTTCGTGGCCTCTTTAATATAATATGGATAATATAGGATATATGTAAATACACACACAAACATATATACACAAATGAGTGAATAAATGCATTCTGCTGCGTTGCTTTAGGGTTGACCATAAGGATGCGGTTTTAGGGATGACTGCTTGAAATTGGTAACCAGTTAAGGGACTCATCCCTGGGGAAGACTAGTTCTCCTTTTCTCAGAAGTTGTTAATTGCCTATAACTTTTCATCTAGGGATGAGGATCCATAACATTTCCCTCATCCACGGCATGGCAACTGGTGGTGTCACTGTTCAGACCTTGTGTGGACAGCCTTCTTGTTGATGTTTTAGTTGATGTAGTTTTCCTGTCACATATAGAAGACACACTCTCCTGGCTGACTTCCTGGATTCTGGCTTTTATTGTCTCTTGACCCACTCTTTTGAGTTTTAGGGTAGGGGCTGTGTTGAGGTTATACCAATTGGTGCTGGGAACCCTGTAGTCTCTTGATCCACTTTGTGACATCTTTAAGTTACAAACAACCTCCTGTCATGCCAAGAAGAATCAGCAAGAGATGTCTGATAGCTAGCTACCTGTAACTGGAGTGGCTCAGACATTTAATTCATAGGTTCAGTTCAACCGTTACAGCTAGGTCCTGACTGAGCTGGTTTTAGCTGCAGCGGGGAGTCACCTTAGGGTAGGGATACCAGAATGCTGAGACTTTGACGTTATTTCTGAGCTGAGTGACTGTGAGCCTCAAATACTTTCTGAACTTCAGTCATCTACAAGACAGCAATGTCTATACTGGTGTCATATCTACTATGTAGACTAAATGAAAACACCCATAATGTATAGCAGTTACCCCAAATGTGTTCTCAGAGCTGGAGACTTGGCATAGCCCTTCTGGACTCTACATTCCAAGATTGTTGTGTACACTTCCCCAACCCCCCTTCTTGTTCCCTCTACATCCTTCGAGATTATAAATGCAGGCTGAATTCACCCTCAGACACATAAGAGACACGTGTGAGTAGGCCGAAAGACCTTTAAGAAAAGACCAATATTTGCATATCTATTATAACTACTCACTGTAGGACTTGTTTCATTACAGTTTCTATTTGGATAATATGTAAGGTCAATACTGTCACTGTTCTGGAAAATTCATCTTTTATTAAAGCAAAATGCACTGTATTTATAGAGATAACACCTTAAATGCTACGAGAGAAGGTGCAGCAATTACACTAGCTCCCTTCGTGGGGACATCTACAGGCTCCGTGTTTTCTAATATGTTACAAGCAGGGGCATCTTTGCCTGTGCTGATATATCTCAAGTGTCAGTCCTCTGCTGAACTTGACTATGCCTGATTCTTTGCTCATCGCTTGCTGTAGATCTGGGAGCACTGAGACAGCCATATTAAGTGTGCTGAAGGCAGAAATACAACATCCTCTTCTGCATCCCCCCCATTCCTTCATTTTCAGCACACCGCAGGAGCCGTGGCAGCTGCACACCTACTTGCCATTAGAAGCCAGGTCTCTGTGTGACAGACAGGCACAGTGCCTGGAAGACACAGAGGGCTCAACTGGTATTTGTAGAATGGGTGAAAATGGCTGCCCAACGCAAGAGCTTGGGGCTTGCTCGTTGAGTTGTGTCCCTCTCAGGAACTGGAGGTGACACAACGAAAAACAAATAAGCAAAGACACATAGACTTTAGGACAGGAAACCTTGAATTCAAATCCTGGTTTTGTTACTTACTAGATATGTGACAATTTATTTAGTGAAGTGAACTTTATTATTATTTTTTAATTAGATCTGGGAATACTTGTGATAATTGTCTTTTTACAGTTCTTGGCACCTAGAAGATAAAATGCATTAGAGTTCCATTTTCCTCAACTGGTCCTTTTGGGTTAAGGATGGACACCAAAGGGTGGGTGGGATTTCCAACTTTCATTTCATTCTGTCCAGGTTAAATCTAATTGAAACAAAGGTAATCTTTTTGTATATGTGATTTTGTTTGTTTGTTTTAATACTTTGCTGTTTTTCTTTTCACTTCCTAGTCACCAGTTTCAACAATGAACAAACACCCTTGTCTTTTTGGTATGGGAAAGCTGAGTTTCCTCAGGCAGGGTTTTAAAGACTACAAAAGTCTGTAATGGCATTAATGTCACAGGAACAGTGCTCTAGTTATTTTTAATGTGTCAGAAAGCCAAAGGGAAAAGAGACACCTGTTTCCAAGTTTCGAATGCTAACTCAAATGTCAAATCTACCTATGTGTCTGGAATGCAGTGTGCTCAGAATAGTAACCTTGGTTGTCTCCTGGTGATCAAAATGTTGATGAATGTTTCAGAACAATAGGAAGATAATTTACTTGTACCTTAATAATGCATTGGATTTGATAATCTATGTATTTCAAAGCATGGAGTTTATTATAGGCATAAATATAGAGAAGGGGGTGGGAAGGGAGAGGAATTGCAGTTCCTGGGTGTGGGGTATAATTTGCAACATTGTATAACTCTCAACAGTGATAATTGCGTCTATGTCTCAGTCTGTTTGCTAAAGAGACCTTGTGGCCCATAAGCAACACACATACATTCTTCAAGTTGCAGAGGCTGCACTGTCACATTTCAGTGTCGGGTGAGGGCCCGAGTCATAGTCTGTATTCATGGTTTTGTTGTGCACACCCAGTGGCAGAGAGGATAAGGAAATGCTGGGAGATCTACTGTAAGAGGGCAATCCCATGTAAGAGGACTCCACTCCAACAATCTAATCTCCTTGCAATTGCCCTATCCAGATACTATTCTATTATTTGGAGAGTTAGGATCTCAACATAAGATGCTTGGGGAATGCAAACACCCAGACTACACCAGTGAGCCGTGGTGAAGGATGATCTAGGTAGTGTGTCAGTCTTGGTTAGACCCTCTTTAGAGAGAGAAAAACACTGGAGTTAGACCCAGCCTGTTGCCCTCCATCAAATCTGTAAGCTTTCCACCCGTCAGTGATAGCTCTTTCTTAGATATGTGTCTGATGTCTGTTTATGTAGAGGCTAAGCATTTTGGTTGTTGCCAAGTTCCACTTTTTTTTTTTGTCAGCATTTTCCAGTGTTTAATAAGTCTTCACTGCTGGTGTTCCCTGGAAGGCAGAGCTGTAGATTTAATTCACATATAACATCCTAAAGGAGACACTGACACATGTACTTGAATCACAAGGCCTTTACATCACGTGCACAGCCATAGGTAAGCTTTGAGGAGTTAGGGGTCAGTTCCAGGTACCAGGAGAAAGGCAGGGATTTGCAGAGAGGAGAGCAGTGCCTGTTGTTTGCACTCACAGAAGATGCAGACCTGAGTTAGGCCAGATCTAGGCATGTCTGAAATAAGACACAACAAGAGCAGGCCAGCCACACAGCATCCCTTTCAAACTGATGGAGCATTTAGAGCAGTAAAGTTGAGAGGAGGAGAGAAAAAACTCCTCACCTGCCCAGAGCCATTCAGTCATTCTATTCTACCTTTCCATTGTGTGCCCACCATGTTCCACCTCAGTAAGCTGTCGGCACCGATTACCCATTCACCTTCCCTAAGAGGATACTTTCTCTAGCTTGGTTCTAGGAGACCTGCTCAACAACTGGCTTTCAATAGCCGTCTCTCTCACCCCAAGGATCAAAAGTGACCTTCTTAGAGCAACCCTCGCAGATAAAAAACCATTCTCAGCTTGTTACATTCTCAGTGATGTTCTTCCACTGGTGAGGATTTGTCATGTTTTAGAGACTGGTGCTGTCAGTTGCAATCCCCTCTAAGGAGTGTGTGATGGTCCTTGGCTTACCCACAGGGGAACTAAGATTCCAAAGGTTGAAATTATTCTAGGTAGGGTCCAGACACAACACTGTGTGTTTAAACCATGTTCTCCCCATCTCTCCCTACCTTTCTCACTTGCACTGATCATCAGGATATACAATGGGAAGATCTTAAATTCTAGGGTCAAACTGTACCAGGGTGTCTGCTCATGGATGAGAACCAGAGATAGGGGAACCTAGAGAATACTAGTGATCTTTCTGGTTAATCAACCTTCCTTCCTTCCTTCCTTCCTTCCTTCCTTCCTTCCTTCCTTCCTTCCTTCCTTCCTTCCTTCCTTCCTTCCT
>NC_034595.1:54369983-54390223 GCF_900095145.1 Mus pahari
CTCCCTCCCTCCCTCCCTGCCTCTCTCCCTCCCTCTTTCTCTTTCTCCTTGTTCTAAAACTTAAAGCAATGCCCTTGAGTTACCCTCTGATTATAGATGTGGCTACCTACCAGGCCAGGCTTCTTTCTCTTTTTTTCATTTGACTGGCAGTAGAGGCCAAAATTATGCCTGAGTTTATGCCTATTAGGAGAATCCATTTCTTTAAAGAGATATTTGTCCTCTTAAAGGCCATATGGTGCGCTAGACAAGGCTCAAAACACCACAGCCTATAGCCGGGGCTCTTGGACCGTGCATCCTGGTAGATTGAGAACATGATTCAGATGGAGGTACTGGATCTGGGTCATAGGCACTGAAGAAAAGGATGGAGACCACCACACTCAGCTAAGGAAAAAGCAGAGGACCTGGCTGAGGAGCATCGCAGAAGTCAGATGCTCTACCAAGGCGCAAGCACAGCCAGCATCCCTAAGTCACATATTGGCAACCAAGCCATTTCCCTCTCCCAGGTTCTGTGGAACAGAGGCAGGACAGGTTTTCAGTTTGGGGCTGCAGGTGGAGGCAAGCAGCCAGGTACTGCCCTCACCTACAACTCTGTTCCACCATTACCTTTCCGATGACATCTTCCTGGTTGGCCTGCTGTCAGCTCCCAGCGAGCCAGTCTCCCTCAGGATGTCTCAGTCAGGGTCACAACACCTTTCTGCTGGTCCTGCCAAGTCTGCCACTGTTCATCCTAGTTCAGGCTCTGAAAGCCCTTCAGGAGTGGGATGCCAAAATCTCTGTTTATTCACTCTAATTTAAGGGTTTGTGTGCCAAAAATATTCTAACATGTATGAGGAAAGTGTCATTGCAGAGTGAGGAAAAAAATTGCCATAAAGCTACACAGCGCTTCACTAAGAATGTTGAATTATTGAATCCCCAAACTCTTGTTTAAAAACAGAGAAATAGACAAAAAACCAAAATCAAAATCAAAGACAAAACCAGGAGAGGTCTGTGTTATCTGAGGCCTCAGAAATAAGTCAAGGGCAGATGTAACCCGTGTATATAATCTTTAATTTTCTCTTAACTCTCACTGCCTGCCTATTTAAAAAAAAAACAAAACATATTTTAGCTTCAAACATACACGACTGGCTATCGACACCAAAAAAACTGAAACAAAATCAGCAGTGTTTATAATGATGGTTACAGTGGATTTCCCAGCATCTAGGGCTGTGTACCCTACTCTCATGTTCTCTAGTTGTAAATGGAGGCTCATGGTTTGGTGTAAAAAGCATAGACTGACCTAGAGCTTGCTCGCTCCTTTCCCCCTTTTATGAACATAGATTTTTCTCATATAATATATCCTGGCTATGCTTTTAATTACCTCTACTCCTCTTAGTTTCCCCCTCCCTCTGAATCTGCCATTTTCTGTCTCTCATTAGAAAACAAACAGGCTTCTAAAGGATTGTAACAAAACAAAATAAAATGCAATATAACAAGGTAAAACAAAACCCAACACATCAGAATTGGACAAAATAAACACATAGAAGGAAAAGACCCCATCAAAAGGCACAGTAAATAGATATAGATGCAGAGACCCACTCCTCATTCACACATTCAGGAATCCCATAATTGTCCTCTTATGAGGACATAATTGAGGAGAATTGTCCTCTTCTTGACCTGGAAAACATAATATATATGCAAAAAACCTGTAGGGAAAAAGAGAGAGAAGAAAAAAGATTAAAAATATATAAATAAAATAATACAAAATAAGATAAAATTTAGAAAGAAAAAGAAAAAAAGAAGAAAGAAGCAAGCAAGCAAAGTCCTGCCAGGACACTATAAGAACAAGGAGCCTCCAGAACTACCGTACGTTTATTTTCTCCTGGCCATCTACTGTTGGGCATACAGCCCAACCTTACAAGGAGTTTGTTTCAAGTGAAACTCCCTTGGAGAAAACTAAATTTTCATTTGCAAGTGGTTATTGACTGGAGACAGCTTCCGGGTTAGGGTGGGGCATGTGGCCACTTCTCTTTCAGTTCTGGTGCAAATGAGCGCAGGCCTCGTGCATGCTGCCTCAGTCTCTGTGAGGTCATGTTTGTTGATCTTGCTGGTGTAGAGAGCTTTGTTTCCTTGGTGTCCTTTATGTCCTCTGGCTCTTAAACTCTTCCCACCTTCTCTTGCACAGGGTTCTCTGATCCATGATGAGCGGGATTGGATGGAGACATTCTCTTTCAGGCTCAGTGTTCCAAGGTCTCTCACTCTCTGCATATTAAGAAGCCTCTCTGATGGTGGCTGAGTAAGGCACCAATCTACAAACACAGCAGAATGTCATTATGAATCATTTTATTCTCTCTCTCTCTCTCTCTCTCTCTCTCTCTCTCTCTCTCTCTCTCTCTGTGTGTGTGTGTGTGTGTGTGTGTGTGTGTGTGTGTCTAGTATTTATGCTTACCCTAGTTTCTTAGTTTTAGTTCTTGGTTATAGAAGCAGTGTTGGGTATAGGTTCCATCTTGTGGAGTGAACCTTAAGTCAAATCAGTTAATAGTTGGTTACTCCCACAAGCTTTGTGCCACTTTTACACTAGCATATTTTTCAGGCTGGACACTATTGTAGGTCAGAGGGTTTGCGCCTGGATTGGTGTTTTTGTTTCTCCTTTGGGTAGCATGAAAATTAAACTTTCTGTTACCAAAGATGCTAGCATGTAGGAGTGAAGGGACCATGTAGGCACAAGCTCTACTTCTCCATGTTCAGTGAGTTGTACAGGTATAATATTCAGCAATTGGACCTTGCCTTCAGTTTGTGGGGAACAACTTATAGTCTTGGCAATAGCCTGGGTTATTTGGGGATTCCCATGGTAACACTTTGGTCAACAATTCAAGTATATGTAACCCAAGCTGACATTTCTAGGAGTCATAATCTCATCACAGAGAGATCCTGATCCTTTGGTTCTTACAATCTTTACCCTCCCTCTTCTAGGATGCTCTCTGAACCTTAGGTACAGGATTAGTGTTATAGATGGCTCATCTGAAAATGGGCACTGCACAATAACTTGTCCTCTGCATTTATTAAAATCAGTTTTAAGTTTTCTGTAGTAGTATCTATCAGACACTTAATTGTGCAATCTCAAGCATATTACTTAGCTTCTCCAAGACTCATTTAATTCAATGGATAGATATATAAAGATTATCTTCTTAGAGTTGATGAGAAGTGCATTTGTCAGGCTTTGTTGGAGATGGAACACATACTGGGTGATTTTTTAAAAAAAGCAATACAACAAACCAACAGCCAATATCAAATTAAATGGTGAGATACTTGAAGCAATACCACTAAAATCAGGGACAAGACAAGGATGCCCACTCTCCCCATATCTATTCAATATAGTACTCGAAGTTCTACCTAGAGCAATACAACCACAAAAGGCGATCAAGGGGATACAAATTGGCAAAGAAGAAGTCAAGGTATCACTATTTGCAGATGATATGATAGTATACATAAGCAACTCCAAAAATTCTACCTGAGAACTTCTACAGCTGATAAACAACTTGAAGAAAGTGGCTGGATATAAATTAACTCAAATAAATCAGTAGCCTTCCTTTTCACAAATGATAAACGGGCTGAGAAAGAAATTAGGGAAACAACACCCTTCACAACAGTCACAAATACTATAAAATATCTTAGGGTAACTCTAACCAAACAAGTGAAAGATCTGTATGACAAGAACTTTAAATTTCTCAAGAAAGAAATCAAAGAACACCTCAGAAAATGGAGAAATCTCCCATGCTCATTGATTGGCAGAATTAAGATCATAAAAATGGCCATCCTACCAAAAGCAATCTACAGATTCAATGCAATCACCATCAAAATTCCAACATAATTCTTCAAAGACATGGAAAGAACAATTCTAAAATTCATCTGGAAAAAAAACCCCAGAATAGTGAAAACAATTCTTAACAATATAAGAACTTCTCTGGTAATCACCATCCCTGACTTCAAAGTGTACTACAGAGCACTAGATACTAGTGCATGGTATTGGTACAGGTTGATCAATGGAATAGAATTGAAGACTCAGAAATAAAACCTCACATTTATGGACACTTGATGTTTGATAAAGAATCTAAAAATATACATTGGAAAAGAAAAGGCATCTTCAATAAATGGTGCTCCTCTAACTGGCAGTCTATATGTAGAAAAACGAAAATAAATCTATATTTGTCAGCTTGCACAAAGCTTAAGTCCAAGTGGATCAAGAGCCTCAACATAAAACCAGTTACACTGAATCTAATAGAAGAGAAAGTGGGAAAGAGCCTTGAACTCACTGGCATGGGGGTTGGGGGGGGATTAGGGATAAATTTCCCAAATAGAACTCAAATGGTTCAGTCTCTAAGATCAAGAATTGATAAATGTGACCCCATGAAACTGAAAAGCTTCTGTATGACGAAGGACATAGTCAACTGGATGAATCGGCAACCTACAGATTGGGGGAAAAAACTTCACTAACCCCACATCCAGTAGAGGACCAATATCCAAAACATATGAAGAACTCAAGAAGCTAACTGCCAAAAAACTAAACAACCCAGTAAAAATATGGGGTATAGAACTAAATAGAGAATTCACAACAGAGGAATCTTGAATGGCTGAGAAACACCTAATGAAATGTTCAATGTCCTTAGTCATCGGGGAACTGCAAATCAAAACAATCCTGAGATTCCATCTTATACCAATCAGAATAGCTAAGATCAAAAACTCAGGTGACAGCACATGTAGTGAGGACATGGAGAAAGAGGAACACTCCTCCATTTCTGGTGGGATTGCAAAATGGTACAACCACTCTGGAAGTCAATCTGGAGGTTCCTCAAAAAACCGGAAATAGATCTACCTGAAGACCTATATATACCACTCTTGGGTATATACCTAAAAGATGCCCCACCATGCCACAGGGACACATGTTCCACTATGTTCATAACAATCTTATTTGTAACAGACAGAAGCTGTAAACAACCCAGATGTCCCACAATGGAAGAATGGATACAGAAAATGTGATTAATTTACACAATGGAATACTACTCAGCTATTAAGAACGAAGACATTATGAGTTTTGCAGGCAAATGGATGGAACTAGAAAATATTATTCTGAGTAAGGTAACTCAGATCCAAAAGGATATGCATTTTATGTACTCACTAAGAAGTGGATATTAACCAAAAAAGTACAGAACACCCAGGATACAATCCACAGAACTCAAGAAGATTAACAAACCCAAGGGCCCAAGTAAGGATTCCTCAATCCCACTTGGGAGGAAGAAGAAAGCAATCATGGGGGCAGAGGCGGGGAGGGACCCGGGTGGGAGGTGACAGGGAGGTGAAAAGGAGAATATGATCAGGTATTGGGGGAAATCAGGACTGAAGCCCTGAGGGTCAGCAGAAAGAATGGAAACAGGCAACCTCAGGAGGTAGGAGGTTGGGGGACCCTATAGAATGTACCAGAAACCTGGGAGCTGAAAGACTCTCAGGACTCAAAGGGGGGACCTTAGATGAAATACCCTACAGTGGGGAGAGGGAACTTGTAGAGTCCACCTCCAGAAGAAAGACAGGGCATCAAGTGGAGGGATGGGACTGCCATCCCACAGTCAAAACTCTGACCCAGAATTGTTCCTGTCTAAAAGAACTGCAGGGTCAAAAAAGGAGACGAACCTGAGGAAAAGGCGGTCCAGTAACAGGCCCAACTTGGGATCCATCTCAAGGGGAGGCTTTAAGGCTTGGCACTATCACTGATGCTATGGTGTGCTTACAGACAGGAGCCTAGCGTGGCTGCCCTCTGAGAAGCAGCTGAAAGAGTCAGATGCAGTTACTTAAACCCAAACAAGGGACAGAAGCTGGGACCATTGTGGTTGAATTAGGGAAAAGCTGGAAGAAGCTGAGGAGGAAGGAGATCTTGTAGGAGGACCAGCAATCTCAATTAACCTGGACCCCCAGGAGATCTCTCAGACACTGGGTCACAAATCAGACAGCATCCACACCAGCTGATATGAGGCCCCTGACACATACACAGCAGAGGACTGTCCTGGCCCCAGTGAGAGAAGATGCACCTAACCCTCAAGAAACTTGAAGCCCCAGGAAGTGGGAAGGTCTGGTGGGGTGGAGTGGGGACATCCTCTTGGAGATGGGGGAGGAGGTATGGGATGAGGAACCATCAGAGGGCACACTGGAAGGAGGATAACAACTGGACTGTAAAAGAAAAAGATTAAATAAATAAATAGACTCTCTATAAGGAATTGATCACAATGTGCGAGAAGGACCAAGAGGGAAATGAATAAAGACATCCCAAGAGTAGCAGGTATAGGAGGCCACTATCTGCCCTAGAGCTGGAAGGATGAGAAGGGGTGGCACTACAAAACCCAGACTCAGAGCATGGTGTGGACTGGAACCTTGGAGGACGCACATCCCCGGTGACTTAGGTAAGGCTTATACTTACTGATGAAGCTGCCTCATGGTCTCAGATCATGGCTTTAGGGGCTGACTATTGGAAACTGGAGCCTGAAGTGGGGTGCAGCCAGTGTTGGAGACTCTATGTGAAGCTACAGGAGGGAGAGAGAGAGAGAGGGAGAGAGAGAGGCAGAGAGACACAGAGGAGAGGCAGAGAGAGGGAGACACAGTGAGGAGAACATTCCGGCTTCCTTTCTTCCTAATCGCCTTCCCATCTCCCTGTTTGCTTCCTATTGGCTGAACCAAGGAGAAGCTTTGCAGCAAGGTCAATTTAAAAATGTATTTTCCAAATGTTAGGCTCTTTGCCACAGAGAGCAGTCTGGATAAGTTTAAGAACGCATTGTCACGGGACTAAGAATGTAATATTCTCTGGAACACCAAGATGCATGACTGTTCTTTCATCCTAGGTATCATAATGATTAGGTTCTTTTTGTTTTGTTTTATTTTGTTCTGTTTTGTTTTTTGTTTTGTTTTCCAGACAGGGCTTCTCTGAGTAGCCCTGGCTGTCCTGGAACTCACTCTGTAGACCAGGCTGGCCTCGAACTCAGAAATCTGCCTGCCTCTGCCTCCCAAGTGCTGAGATTAAAGGCGTGCGCCACCATTGCTGGGCAATGACTTAAGTTCTTAAACATGAGAGGATTGCCCTCACTAGCTGATGTAGGAAGTGTTTGGTTTGGTTGTAGTGATTGCTAGCCTCCCGCTAAGGTCAAGGGGACAGGTGCTGACTTCCTACATGTGCACACCCATCATCATCACCGTCATTCTTTGTTTTATAAAGTGTCTTTTCAAGGAGTCACAGGATGAAGTGGATCATATAACCCAGGGGTAGGAAGGTTAGGTAACTTACCCTCAACAAACAGCTAGAATGTGGCAGAGTCAAAGGTTGTCTGAAGTCTGACTCCAGCTTGATTTGCTTTTTTTTTCACCTGCGGACATTTCTGCTCAGCTAATGTTCCCATCCTGCTCCTGAATTCAAATACATTTGCATGTTTTCCATCTTTTCTTTCTGATAGGCAGTTTGTGTTATGTTTTCCTCATTTCTTTTTTTTTTTTTTAAGATTTATTTATTATTATATCTAAGTACACTGTAGCTGTCTTCAGACACACCAGAAGAGGGCGTCAGACCTAATTACGAATGGTTGTGAGCCAGGACCTTTGGAAGAGCAGTCAGTGCTCTTACCCACTGACCCATCTCTCCAGCCCATTTTTCCTCATTTCTAGTGGGGGAAGATTGAGTGCAATATGGTTTTAAAATAATCCCTTTGCTATATTAGCCCTGGTACCAGGCTTGGGCAAGGGAATCTGATGCCCTCGTGATCAGGGCTAATCAGGTCTGCGATCATTTCCCTGCACGAGATAGAGATAGACCCTGGGGCTTGCACATACCTGGTGATGGGGATGAATCATTGCATTTAAGAGCTCGTCTCACATCTCAAGTTTCCAACACTACGAAGCTAAACAAGTTGAACCCAACAGCATGAGTTCCTCCAGAGACGGCTTTCTAGCTCCGAGTCTGTACTATTATGGAATAGCAGATGAAAATGAATACTACCATAGAGCATGGCCACAGCTTCAGGAAGGGCCTTTGTGGAGGGCAGGGTCGTCTTGTGGCGACCAATAACGAGCACTTGCAAATGCAGTGGATGATGGCACAGAGCCTTCATTTCCCCTTCTAGCCAAGGGAAATGTTGATCAGGCTGCCTGGCTCCCTGCCCGTTCATCTGCTGCAGAAACTGGATTTGGTGTCCTTATGGGCTGGGCTCCCAGACTTACCATCTAGTTGGGCCTAATCAAAAAATGTTTTTCATTTTACCCAGATCGTGAAAGAGGCATAAAGGTGGGCCTGCGCAATGGTGGTCAGTCTGTTACCTTCTCGTTCCTGCGCTGCACCTGCAAAAAGAGCCAGTTATGGCTTCATCCTAGCCAGACAGGCAGTCGCTTCTGTCCCTAGACGCTCCTCTTGGTGGCAGCAAAAAAAAAAAAAAGTCTCTGAAATTGACCTTGGAGTGGGAGGGATGAGGGCTGAGGTCAGAGGTGAAGCTGGACACTGAGATTCAAGGAATTTGTGGGCTGGAATCCCCTGGGGTAGTGAGTGGGATAGGGGAGGGGAGAAAATGGGGTAGGGGGGCCTCTCAGGTGGTGGGGAGCTGAGGAGGGGATGGGTTTATCTCAGATCCCTCAGGTAAAGAGGGAGTGGGGAAGGCACTGTGCACTGACTCAAATAAAAGGTGGGGGTGAGGTAGAATCTCAGTCAGATTTCTGCATGCTCTCTCTGCCAGGCTACCAGAAGGAGGGTACCTGACAGTGCCTGTTAGAGGAGGAGAAATGGAAGAAATTAAGCAGGGTTCTATTTGGGGAACCCCTCGAGACTGGTAACGGAGGAGCCCTGCTGACTGCATTGCCCAGGGAGTCCCGTTTTCCCGAGAAGCACACATAAGGCTGAAAAACCCCACTTTTGATTCAGCAAATCCTGATTTGAACCACACTGGGATGAAACATCCCCCACGTGGCTCTTAGTATCCCAAAGCAGACATAAGTCTCCTCCTTCAAAGGGTGTTATAGGTGGCCAGGGAGGGGGCGGCAGGCACAGGAACCTGTTGACTAGTCTAGTTCAGCTGGGAAATAGGCTGCTGTAAGCAGTGGTGCAGTGGGACTTCCCAGCTGGCTGGGGACCTGGGAGGGCTTCATTCAAAGCTGACAGATGTTACTATCTGATGTGATAGAAGGCCGCGAGAAGCACTTGAACAGGTAAGTGACAAGATCGGGGCTGGGCCGTAGTGACAGCTCAGTGGATTGTGAAAAGGGCCACTACCTTGCATTGATGAGCAAATATACACCGTGCTCATTCAGCAGGGATGCCACAACAGTAACATGGCTGTGAGGTTGGGGGTCCCAACCAAACCAAGAAAGGGTGGGGAAGGATGGGGCTTGGTCAATCAGTCTTTGTATTTAATGCGTCTCTATCTGCCCAACACTCTTTGTATATCAACTCATTGATCCCCTATAACAATGCTAAAAGTTATTAATAGGTCCCATTCTAAGTGAAAGAGTCAGTGATATTAGCCTCTCAAGATGTCTTCAACCAGCACTCACAATTTCATCTTCCAGCGAACAAAAGCAGGTTCTTCCTTTTAGCCACTCGGTGAATCCATCCATCCAGTCTTCCTCTTCTTGTGGCATGTCAGTGCTGACACATTTGCTATTGGAGGGTTATCTAGCCCCTCCTCTGTTCTTAGAGTGGTTCAATGTGGCATAATGGTTGGCAGTCTTGGCGTTTCATACCCTATGACATATTATCCCCTACTAAGCCACTGGTTTCATTTCCTACCTACAGATTCCCCAGTGCTCGTCCATTTTGCTTTTGTTGTTGTCACAGGGGTCATGCAGGTCCTCTGCATTATACCCAGAGGTTTCCTTGTTTCCTCCTGAGTCCTTTTGGTCCCCGCCACAGCTGTGTGAGCCGAGGGACACTTCTGTTTTTTCAGCTGTGGAGAGTGGAACTCAGAAAGTTTAAGGAACTTGCCCAGAGTCACACTGCTAGGATGTGGTGTTGGAGGTTGGTTTCATACCAAAGTTTCCTTCACGAAGAGGTGAGGCTCTCTTCTTCTGAAATGTCCTTTTCCACTACACCGAAAAGCACCAGGACTCCTCCACAGACAAGTGACATGTCTGCAGCTTCATGGGATCTGGGTAGGAAGGCAGAGGTAAGAGAGATGTTTCTCCTCTCCTATCTTTAGTGGTGGATAAATCTATGTGCCCTCAGCACTTGACGGTTCACAGAGCATTTTGTACTTGCTACTGTCCTACACCCAAGGACCTCTCTAGAGACCGAAGCACACAGTTCCTACCTCATCTTGTGTGGAAGACAAGGCAGAGGTGAGAGTGAGCAGACCCAGACAACTTAATGAACTGTGGGATGTGTGCCAGGCCTCCGCAGCTGGTGTAGTCAGCTTCCGGCCCACTGTACTGTACTTTCATTCACCCAGCATGGTTTCAGAGTCTTCCATCTTCCCCAGTTTCCTGTAGCCACACTGGACTCTTCTGCTTGTCAGTGGTGAAACTTTCTCCACAGTGTCTTCTGTGGGGGCAACTTGATGGCAAGCTCTTTCTCTAAGCCAAGGCTCTGTTTACACTTGGGAGCACCTGTTCTTTTTCTCCTTTGATTTGGTGGGTCTCATCTGCATCTTGATACTGTTCTTCTGCATTTCAAAAGTGCAAGTCTAAGACACTAGAGCAAGCCCTGCTGTGAACAAAAGTATCTCCAGTTTCCCTTTTTCCATTAATCCATGCATCCAAGTATCCATTCCTTCCTCCCCATTCATCTACCTATCCATCCATCATCCATCCATCCATCCATCCATCCATCCATTCATCTAATGAATATTGAGAATGAAGTAAGTATGAGGCACTATCAAAAATGCCAAGACATCAAAGATCAAGATATACATTACTTCTTCTTACAGAAAAGGGAATATTTATGGGAAAATAAAAAAATAATTTTAGAAAGTAATGATTGCAATTAAGAAAATAAAACCATGAATGACTATATATGCTGTTTTAATTTGAGTGATCAAGAAGGCCTTTTGGATGCAGCAACATCAGAACTGCTTTGTGTTCCTTCATTATTTTGGAAAATAATCTTCTAGGTAGAAGGGATAGGAATCACATAGGCAGTGTTCCGGGAAGAAGGGATAGGAATCACATAGGCAGTGGTCTGGGTAGAAGGGATAGGAATCACATAGGCAGTGTTCTGGGTGGAAGGAATAGGAATCACATAGGCAGTGTTCTGGGTGGAAGGAATAGGAATCACATAGGCAGTGTTCTGGCCTTTGACACTAGCACATCACTGAACTGAAGTTCGTGTTTTCTCCCCGGTCTTCTTCCCTTTCTCCTTTCTTACCCCACCCCTTCACTCCTTTTCTAGTTCTGCCTCCTTCTCTCCTTTTCTCTTACAGACAGGATGCCATTGGATGCTCATCATGCTCCTCCTTGAGTCTCTCAAGTGCTAGCATCATAGCCGTCTATCACCGTCATTGGCGATAATATTCTTAACATAGACAAAATATGAAGGATTTTCAGTGGCTCCGTGTCTTAGTTAAGTTTCTATTGCTGTGATAAAACACCATGACCAAGTTAATTTGGAGAAAATAGGGTTTATTTGGCTTACGTGTGCCAGGTTGTAGTCCACTGGAGGAAGCCAAGGTAAGAACTTGGAGGCAAGAATTGATGGGGAAATCACAAAGGAACATTGATCTCCGACTTGCTCCTCCTGAGTTGCTCAATTTGCTTTCTTATTATTCCTCAGGTTCACCTGCCTAGGGATGATAACAACCCCACACATCAATCATTAATCAAGAAATGCCTCAGAGCTTTGCTCACAGGCTAATACTATGGCAACATTTACTGAGTTGAGGCCACCTCTTCCCAAATGAACCCAGGCTGTGTCAAGTTTACAAAACAAAACAGCACACTCAGTTTCATTTCTGGGGAAGATAATGAAAGGCCCACAGGTTCCGAGGATTTTCTCACAATCACCAGAGATGGGGTAGAAGAGATCACATGGATGGTCTAAACGAGTGCTCACCAGTAAAGGAGACAGAATTCTGATAAAATCTACAAGGGCTTTTTTCTTCTTCTTCTTTTTCTGAATATACACAACTCACTTTCTCATGTAATACTTGAATATCTCAAAAACACTCTGTAGTTACAGAATTTTAAAGCAACACAGAAGTCCAATCTGAGAAATAATGCTAATATTTATTCAGTATTTATATTTTGTCAGGAATTATTCTAACAGCTTTACATGTAACACCTTTTTTATTTCCCCCAAAACTGAGTGAGAAGAGCTAAGTGTTATGATTAATTAAATGTTAAGGCGAGGCAGACAAGGCCCAGTGTAGCTTGCCTAAGTCCCAGAGCCAGGAAGTGACACTGCCCTGCACAAAGCCAGATTATCTGGTTCCAGAGACTTAACTCTTCAGCCTTCCCTTGGCAAGAGAACTGGTGTCCTGGTTGAAGCTGGGGGTAGGATGAAAGGGCTTTCTCCTCTTTCCCAGGGTCTTCTGACCTTGGTAGTTATGAGGTACAGTCAGAGTTAAATAAGGAAATGTAAGAGATGTCTTCTGAACTGTTTGGTTCCAGGAAGAACCAAGTCTCAGCTAGCTTGATAAAATGGACCCAGCACCATCTCTTACTGTCCATTCTGAGTTCCTGGGTAGTGCATATAATTAGGGACAAGATACAGACAGTGGAAAAGCAATGCTAGCTGTGGGACTCCATCTACTCTGGCATCACTGAGGACATCAAGAGGGAGTTGAACCTTTGTGGGTACACCTTAAAAGGAAAAGGAGGGGCATGTGTATCAGTGTCTACTGCATCCTGCTCAAACTACTTTCTCTCAGATTTTTCCCATACATAGTTCCCTCTCCCCACATTCCAAATCAACATTGCTATACTGCTCAATGTGAGCCCTCCATCCCAGGCTGGGCATAGGGACAGACGGCATGCTCCCTTAATTCCTTACTCATTGAGCTGAGTTTGGTGAGGCGTATCACCTAGTGGTCATTGGTTCTATAATTAGTCCGAATAGGCTTTAAAAAACACCTCTCTCCCACAGCCTCTGCCTCAAGGGAATTGTGATCTTTTCAGCCCTTAGTTTCCTCTTCAAGAGGGCAAGGTATTAATTTCCTTAACTCACAAGGTTGTTAAAAATAGCTGAAATTCATGTGTAAAAAGCACTTAACATATTGACTGACAGTTGATTCATGCTTAGTTAATAGTCTTTGTTTTACTAGGGCATACATTAGAAATGAGGGAAAACTTAGGCTTTCCTCACATAGATTCCCTTTCAATGTTTACCAGAAGCATGAGCTCAGATGGAATTGACTGATTCGATTTACATTTTGTTCATTTGTTTTTAAAATCTATTTTTAATATATTAATGATTGGCATAAACTGGACAAATGTGGAACATTCAAAGATTCAAATAGTATTATTCCACATACCTGCCCATTGTTTTGGTTTGATTTCTGGTCCAGCCATTTCCATTAGTCTGTGGGTATACCTCCAGTGCAGTGAGACTCAGAGGGGATGAGTCAGGAAGCCTAACAGCAGATGTGAACACCATGTTCAGGAAAGTCATTTCTCCACATCTGGACACTTTGGGAATAGAAGATGATGATGATCACTTCTGAAGCCAAATACCCGGGCCTGGAGAGATGGCTGTACTGAAGAGCTCCTCCAGAAATCATGGGTTCAATTCCTAGCACTCACACATCAGCTTACAAATGGCTGTAATTCAGGGGATCTGCTGTGCTCTTCTGCTCTCTGTGGGCACTGCACGAAAGTGATTGTGCATATGTGGGCAAAACATGCAGATACATAAAAACAATAAACAAAAATGATTTAAAATGCCATCCATTAGATGATGAGTCCCCTTACAAGGGCTGAAATAGTCTTTGCTTCACTGGTGGCCTCCATCTTTGCAGCGAATGGTTTCATCATCTGAGCCTTAGGTGTGACTGGATGCTTGTGGGACAGAAGTCAAGTAGAGTGAGGAGTTGAGAGACATTTCTAGAATCTCAAAGCCTAGGTTTAAATTCTGTCTACAGCAGGTAGCAGCTATGTGACTTCAGCAAGCTCATTTTGGTGATCTGAGCTACAATGCCTAATTGGCTAAACAAGGACTATAAGTGCATTTATCTTAAAGTTTTTCTAAGGGCTTCATGTGATAATGTATGCTATGTAGTTCCTATAGTGTTAGATGTTAATGAGCAACTCTGACCATAGTTTTTCATTCTCTATGGACTACATCATTATACATTTTCTCTCTTAGTCACATCATAGTCTAAATTCTTATTTACATATTTGTTCTTCCCCTGTGTATTTTGCCTAATGTCTAGCTCAGTGCAGCCTGTACCCTGACAGATAATCAATAAATGATTTTAGAAATCAACTAAAACATGTTGGAATGGAGATGGGTAAAGAGTTATTTTCTGAATACCCACAATAAAAAAGAAAGGTGGAAGATATTCCAGGTTTGCAAACACAAGGCAAGGCACGGTCCCTATTGAATAACAACAATATAGTCCCAAGAAAATAAAAAAACAAAGAGAATGTGGGCTTTGAATAACTTTTTAATAACAAGGCCAGGCACCTAGTATTTGAGAAATTTCTAGAAGCTAAAAAGTAGATGAATCAGAAGCATGGACAGTCATCCCAATATTCAGGTTCTGCCAGGCCCCTAGGAGATTTGCTACAACTGGAAGGCTGTTGGTGGATAAAGGCAAAAGCTGGGTGGAGGCTAAGTCCTGAATGGCAGGTTAGAAGTAGGCTTCAGTCTACAGTAAAGGAAATACAGACATGTTTTATGTAGGAAGTGACACGACTAGTTTTTAATCTTAGAGAATTTATGCATACAGGATTTAAACAGCCACTGCTAAAAATCTTATAAATCACACATGAGAGAATCATAACAGTTTAAACAATCAGATACACAGAACCCAATGGGGTATATGTGGGGATAATGAAAGAAAGAAGAGAATGATAATTAGGAATGGAATCAATGTGTCTTGATGGGAGAAGATTCAGGATGGAGCAGGATGAACCAGGACTTCTGTTCTGGCTGTGAGCTTTGACAGAGGATAAACTGTGGGACATAATGGCACCAAGAGGCTAATGATGTTGGGTTCAGTTTTAAACTACTAAGCTTACACACTAGAGTGACCTCTGTGTGAAAATGTTCACTTAAGATGTGTGTGACGGTCAGAAAGGAGGACGATATTCAGTGAACACAAAGAGAGTATCTGCTTTATTTTGCTAATCAAGCTCAGACCCTAATTATTGATCCATCCGCACTTTCATTAGTATTCTGCTCATCACCGAAGCTCATGGGCTTAGCTTATCAATGGGAAACCTGTGAATTCTGAAGTCATAAATCCAAACTGACCACAGAGACACATCTTACAGACTTTCCCAAGATCGGTTACCTCTAAGTTCTCTAAATACTCATCAGGTTTATGTTTTCAATTTATTATCTATTTTAAAGATTTACTTTTGTTCATCTTTTGTATTATATATCTGCAAGAGTAAATGAGTGTGTGCATATGCATGCTCACACTTGCACGTGTGTGTGTGTGTGTGTGTGTGTGTGTGTGTGTGTGTGGTGTGGTATGCATCCTTCTGTGCGCATGGAAGCAGGAGACGGACTTTGGATCTCTCAAAGCTAGAGCTAACGGTATTTTTAGGATGCTCAGCTTGCTACATGATTTGGACTCTGGTCCTCACAATTGTGCAGCAAGGGCTTTCAAACCACTAAGCCATTTGTGCAGCTCCCTCCAGAGGTCCAGCCTCTCCTGTTTACAAGAGACCTGTTTACAATGTTTGCATTATCTTCGTGACTCAACTCAAATACAACGATCTTTAAGGAGATTCACCCGTCTGAACCTTCTGAAACTGTGTATAATAGCTATACATAGGGCTCTGTGACTGAATGTGGAGCTTGTGAAAAAGCTTGGCTTTCGGGTTTCTAAATACGCAATGGCCAACATTTAAAGCATAAGGAATCCAAGGTATTTGAGCATCCCTCACCTGTGTTGTATCATGTGATCTCACTGTAGTCTTGGTTCTGAACATACATATGTATCTTGCAATGCTATGACCTCTGTCCTTGTACCACCCAGTGCCAAGGAACATGTCTGAAACACCTTAGCTAAGATTCTAGACTATTGTGTACACTATATGCTAGGATTTGCAGTGTGTTTATTGTACCTACAAAGTTAATTTTTATAGAAATATAATGGCTAAGTCACAGAAAGCACAGAATTAATATTTTCTTACCATCATTCTTCAGTTTGTAAGTATTAAGTTAGTATCTCACTGGATTTCATTGTATTGGAAAGAGTGATTTTAAAAACTGCTGTGTGAATTGATGACTAAAATTTCATTTAAAAAATCATTAAATAAATTGATTAGGACAGACTTTCCAACAATTTCTGCAATGGCTCTAAACATTCTTCTGTCATTTTATAATGCACATTTATGCAAAGTAGCATTTTCAGCATCGAGGATAATAAAATCAAAGTGTCAATTAACTTTAAAACACTGGAAATACTCTATGTCCTGCAGCATTGAATAATTAGCCAAGATTAAATCTTTTTTTATATAAAAATAAACAAACATGGCCACCTCACTAGTATGTGACTTTGCCTTTTCTTTTTAATAGGTGGCAAATATATATATATATATATATACACGTATGTATAATTTTTATATTTACATATAATAAGTGGTAAAATTATGAAATATATGTCTTGTTTTAATATATATTCTTTATGATTTATTACCAGTGATTGCTTGACTTGTGTAACTATCTTATGTGCCTGGACACCTGGAGTCATGTGACAAATGTGTTGAATGACTTGGCAGCCCAAGGAGAAAAGTACAATCCAAAACAATTGAATTCACATTATTACTCTGGACATCCAGAATAAAATCTTTTCAGAATCCTAGGGGCAGGATGAAATCTTGTAGATCAACCACAGTCTCTCTATTCTATCAAGGAATAACTTGTTGAGACTTTCTTCCAGCATTTACTAAGCATGTACTTTTGTCCAATAAAACCCTAGATACTTGAAATATGTAAAAAAAAGAAAAAAGATACAGAATGCTCCATCTTTTATAGTCTCCAACGATGGGGGTGAATGTTAAGAGCTAGGTCACTATCATGCATTCTAGAAGAGTGGTAACCAAGCCGCCCTTAGGGACCCTTCAGATAAAGAACTTTTTTTCTGGTGAATAGCTAGTGTGTAGTAATATAAAAGTCATGAAATCAAATCTGACTGACCTTAATTATGAGCATTATGAGAATATTTAGGTGGAAAAAATTATCAGCAGTTATACACATGCTATACCAACATACGTGTCATATAACCCTTTGGGTTTGCAAATGGAAAGAGATAGATAACTGTTTCCACATACATCTATCGAAGAGCATCGTTTTCTAGAACATGTAGAAAGATGGACCGGGGAAGTAGGCCATCCATATGATTAATCTACACCTGGAGAGAATGTGAATTGACTGAGGTTACTCTATGAAATAAGAACAGTGGTGGACTCCAATCCATAATTTCAATATAAAACCTTATTCTGTTCTTGGAGGATCTTTATGTCTGTGTTGAGCTGGATTAGACATGACCACAGCTGAGCAGGCATTTATCATATGGTTCTGACTGTGCTGGTTGGAACCTTCCACCATCCCTTTCAGCTCAGTTAGTTGTATCTGCTCAACATGACGGAACAGCTATTGTGACTAATTTATAGTCAATATATTAGTCAATGAAAAATTAAAATGTATAACATGTTACTGCAATTCCTTTAAAGACAAATGCTACTCACAGCCTTAGGCAGAGAAATCTCTCTGCAGTGAATGCTTTTGAATGCAGAGATACAAAGAATAGAGGCACCAAGAATAAGTGACTGTTGAGCCTTAAACTGGACATTTATAACAGTGCCCCAAGGCTCAGGGAACATCACAGAAGAGGGGGCAGAAAGAGTGGGAAAACAGAAATGGTCTGTGAAAGGTCACCTTCTGGGGTGACTCAGCCAGTCTGGTCACAGCCTCTCAGCAGTCCTGCTGGCCTACACAAGGCTGTACCTTTCCATAGCCACGTGGATTGGGGGCCATCTCAGGGGGCCCTGCCTTTCGTCTTTGGACTGTTTACTGATGGATTCTGAGGGAGAGGATGACACTGTTTTTAGTAGTGTACTCACTGATGAGCTCACCAGGCCCCAATCAATTACAAACCCATGTGTTTATAGAGGCTCTGAGTCACGTGAGGAAGACAAAAGAGCAGGACCTAATGGAAGCAGGAGGCAGAGACTCCTGAGCCAAAGAGTTTTTTCCTTTGAAGAAAACAGGCTTAATGCTTATTTCTATTCTTCTAGTATTGACTTAGGACATCGGAGAGACATGTGTTCCTAGCTCTTACTAGAGAGCTTTAGCAAAGCTTTGGGAGCGAGGGCAGAGGGGAAACGACAGGTGGGTAGGGCAGGGAACCTTTCCCTTTAAGGATTTCGAACAACCTCGTAAGTTACATTTGGCACTGAAAGTGTTTCTTTGACTGATCTGTCATTTTTCGCAGCATCTACTTAATAGCAATCAATGTTATTTTATTTTATGAAGTAGAAATACTTGAAAATTTGGCTGTGATTAGAATTTCTGGAAGCAAATACCACTTTTTCCTCTCTATTCCAATTATTAAATTGTAGAGGTATTCACTGCAAAAAAAATATTGGCCTACAACCTCATTTCTGAGATTAGGTTTCAGAGTGTCTTATAAAATCCTGTATTTAAATTTTAAAATGGTAATTTTGGTTGGGTATTTATAACCTGAATTACTAACATAAAAATCTTCAAGGAAAGTATCCAAAATTTGTTTGAAAAATTATTTATTTTAAAGTCATAAAGATACAAGTCTGCTAAGAATGAAGTCATAGTTTTAATCTGACAGTAATACAAGCTGAGGTTAGGAATAAAAGAACAAACATAGGTTGCCTGAGTGTGGGGGGCAATCATATATCACCCATATTTCCCATATTTAATAAAGTGTAGTAACACAGTGTGTCTCTCTGTATTTCCATTTTCCACTTTTTTCCCTGGGTTTCCAACCTTAATTCAGCTATACTCCACCCATAGCACATATACTGATATGTATGCCCCAAGGACATAGGTGGCCTGCTATGCTCATAGCCTGCCCCCCAGCACTCAAGAGAGGGACTGATATTCAAAGGAACCCTGATAATGTTTGCTGTATGAACAAAACTCAACTGTATAGAGCATCTCTTCTGAGAAATGTGTAAGCGAGGGTCATCGATTCAATAGCTTTACAAATCACTCATTTAAATATTTTATTTGAAATCCATTTAATGCACACTTAACTATTTTATTTTACTTTGTAAAAATATGTGCTTCCTTTGTGTGTGTGTGTGTGTGTGTGTGTGTGTGTGTGTGTGTGTGTCTATGTATATGCATGTCCACATGAGCAGAACTATTTGACATTTCCAGAAGATGGCATTAGATCCCCTGGATCTAGAGTTATAGGCAGTTGTGAGTTATTGGTATGGGCACTAGGAACTAAACTTTGGTGTTCTGCAAGAACAGCATGTGCTCTTAGTCACTAAGTCATCTTTCCAAGTCCAATCAATTAGTTTAGAGAGTGCAATTTAGTGGCATTTATTTCACTTGTCACACTGCTTCTCCAAGGCCAAAATCTTGTCATCACCAAAAGAACACTGGCATCCATGAAGCAGTTGCCCCCATTCCTTCCTAACCTAGAACTTGACACCCACTAATTCTGCTGCCTGTATCCACAGATTTACCTATTCTGGATAATTTCTGTAATATAACTGAATGATGTGTGTCTTTTGGGTCTGCCTTCTGTCAGCGAGGATAATGTTTTTTTTTTTTTTTTTTTTTAACAGAGATAACTTAGTATTTTTTTATTAGATATTTTCTTTATTTACATTTCAAATGCTAACCCGAAAGTTCCCTATACCCTCCCCCAGCCCCTGCTCCCCTACCCACCCACTCCCACTACTTGGCCCTGGCATTCTCCTGTGCTGGGTCATATAAAGTTTGCAAGACCAAGAGGCCTCTCTTCCCAATGATGACTGATTAGGGCCATCTTCTACTACATATGCAGCTAGAGACACGAGCTCAGGGGGTACTGGTTAGTTCATATTGTTGTTCCACCTACAGGGTTGCAGCCCCCTTCAGTTCCTTGGGTACT
>NC_034595.1:54391194-54394476 GCF_900095145.1 Mus pahari
AGCTTCCTGAGCTCTTTGTATATATTGGATATTAGTATTCTATCAGATTTAGGATTGGTAAAAATCCTTTCCCAATATGTTGGTGGTGTTTTTGTCTTGTTGACAGTGTCTTTTGCCTTACAGAAGCTTTGCAATTTTATGAGGTCTCATTTGTCAATTCTTGATTTTACAGCACAAGCCGAGGATAATGTTTTTAAGGTTCATTTCTGTGTGACTGAGGACTTTGAGCCTTCTGTGCTCTGTAGTATTCCACTACATGATGGAACACATTTCCATTACATATCTGCCATTGGAAGCTGGCTGCTTCTACCAGCTGGCTCTTGTGAGCATAGCTGTTGTGACCATTCTTGTACAAGTGTGCTTCTATGTCATCTTTTCTCATCTGGCTCTTCTCACAGAACTGCGAACTCCCCAAGAGCGCAGACTGAATTTATCTTGTTCGTTGACACATTTCCCACCAAACTAAGCACAGAAAAGATCCCATTGATGAATGGCTGAGGACAAAATGTTCAAGTTTCTTGGTATTCTAATTAAGATCAGGGATTGAATGTTCTTGAGCAACATAAAACCAAAGCCTGTAAAAAACGGGATGGCTGCAGCAGATGCAAAGGTGCAGAGCTACTTAGGGAAGCTGCTGCAGGTTGATGGTAAGATGCGGGTGGGGGGGTGGCGGCGGGTGGGGAGGACTCTGGGAGGGAAGGACTGAGGAAGTCGATGGTGCAGAGTATGGGGAGTGGGCATGAAGCCAGTGGGGAGGAAGCCAGGCCTCTGATGCAGGACAGGGTTGCCATAAGTCACTCAGGCATCCCAGAGACTCTTTGCCTCTGGGAAACAGCTCGTTTTGTATTTCATTTTCAAACATCAAAGTTTATTTCCGAAATAGAACTTGGCATTTGTGTGGAATTCTGAAGGTATTCTCCAGATGTTCAGAACTGATTTTGACTTTTAGAAGTAAACTTTTAAAATGTAAAGTTGTTCTCAGGTATTCCTTGTTTTTACTTGTGCATATTTTCTGCCAATGGTAGTAAAATATGCATAGCACAAATGTATCTGATTATCAATCTATTTTGTTTCTTGGTATGGATGTGCTTATTAGTATATGTGTGTATATAAGTTCATGCACATGCATGTGCATGTGTGTGTTTATAGAGCTGAGGTTGATGTCATGTGTCTTTCCTCAATTGCTTTCGATTTTTATTTTTAAAAATTAAAATATAATTTCATCATTTCTCTTTTCCCATTTCTCCATACAACCTCTCCCATGATTCCTCCTTTCTTTCCATTGAATTCATAGTTTCCTTTTCTTAATTGTTATTGTTATACACACACATACTACATACACATACACATACACATATATACCCACATACACACATGCACATACATATATACACACACACACACCAGACACACACACATATACACTAGATACACACACATACACACCAGGCACACACACCCCCGACACATCACATCACACACACACACACACACACACACACACACACACACACACACACACACACACACCCCTAAATACCTAAATAAAACCTGTGTAGTCCATTCAGTGTTATTTGTATGTAACAGCTCAGGACTGATCCCTCGGTATTGTAAAAGCAAACAGGGAGCTCTGCTCTGGGGAAGACCACTTCTTTTATTTTCAGCATTCCCTACTTTCCTGTAGTTCTTGTCTAGGGTGGGGCCCCATGAGAGTTCCTCCTTCCATGTGTCTATGTTAGCATGTCTATTAAAATTGTACTTGTTCAGGTCTTCTTAGCCATATTGTTGAGGTATCACTGGTGAAGCTTTCCTGACAATCTCACAGCAGACATCCTGGCCCTGTGGCACACAGGCAGTGTTCCCTGAGTCTTGGGTGAAGGAGTTCAATTGTCAGTATATCAATTGGGGTTGGGTACTCCACAATCAGTTGTTCTTGGGATTTTAACTAGTTGTGGTTTTCTATAATGGTCTCTGACTGTTGCAAAGAGAAGTTTCTTTGATGAGGGGTGAGAGTTATCCTAGACCTATGGGTTTAGGATAAATACTTAGATTATAATTAGACATTATGCTTGTTTGGTAAAGCAGAAGTAGTCGGTTCTCTTCTAAGATCCGTTACTTCACTAGTACCTGGCAGTTGGCTAAGTTTCCAGTACCAGACATGATTTCCCTTCTATTGATTAGAACTCAACTCCAATTAAACAGACATTGGTTACTGCCAATAAGTGAGTGCCACTATTGTTCCCATAGGGTTATTGTGCCATGGTCATTGTTAGGGTTTATAGGCATCACAGCTGGGTAGGACACTTGACAGCTTGAGTGCCTTCCAGTACGAGGAAAGCTAGTGTTCAGGGAGAAGGCCATATCTAGTTAGGATCATCAGAGGACGCAGCAAAGGGCAAGAAGCTCCCAACACAATATAGGCTATTGATGTTGCCCTTTGCTGCGTCCTAGAAGTTTAAGCAAAGTCGTTGTTGCTGAAGACACCAAGCACTTTAGACAGAGGATCCTCTGACTAACAACCCTAAATGAGATTTCTCATGCCAGTTTTAGGGTTTTTGCTAGCTCATCTATGGCTCATGGGGGTGTGTACATGGTCAGCATAAGTGGACTAACTTTATTTAAATTATATATGTGTATGTATATACACAGGTTCATATATAATTTTAGGTGAATAAATAATATCATTCCTATGGCTTTTCCAGACATCCTTAGTGTTACTTTTCCACCTTTCCCCCACCTTCTTTTGAACTGATCTACCTCGCCATCCCTTCTTCAAATGATTTGAATTCTGCTATTCCCTTCTCTAGGGCTCCCACCCTCTTCTTGCTTTTCCCTGTTTTCTGTGGTTACTCCAGGCTATATGCTCAAATCTGAAGGTTTGGCACCAGGAATCACAGATGAGCAGGAACAGATGGCATCTGTCCTTCTGAGCCTGGGTTTCTGTGCTCAGTTCCCTAGCGCTGGCCGTACCTGAGCATTTCTTGGTTTCACTTTCATCTTTATCTTACTTTTGAGGTCGGGTCTCTCACAGCATAAAAAGCCAATGAGCCAATGCGCTTCAGAGAGTGCTGCCTGTTTCTACCCTGTACCAGTGTTGGGCTTGTGATGGTTTGAGTGAGAATGGCCCCCAGAGGTTCATACATTTGAGTGCCTTGTCCTCAGTTGGTAAACTTTAGGAGAATTGGAAGAGATATGTCACTTGGGATGAGCAGTCAGGTTTTGAAAAACTCCAGCTTCTCTCTCTCTCTCTCTCTCTCTCTCTCTCTCTCTCTCTCTCTCTCT
>NC_034595.1:54394966-54406721 GCF_900095145.1 Mus pahari
ATGTACCCCTGGGTAGCATGGGTTGGCTTGAAACTCCTTATGTACCCCTGGGTAGCATGGGTTGGCTTGAAACTCCTTATGTACCCCTGGGTAGCCCCAAATTCATGGCGATTCCCCTCCTGCCTTTGCCACCCGAGTACTTGAATCAGAAGTACAGGCCACTGTACTTGGCCTTTGATTCCCTGTTATCAATGTTTTTTATTTGGCATAGAAAATAATATTTTATTTTAATATTTCCATACATATACAAATCATTCTACTTTGCCATAGTTGTCCACCATCTGTCTCTCACCTGCCCTCCACCATCTGTCTCTCATCTGCCCTTCAGTTGGTCTTTTTATCCTTCACAACAGTTTCTCTTCTGCTTTTTTATAATATATGTAACACACATAATATTACAAAATGTACACACATATATCTAGAGCAACTTAAATCTAGAGCAACTTATGAGAGAATATGTGATATTAGATGTGCACAGTAGTATTAACTAAGACACACGGTTGTGCAACAGATTTGTTGAACACTCTTGTTTTCTATGACTGCAACTCTACACATTGAATTTAGGTACATATTTGTTGAACGCTATCCTCTGCCTTCTAGAATCAAAAATAATTTCTACTGTGTATTCTACTACTTTCTCCATTTAAATTCAGAAAAGGTGTCTATTTTCATATATGAACAGTGACTTATACAGTGTTTTTATAATGTCCTCTATTTAAATGAGATTTCTCTGTATTTTTGTTACAGGATGCTCCTTACTTCCTTCATAATTTGATACAAGGTCAAGAGATCATAGTGATTTATCCAAGATCACAGATGGGAGAGAGAGAGAGAGAGAGAGAGAGAGAGAGAGAGAGAGAGAGAGAGAGACTGGGATGTGGAGTCTTCCCCTCTGCATCCTCCTACCGCTGATTCCGCTGATTCATCTTGGATAACACGAACAGGTCGATTTGTCACAACATTTGGGCTTTCTATGAGAGGAGGTAAAAACTTCAAAATAAATTTCATTTTTCTGATTTTAAAAAATCTTTGGAAGCATCTAATATGCCTTTCTCTTTTCCCCAACCTGCCTACTGTAAAATATTTTCTTAGCTTTTATTTATTGTTCTGAATATTATTAACATGCATGTTTTAGCCACTGCATTCAGTGTTAGGGTGTGGGAGCCAGATCTGGGCTTGCACTCTGGATTTGCCTAAATTAGCTGGGTGACCTTGGAGGAGTTATTTAACCTCTCTGAGTTTCAATGGGCCCATATGTAAAATGGTGATGACAATAGTACCTACCTCATACTGTCCTAATGAGAAGCAAATGAGCTACTGTATCAAAATTGCTTAGCATGCTTCCATTAGCCACTGCAAACAATGAATGGCAGATGTTGTTATTGTCCAAAAATATTAAAGGAGTAGTTCATCCAGCTGGGCCAATGTTTTGTTGAAGGATTGAATGCTCACAGCTAAGATGTGTTGAAAGATCACAGAGTTTTAATTCAGATAGCAGTAAGTACCCATCTCTTTGTCCATTACTTACAGTTGGGATGGACTTGCATATTGCAAAATATCCAACTTACGGGTTGCTTGTAAAGAAATTGGAATGCTCTTAAAACAGTTCACTAAGTGTAAGCTACTGCTAATGTGTACTAGCATAAATATTACTATACATTTAAAAATACTGACTTTGCAGGGATCCAAGAGATACAGTTGTTCAGAGAGGGACTGGAGGGGAATGCTCTCTTAGCATTGAAGATGACCTTTGGAGATAACCTTCAGACACTACAGTAGAATATGAATGATGACTAATACGTATCTTAAAGTCTAGACCCCAAACACTGAGGTTGTTTGTAGCTTGAGGATATCTTTCCTGTGTTTGTTTTGCTCTTCATTCTGGCCCAAAGCTTTTATATCCAGGTCAACAACCATTTCTTGAGCTTTGACTCTGTCTCTGCACTGGTTACTGTGGGAACTACAAAGACGAATGAACCGATAGTTGGGTTTCCTTTCAGTCCACACTCTTGGGTGTAAGGTTGGCATCTGTTTTCGGGGCTTTAAACATGTTAGAATGCCAATAGCTACATATATTTCTCCAGTTTTAGCTTCTCCTCGACCTTCCAACTCCTCAGCATCTGCCTATTACTCATGTTTACTTAGATGTGAAGCATCTTATAGGTGTCGTGAGCAGAACAAAACTCTTGTCCCCCACCCTTCCGACAGTGTTCCATGTCCCTGTCCTTGCCCAGTACATAATACATCAGTAAGGAGCACCAGGTTTATTCAACAGTTGAGGTGAGAGGACTGGAGTGCTCCATGACACAGATCTGACCCATGCTCTTTCAATACACCAGTTCAAACCAGAGCTTCAGTGTCAGGACCTAACCCTATCCCAACCATTTCACACCAGTCACTGTCCAGTGCTACCCAACTCAAGTGTCAATCTCTCCCTTGGCCCAGTGCTTCCTTGTTTATTCTCTTGTTCCAAGTATTTGCCTCTGGGCTCATGTTCTAACACAACCCAAGGACCCTGTTCTCAGAGACTGCAACGCGAGACTGCTCAGTAGACCCTCCACCGAGCAGGCTTGCCAAATTGAAGGCAAAACTCACCCTTGCTTGCTTAGAGCTCTCTAGGTCTTTCTTTAAGAAATTCATAGAGGAGTAAGAGTATCTTTAGATCATATCCATGCCAGTTGCTGGCAGCTCTTCTAAGACGCTCACCCCTCTCTTAGAGTAGCAGTCTATCAGGAGCCTTGGGTCTGGCTCACATCTCTGCTCTCACCTAATACTCATCCTCCTCTTCACTGCTCCCAGTCAGCTACCATCCCCTCTCCTCAACTAACTCAGGTCCTTCCTCTGCCCCTGCTGCTCTCTATCTGAGATGCTCCTCTCTAGCATGCTCTCGCGGTGGATATTCTCATTTTGATCAAATAGATGGTGAAATATGCCTCCCAGGGACACACTTCCTAATTATGTATGCTTTAGCTAGTATGTGTTGGTACCTTACATATCTGCCTTATCTTTCTTTATAATATTAATTTTGCCTGACATTATTTACTTGTTTGTCTATTTAACTGTTCTGTCTCTCTCTCTCATAAGCACGCACTTTTCATGAGGGCAGAAAATTTCACTCAGTTAAATCATTGCCATAGTTCCTACATGAGCTACCATGTAGCAAGCACTCAATAAATATGACAGCCAAATGAATATACTGTACAAAAATTCAATCATTGGTTCATGGATTTCATCACTGACACTCACCCAGTAATAAACGGCTATGTTCTGGCATCCTCCAAACATCATATTCTTTCATCCCGTACAGCTGTGGTCCTCATCTTTACAACTTCACAGAGGATCATGGTGAGGAAGATGCTGAGCTGCAGAAGTGTGACTTGTCAAAGGTGGCCATCAAGGTCTCTGGTGGGTTCCATCATCCCCGAACCTCCCACTGTCACAAATAATTACCTATTATATCCAGGAGCCAGCTAGCCAATCATTAATTGTGACAATTTATAAAGTCTAAAAAAGGGAAAATATATAAATTACGACAAAGATATAGTTTATTTTGGATAGCATGTTAGCTAGTTTTGTTGCAATAACAAATAACAACAGTATCTCAAAGACCTATGGCAAGAAATCCTTATTACTTGCTCCTATTGCATGAGGGATGTGGCTTATCAGGGATCATCTGAGTGCAACTCACCTTGTTGACCTTCTTATCCATCAACTGAAATGGAAGGAACGCCCCATCTAGCATATGCATTTAGGCAGCAATGAGGGGAATCAGGTCAAACCATGCAGGCACATGCAGAATTCATGATCAAACGTATTCCTAATATTTCATAGGCCAGAGTATGCTACATGGTCAAATTCAAAATCGATAAGTCAGGCATACATATTCCTTCTTCAGGATGAATAGGTGTATCACATGACAATGGGTAGGGATATATAATTGAATCACACAGGAGGAGAACTAACTCAGAAAACAATTCCCAGTCTCTCACAGGAGAAAACGCTTCAAACAACGGGGTCCATGGAATAAAAATATAAGAGACTTCTTCACATCATCTTCATAGGTAAAGAGTCATCATGTCTCAGAGGGCATCTTTATTTGGGCAAATAATACATCATTTTATCTCCACAAGCAATGGGTGACTCCAGAGAGAATTCAGCCATGTACTCTTTTGTGCATTAATTCTGTGAAGACTTTGAGACACTGGGGAGGGAAACTTAGGTCAACTTCATAAAAGACTGATGTGAAAACCAGCTGTTAAATTATTCGTTTAAAATAGGAACTACGCATTTTTCAGCAGTCAAAATATTTGGTATACTGTCTGGAAGATCTTTTTGTTTTGCATCCTGGGAAGCTGAATTAGGCTTGGTGAACAGGCATTAGAATAAAAGAACACACATACACACACACACACACACACACACACACATTGGAGTGTTTTTACTATTTGTTATTTTTATCTTCTGAACTCTGCAAAATTACTCTTCAGTTAATATTGTCTATAGAGGCATTAGGCATTAGTGGACAGATTTTTATCCATTGAATAGCATCCTATTTCATTTTTTCTGGGAATAGACTTCATATTACATTTCTAGAATTTCATACATCCCCGTTGCTTGGCTGCACTCTATGGTTTCCAGGAGTCACTATCTTCTCTAATGACGTTGTCTAGTAATTGTTGATTGACCCATGAGTGGGCATTTAATATATGTCTAACCCATAAGAGCACTGGCTTTCTCTTTTTAGAATTCAAACTAGAAAAATGTCTCAATTCTCCATTCTGCAAATGAAAGGCAGAGAATGGGGAAATCAGCCATCTATGTTTCTATATTTTCTCTGATGAGGATGAGGAAAATGCAGATGAGAGGCAATCAAACTGATATATTGAAAGAGTCAGATAAAGATGTAGAATGATAAACATATGCCATTTTCCACACATAAGTCCTTTCCAAGCCCCACATCTGATTGTCCTTGGTGTCTGGTCATTTCTGCCTTAAGAACACTTGAAGGGCCTGGAGAGATGGCTCAGTGGTTAAGAGCACTCACTACTACTCTTCCAGAGGTCCTGAGTTCAATTCCCAGCAAGCACATGGTGGCTTATAGCCATCTGTAGTGGGATCTGATTCTCTCTTCTGGTGTGTCTGCAGTGCACCCATAAATACCAGGACACTTGATCATTCATCCCTGCTTTTGGATCCTGTGAATAATTAATTCTTCCTCTTTCGGCAAAGGTTGCTTAGGTTGCATTGTTGCTTCTTGCAAACAAGTCCTACTCTGAAGTATAATGACACTTAAAGAACGAGCCCAGGGAGAGCATAAAAGGCTATATCAAGGGTGGACAGAGGAAGGGGGTCTGGGCTCAACAGCAAGATGAGACATGAGACCAAAAGTGGAGATGGGGCCATGGTCAGGTGCAGAGGATAGTTTTAAGAGGGAAGATGCCAACACACACACACACACACACACACACACACACACACACACTTTTTGGAGGTAATTAGGCAAGATGGGATGAAAATCACATTGGTCTGTCAGGAGGCTGCTGATACTCTCAGGATTAAGGATGAGCAGAGCATGTGGGTGCAGGAGTCAGACAACATAGCAATCAGTACTTCTGAAAACCCGTAGGCCTGAATGATGTGTTTGGCACTAAAAACAAGAAACAAGGCTAATATTAGAAGAGGAATATTGATGGCAAAGACTTGGAATCCCCTGTCTTAATATGGAAGAAATATGATCAATAAGTATTTACTGAACATACACTGCATTTTAGATACTACTTAGGTAATGAAATACACATATGAATAAAATACATGCAAGAGTAAATAAATTATGATACTAGCACAAAATTGGATACTAGCATCCTCAAATGATAGCACTGAAGACTAGCCAAACAATAAAAGTCTGTTGTAGTTCATTAAAATTGTAAAATAAGTTTAAAAAGTAGCATATACATGAGACCACTATTTTTTTTTAAACTATGCACACTGAGTTTGATACATATACAAAAGAAAGAGACTAGAAAGATACACAGAAACTTAGTAGTGCTTAATCCTGGTGTGTTCAGATTATGAAAATTTTCACTTTATGCCTTTATTGGTCTTTATTTTCTAAACTTTCTGTACTTCATTGGTGTTACTTTATAACAAGAAAAATAACATAAAAATGATGTATTTCTTTTAGTTGGAGATGCCAGAGTTAATTGCTGATGTTTCTCAGAGGAACACTTGCTCGAGTTGCTGAGATATGAACAGAAGTGATCTGTGTAGGGTCAGAAAGATGGCTCAGTGGGTAGAGACACTTGCTGCCCAGCCTTGGGACCCACATGGTAGGAGATGTGACCTGACTTTGGAAGTTGTCCTCTGACTTCCACATAAATACCACAGCACAAACACATGGCCAAAATAAATAAAACATAATAAAACATGTAAAAAGAACTGATTGCACTGCTTTGTCAGAGGCGGGTCCTTGAGGAGAATTGGGGTGCAATATGTGGGGTTAGCAAAGTGAGAAGTCAGACTGTTAGGCCTGCTGACGCTCAGATTAAAGTGGATGGATCCCTGGAGCAAGCATCTCCCACAAGGCTCAATGTCGCTGACTCTGCATGGCTAAGTCTTCCCCTGCACCTTTGGATTATAATGTAATCGCAGCCTTTCTCCCTTCTCTTTCTTCACTCTAAATTCTCCCATCTACTCCTCCTTTCTCACTTTCAAATTCATGATCTTGTTTTGCCATTAGTTGTTATTGGGCACACACACACACACACACACACACACACACAAACACGTGTGTGTGTGTATCCCCCATCATACGCCATATATATGACATGGTGAGCTGCCTACTAGAATTCTAAAATGCTACCCATCTTCAGTCTACCCCACAGTAGTACTGTTACCATTTCCATTTCACAGAAGAAGGAATGGAGCAAGAATTGCACCCAAGGTCAGTCAGCTAGGAAGAAGGAGAGTCAGGGTTAGATGTAGAGTTTGTCCATAGGGCCATCAGACTTTTTTACATTCACACATCTGTCATTGACAGACTCAGGAAGACTGATGGGGTCTGGAGCCAGGGACAAAATTGGACCATGCTAGAACTTACAAGTTACCCTTCTCTCCCTCTCTTCTTCCTCCTCCTCCTCTTCCTCCCTCTCCTCCTCACCTCCCTTCTCCCCCATGTGTGTATTGACTATCAAAGCTAGGGCTTCATGCTTGCTGGATAAACATTCAACCACTTAGCTCGCCTCTAGCTTGCTTGCCTTCTTAGCATCCCTGTCTTCTTTACTTCTTTCTTCTCCTCTTTTTTTTTCTTTCATGTACTATTTGTTATCATGAAAAGGCAAAGAAAATTTTATGAAGTAATATTGATTTCTAAAGCAAAGTCTAGCCCAGGGATTAATAAAACAAGCTCAAGTTTCGGAGAAAGTGTGCCTTGATACCTATTTTGAAAGCTGTTTCAACAAGGCTATCCATGGGGTTACAGAGGCCGGGTTAGTAATGGCCAGTTCTTAGCTTGATACCCAATACTTAAGCTTTTGAGACACACTTTCCTTTTTTTAAGTAAAATGATCACTTTGAGGCTAGTTCCACAGGGAAAATTTCAAACATGTAAACAATTTAGCTTTGTAAAACGAAGACACAGTGGGATTTTTCTAAATTTTTTTGTTAGTTTCTTTTTTTCTTTCTTTCTTTCTTTTTTTTTTTCTGTCAGGGAGTTGGCAGTGTATGCAGAATGGACTAAGGGATTGAGGGTCTTTGAAGGTGGGTCTCAGGAAGGGGACTGGATGAGAGGAGGCCAAGAGGTGGGGTAGAATGTGTGAAATGTTCCTTCGTGGGCTTAGGGCCAGAAGACCTGGGTATTCCGTATGTTCTCGCACTCTTCAGGAACTGCCTGTGCTTCTTCAGGAACTTCCTGTCATTGGCCATCAGAAGTGTGATTGAAGAGTAGGTCTGATTTGATAAGGACTTATACATCAGCTGAACGTTGCCTGCAAACACCATTCCTTCCCACTAAGTGGTCAGGACCCGAGTCTCTCTCCTTTATCCCCTGTCTCCTGCAAGGTGGAGATGTCTGCACATGGAGTCTCTGGCATTATGCACGGTAGCCAAGGGAAGAATGCCTCCCTTGCACCCAATCAGCCCAGTATTCATCTGCAGCCTTGGGGAGCAGAAGGGACTGATTTCTTGACATAAACACACTGAGCAAGCAAGACAGGCCCCACGGAGTTATTTAAAAACCCAATCTCAGAGAGAACATCGCCAATCTGAAGCTCTTCCCTAAATATAAATGGCAAAGCTTATTCAACATCAAATCAAATCAATGATAATTTAAGGACTAATTAGCATTTGGGGCTTTTTTCAGCAGCATGGTGATGGGGTGGATAATGCTATGTGATTGGGGAGAAGCAGGTAATTAGACTGAATACATTGTCTCCTGGAGACTCCTGAGGGAGCAGATTCCCTTAGTCATCTTCAGAGGGAGCCGCAGAGGCTGCGCTGCTGAACCTCTGGGGGTCATTGCTCTGACATCAGGCCCATTACTTCTTTTAGATTAACAGGACACCATCCTTTACTTTGGTTTTAAGGATAAATGATCAGAGGATATTAAAAAGAAGTTGAAACAAGAGGAAACTAGAATTTGGCACACATTTGCTGGAAGCCAGGTATCAAACTAATCCCAGCAGCTAGTATCATGAAGCACTTTCCACATTGTTGTGATAAGCCCTTAACATACACCATCAGTTTAATTTTTAGAATGTTCCTATGAAGTCAGTGTGATGTCGTCATTTCTGTCATCATCATCATCATCATCATCATCACCATCATCATCCTCAGATAACTCTGAGGGCCTAAGAATTTATGAGATTTCTCTCAAGTCTCATGAATAGAAGCTTGGCACATCATAGCTCAGTATACTTAGTGTATTTCTGGCTCCATAGATTATGGTGCTCCTTCCTCTATTGTGCTAATTTCCATAAATGTCAGTCTCATCATCTTGTGGAGATATAGGATCCCTGGCTTAGTCCTCCAAAGTCAGCCAGGGTTGGTGGCCGATTCTTAAGTCTCAACAGTTAAGAAAAATGAGGGCAGAAAATAAAATTTGAAGATACACTAGCTCTGATTTTACAGCGTGATAACATCCCAAGAGCATGAGGCCCCCCATGGGATAAGTAGCCTTGGGCAAGCAGGAGTTCTGGTTGCAGTGCCGAATTCCCAGTCTGCCCTGTTATTTGAGGTTACCCCTGAGGTCCAGGCTTTCTCCTTAAGGGTCAAAACTGGAAGCTTAATACTGGAAGAAGACCATGTGCTGCCAGCTTCTACATGCCAATCCCACTGGGGGTGGCTGCCTTACATGCAGGTAGAGAATGATTTGGAGCTTTTGTTAGGGCTCAGGAGGAGTGAGACCAGGCTAATCACTACATCTGTGGTGGTCCCAGCACAGGAGAAAGGTGATGTCTGTGCTGCCAGCAGCTGTGCCTGCCCCCCACTCTGATTATCCCAGCTGTTCCCAGTCTCTCTTTCGGCAGTGACTGTATGGAAGAGTGTTTTTCTAATGAGGCTCAGGCGAAAGCAGCTGAATCCTGCCAGAGGCCCCAGCATGCATAGGCACCCAGCAGTCCACCACATCCCTTTTCTTCACGGGACTCTAAGTTGCTTCGTTTTCATATTTAGAAATGATCAACTAAGAGGCAGGTGTCTTGGAACAGAGAAGCTTGATAAGAAAAATAAAACCCTTTGAATTGAGTCCCTCCCCCCCCCCCAGATTGAATATTAAGAGGCCAGAAAGTGGATGCTTTCCCAGGCCTGATGAGAGACATTCAAATCACACTCACTCCCCTGGGGCTGGCCTCACAGGGGTTCAATTGCTGAGTACTCTGTTGGACAAAGTGAGACAATTAGTCTCCTTGAGAGGCAATCGAGATGGCTTAAGTGGTACCAAGAAACAAGACTTTTATTTTACTATGATGGGGAAAAACTTACTGAGCTGAGGCCAAAGGTTGTTGGTACAAGCAATTTTTTTGGAAGGGATAGGCAATTGCATGAGATTATGTGTTATATGTATTATGTTCTACATTATCATTTGATTTTGACAATAACTCAGTTCTTTACTGAATTTCTAACATATACCTGGAAACTAAAGGCCCCTACAAAGAGAATTATATATTACATATAATGGGCATCCAATCTACTTATGAAAACATTTGATGGGGTCCATCACCAAAGATGCCTATGAAACAGGGATGTTAAAATACAATTAAACAATATGTGTGGGTGAAGGCAGAGCCAAAATTGTTGCCCACATAGGATAATATGGTCAATGTGATTGATAATTGGGATTAGCACTGAGCTTCTTGGCAGGCAACGTAAAAGATCATCACGGTGAGTGCCATGTTGGCACTACCAGATAGAAATCTTTAAATTTTGGAAAAGTAAATATTTTATTGTTTCAGATTCCCAGTAACACTGTGACAGACAACTTGCGGAGATGACTGACTGAGTCATGCTTATCCTAAAGTCTCAGGTGCTGGGTTAGTTACTTTTCTATTACAGTGATAAAACATCATGGCCAAACCAACTTATATTAAATAAAACGCTAAGTTGTGCTTACAGCTTCAGAAGGATAAGCACCTACATTGTATGGCTGCCCAACAGCAAGAAGCAGACATGTTGTCTGGAACAGCCTCTGAGGACTCACACCTCAAAAACCCACAGACAACAGGCACACTGAAAATGTTATGAGTCTTTTGAAACTTGAAAAGCCACCCCCAGCGACACACCTCCTCCAACGAGGTCACATCTTCTAATGTTTCCCAAGCAGTTTCACAGACTAGGGACCAAGTAGTTAAACATATGAGACTGTGGGGGGCCATTCTTAATGAAATCACCATAGTTACCCAGCAGAGTGCAAGCCACACGTTTGGTGGACAGTAGAAAACTCTACAGTGATGCACTGTTGGTAGAGATGTGAGGTGTGAGGGTGGCTGCTGGAGGCAAAGCAGTGTTGTTTCTCAGAAAAGTAAAAGTGGGCCATCTTTGCTCTGGTGTGCACAGGCTCCGGTCATTGCCTGGGAGAGGACCCCGTTTCTGGCTCCAGACATCCGGGCACCATCCCCAACAGAAGAGAGGTGTCCTTCCAGGGAGCGCTCTTACTGCCTGAGCTGGTAAGAGAGCCATTTTGCTCTGGTGCACACAGGCTCTGGTCATTGCCAGGGAGAGGGCGGACTGCAGAAGGGACACAGTTTCTGGGACAGACCCCGTTTCTGGTTCCGGACATCTGGGCACCTTTCCCACCGGAGGAGAGGTGTCTGCCTGGGAGGACTCTCGCTGCCTGAGCTGGTAAGGGAGCCTTCTTTGCTCCGGTTCACCCAGGCTCCAGTCTTCACTGGTGAGAGTGTGGACTACAGAAGCTACACAGCTTTGGGACAGACAGAAGCAATCTAGATTCTGGGACAGACCCTGTTTAGGGCTCCAGACATCTGGGCACCTTCCCCACCAGAAGAAAGGTGGCCACCAAGGAGGGCTCTGTCTGCCAGAGCAAGTGAGAAAGACAGTGTGTGCAGGGTCCCTTGGAGGCTAGCCAGTGCAGGTGAGTGTGCAAACTGCAGAGGTGACACATCTTCTGGGACAGGCCCCATTTTGGGCCTACATCTTCAGGCAGGTGGCAGATCTGAGCGCCAAGCCTCTGTGAACCTTCCCTGCAAGAGGAGAGCTTGCCTACGGAGAGTACTCTGACCACTGAGACTCAGGAGAGAGCTGGACT
>NC_034595.1:54411475-54416243 GCF_900095145.1 Mus pahari
AGTCAGAATGGCTAAGACCAAAAATTCAGGTGACAGCAGATACTGCCGAGAATGTGGAGAAATAGGAACACTCCTCCATTGCTGGTGGGAATGCAAGCTTGTAAAACCACTCTGGAAATTAGTCTGGTGGTTCCTCAGAAAATTGGACATAGTACTACTGGAGGATCCAGCAATTCCTGTCCTGGGCATATACCAGGTCACATGCTCCACTCTGTTCATAGCAGTCTTATTTATAATAGCCAGAAGCTGGAAAGAACCCAGATGTCCCTCAGTAGAGAAATGGATACAGAAACTGTGGTACATTTACACAATGAAGTACTACTCAGCTATTAAAAACAATGAATTTATGAAATTCTTGGCCAAATGGATATATCTGGAGGATATCATCCTTAATGAGGTAACCCAACCACAAAAGAAGTCACTAGATATGCACTCACTGATAAGTGGATATTAGCCCAGAAACTTAGAATACCCAAAATACAATTTGCAAAACACAAGAAAACCAAAAAGAAGGAAGAACAACGTATGGATACTTTATTCCTCCTTAGAATAGGAAACAAAATACCCATAAAAGGAGTAACAGAGACAAAGTTTGAAGCTAAGACAAAAGGATGGACTATCCAGAGACTACCCCACCCAGGGATCCATCCCATCATCAGCCACCAAACGCAGACACTATTGCACATGCCAGAAAGATTCTGTTTAAGGGACCCTGATATAGTGGCCTCTTGTGAGGCTATGCCAGTATCTGCCAAACACAGAAGTGGATGCACACAGTCAGCTATTGGATGGAACACAGGGCCCCCAATGGAGGAGCTAGAGGAAGTACCCAAGGAGTTGTAGGGGGCTGCAACCCTGTAGGTGGAACAACAATATGAAGTAACCAGTACCCCCAGAGCTCATGTCTCTAGCTGCATATGTAGCAGAAGATGGCGTACTCAGCCATCATTGGGAAGAGAGGTCCCTTGGTCTTGCAAACTTTATATGCCCCATAGAGGGGAATGTGAGGGCCAAGAAGTGGGAGTGAGTGGGCAGGGGATCAGGGCGGGGGGAGGGTATAGTTAACATTCGGGATAGCATTTGAAATGTAAATGAAGAAAATATCTAATAAAATAATTAAAAATTTTAAATAAGCATATATTTAAAAGAGAAGAGAAATATTAATAAATATTGTTAATATGAATAGTCAATAAAATGGGAATGTTTGACAAGTAAGAAAATTGATCTGTTATTTCTCCCTCAATTTCTACTGAGTAATATTAGATCTTATCTCTTAAATATACTTTAGATATATGTAAATCAACAACTTCAAACCATATCTACATTAATAAAACTTGAACAAAACTGTTAAGAAAAAAAAAGTAAAAGTGAATTTTGTCATGCATCTTCCTGGTGATTTACTTGGAATATATATATATATATATATATATATATATATATATATATATATATACACACGTGTGTGTGTGTATGCATATACACACATACACACATATCTATTACCTGGAATATATATAATGTATACTTGTATTCATATATATATATATATATGTATATATACATATATACACATATATATTGCACAGACACACACATATATATTTATAGATAAGATGCAGATTTGTAAAAGGAAAGCAGGAAAAGATGTATACTTGAATATTTGGGGAAGAAAAGATGTTGTAATTCTTCTAAAGATCTTTGGGGGGATTACAATTTTAATCTGCCATCAAATAGTGACAATAGGCAATGATCTACAGCAGTACACTGCCCTTGTGAGAAGGGGAATGTTAGTAGCTACTTTTCTGTTGCTGTGATGAAACATCATGACCTAGGCAACTTACAGAAGGAAAAGTTTATTTGGGTTTGTGGTTCCAGGGTGTTAGAATCCATGATATTAAAGCAAAAACATGGTGTTAAGCACAGGAAATTGAGAGCTCATGTCTTGAACCAGAAGCATGAATCAGAAAGCCAAATCAAAGTAGAGCAAGCCTTTAAACTCTCAAAGCCTACCTCTAGTGACATACTTCTTCCAGCAAGACCACACCCTCTAAGCCTCTTTAAACAGCACCATCAACTGGGGACCAAATAGTGAAATTCTCAAGACTATGGGAAATATCTCATTAAAATCCCCACAAGGTAGGAAGACATGCAAGTACAATTAGAGTCAAAGCCAGAACCTTGTTCAGTCTCAGAATACAAATCAGAGAACATTTAATGTAGAGAATTTGCCACATTGCTAATAGAGACTTTGGCAAGGGAGACAATGAGGGGACTGGGAGGCTATTCACACCAAGCAGCCTAGTTTAGTTCTAAATAGAGAGGAGAGGTGTTACTAACTATGGGCTGAGGTTTGGGGAAGGATGGGTCACCTCAGTGTAGTTGGATCTAACTTCTCTCTCAGGTGGGAACTCAAACTATGACAGGCATGCAGGATTTTAGAATTGAAACTCCTGAGGTGATTGGAAGTGTAAGATGGAAGACTCAAAAGCAGACATGCTTTTCTCTTGGTGTAGAAAGAAGGTAAAGAAAGACAGTAGAGAGAGGGAATAAGGGAGTGCTTAGGTTCTCAGTTTCTATTCAGGGATTTCATGGGCAAACCCAACTCAGGGCAATACTTCATCACCCTCCTCATCTCAGGAAGATCGGAATGTCAGTTCGAGGCATCAGTTTTTGTGTCTTTGCTGAGGCTGCGTCTTGAATGGCAACCCACAAATGTGCTGCTTCTGGGTATGACTGAGAACTCTGAATGACCCTCCTTCAAATCTACTGCCTGGCTTGCTCTAAGGAGTTGGTCAGGGAATATGGTCAGCTTTGTGAAATAACCCCAAGAGACTGTGACCCAGCCCCCGGCCTCAGTGGAATGTTCAGACAGGTGGAATCTCAAATTCTAGGCTGTGTACACCAATTAGCAAATTTATAGATGAAGGAAGTGGAGCATAGGTACAAATAACAACAACAACAACAACAAAATTAACTAGTCTCATAGCCAGGGCCTGACTCCTAACTCCTGACTCCTCATTCTATCCCCACCGCTGCCTTAATAGCATCAGCCTGATTCATGGTCCCAGGCTCTTAATCCTCATGAGAGAACCCATATCTTAACTCATCTCAAAATTTAAGACCCGAAAGAGAGAAAATGAAATTTTAGCTAATACAAGCACACATTATAAATCTCTGTCCCTTTCTGATGTGCTGACTGTAACTCTCTATGCAGCCAACAGACATTTGGCATCTTTCCACGGCAATAGCATGGTCCTAGTAGGACAATTCTCTCATCACTTGAGAGATGAGCATTGTAAGGCAATACATTGGCAAGCAAAGAAGTTTTGGGAGTCATGGAAACCCGTGTGGGTTCATGGGGCTCAGAGGATCACCAACCAGTTATTTTTAAGCTAGGGGGAGGGAACAAGATGAGACACTCCACTCCGCTCCACTCAACTTAGGAAGGACAAAATGTGGGAGCAAAGAAGTGTTTGGTTGACTACTACTCAGCTACTAGCTTTTTAGGAAGATTTCTCCCCACATTCATTTGCATATTCATTCATTGCCTGGGGCAGATTTGGCTTGACCACACAGCCTAGTATTAGGTCAAGCAGTGCTTGGAATGGTTTATTTTTCCCGTGTATGTTCAGTTTGTTCCTTTAACTTGGCCTAAGTTTCCATAGGCTCAAGATCAAACATTTACTGGGACTTTCTGTCGGCTTGCATCCTGGGGCAGATGAAGAGATACCAACCACAGTCCCTGACTCTGTGGACTGAGGTCAGGAGAGCGATACAAAAAAGTAGTAAGATGTCTGTGCAGAGTGGCTGGGAGAGAGGAATGTGTTTCTACCTCTTTGTTGGGCAATAGAGCATCCCAAACTTGGCACCTTAGAAGAATATCTGTCCATGAGCACACTAAGTTCACAGTTGGGTGGAGTCTTATCTCAAGGTTTCATCAGGCCTGAGGCAAGCTACCCATTGGGCTGGGGCTCCTGCTGGTTGCCTTAGGGAAGTCTTTATTCAAGCTTTCTCTGCTAATCACTAACACCCAATTCCTTTCCCTATCCCAGCTTTCAAGTGAGGAACAGCAAGCAGCCCATCTGTACTCCTTCCAACCCGATGCTTTTCCCTGCCCAGCTGTCCCCAGAGGGCCAAGTCCTTTCTTCTCATGCCTTAACTTACTCTGAATTCTTTCCCTGGTCTGAAAGAGACTAGTGTTTAGATACTTTCCCTCTTAGTCATTTCGTTTATTAAGATAGGGTCTTATTATGTAGCTCAGGCTGACCATCTCCTCTGCATCCTCCTCTTAGCTTCCTAAGTGTGGGGATCACTCAGCAAGAGTGCAAAGCTTCTTAGCAACAGTGCTTATACTGAATTTCCTAAGAATGAATCAAACCTCTGCAGGAGAGAAAACAGGGAGGAGACTATTATAAAGGCAGGCAGAAATGCTCTGGGGCAGACATAGCCTTTGCTACCCAATACCTATTTAGGGTGGATCATGTGTTTTCCCAACCACAACTTTTCGATGAATTAGCTCACGGGTTATAGATTATTATGATGATTAAAATAACATTACACCCAGATGGTTTAGAGACCAGTGCTTAGAACCATCAAAATGATCAATACATACTAGCTGATGTTATTCTACAACTCCGGATGGGAAAACTCTTGCAAGGAAACCTAGAATGTTCATTCACTCACTTATTTATTAAGAGCAAAGGATATATGTCCAGGAGAGGTATTGCTGGATCCTCCGGTAGTACTATGTCCAATGTTCTGAGGAACC
>NC_034595.1:54418028-54441216 GCF_900095145.1 Mus pahari
CATGATATGCACTCACTGATAAGTGGATATTAGCTCAGAAGCTTAGAATACCCAAGATACATTTTGCAAAATACATGAAACTCAAGAAGAAGGAAGACCAAAGTGTGGATACTTCGTTCCTCCTTAGAATGAGGAACAAAATACCCATGGAAGGAGTTACAGAGACAAAGTTTGGAGCTGAGATGGAAGGAAGGATCATCTAGAGACTGCCCCACCTGGGGATCTATCCCATAATCAGCCACCAAATGGAGACACTATTGCATATGCTAGCAAAATTTTGCTGACATGACCCTCATATAGCTGTCTCTTGTGAGTCTATTTCAGTGCCTGGCAAATACAGAAGTGGATGCTCACAGTCATCTATTGGATGTAACACATGGCCTCCAATGGAGGAGCTAGCGAAAATACCCAAGGAGCTGAAGGGGCCTGCAACCCTATGGGAGGAACAACAATCTGAACTAACCAGTACCCCCTGAGCTTGTGTCTCTAGTTGCATATGTAACAGAAGATGGCCTAGTCGGCCATCATTGGAAGGAGAGGACCTTGGTTTTGCAAAGATTATATGCCTCAGTACAGGGGAACACCAGGGCCAGGAAGCAGGAGTGCGTGGGATGGGGAAGCAAGGTGTGTGTGTGTGAGGTTATAGGGGACTTTCAGGGTAGCATTTGAAATGTAAATGAAGAAAATATCCAATAAAAATTGTTTAATTAAAAAAAAAGAGCAAAGGAGGTGCCAGTGTGTGCACTAGGGAGATGGTGGAAGATTGGATTCGACAGAACACTCCAGTTTCATGCGGTTCCACTCCAGCTGAGCAAACACAACAGGCAATGTAACGAGCACAGTGAGAGCTAGGACCATGCAGTGGTCCTCTGATGGTTTCTGTGGCCTTTGAAAGGTGGGCTCCTCTTTGTCATCATAGTCACTGAACACAAGCTCTGCCTGCTTATGTCTTGATTCCTCATTAACTCCAGACAGATCAAGTCACAACCTCTCCTCTGCCCCATTCACCATGTGTCTTCAGTGCTCTGCACACTACCTCACTCGAAATACATCCCTGTAAATGATCTCAGGTTCTCATTCCTTCTTTAGATCAAACCCACTATTGAATTTTGAATAAACATTTGCATAACACCTGCTATGTGCCAGAGAGCAGCAGAGCCAAGATTCAAACTTAGTCTGTCATGCTTGACAAAGCTAAGTATGAAGCTTCAGGCCTTCCTGCCCAGTCTTGTACCCAATACTCCTAACAACAGTAACAGCATTCCTAACAGTAACAGAAAAGCAGCAACTACAACAGTTTACTGAACACTGTAGCCAAGTTCTTCAACTGAATTTATAGCATCAGTTCCCAGGAAGACCTAGGGAGTGAGAATTTGCATCATTTTAGAGGTACAGAATCTGCCTATGAGAGAAGGTGGGTTCTTGTATTGGACCACAGGACCAGCACACAGCTGACTTTCAAGGGAATCCAGCCTCTGCCGATCCCAGACCTTGGCACTGTATGATGATTCAATGCTTTGACCAATTGTTGTCTTTGGCCTGATTAGTAGTTTTCTTTTCCAAGGATTGTCCATGTAGACATCCATGTAATCATGGTCGCAGATCCATGTGAGCAATGTCTGGGGAGTGTCTGAATCTCAGCATTGCAGGTGCAAAGACTATAAAGGGTCACCATGATGTTGTCATGGTTTAATGGAGACTGGCTTACCTTTGCGCCTCAGAACATGTCCTATCTCTTTGGTGTCTTTATCTAGCTGCTGCCCTATCCTCATGATGGGAAAGGAGTTTCAAGTCTGCAGGGGCAGCTCCAGTTGCTTCACCATCTTACTTACACCCATGGGACTTTTCCAGAAGCATACCAAATACATGAATTATGCATACATGGCTTTAAAAGTTGACTGTATTCATCTTGAACCCTGAACCCACTGTCAAACATTGGGGGAATTGTTTTATAGACTTATATGGATGCAACAAGGGACAAACAAATGGAGGCTCACACTTACCCTATTCTTGATGAGCCAATGTGGTGGTACATGCCTTCAATCCCAGCTCGTGGGAGGCAGAGGCAGGTGAATCTCTGAGTTTGAGGTTAGCTTGGTCTACAAAGCGAGTTCCAGGACAGCCAGGGCTATACAGAGAAACCCTGTCTCAAATAGCCAAAACCAAACCAACCAGCCAACCAAAAAACCCAAACTAAACCAAATAAAAACAACCAAACCAAGACCAAAACCAAAACCAAAACCAAAACCAAAACCAAAACCAAAACCAAAACCAAAACCAAAACCAAAATGACACTATCGCCAACAGCAAACAAGTTAGGAAGATGGAGTGGTGCTCTGGAGATGCAGGGACTCCTTGATTCCTTATGTCTTTCTAACCAACTGGAGATTGGTGACCACACATGCTTTGCATCCCTGGTAACCTGGTTCCCTGAGCACCAGAAGAACCCTAATTAGTCTGTATCCTATACAATGAGACAAAAGCAATGGTCATGCAGTGGGAACTCTGACAGCAATGTCAGGTTGACATAAGCATTTCTACAAATTCTCCCTCAACTTCTTCTTTTTTCCCCCCACCCTAGGGTCCAAAAGGTGGCTAATTTAATATAATTTCTCCTTTTCTAGTATATGCACAGAAGCCTGTACTGCTAAGTCAACAAGTACATGGATGTTTGTTCATACACGCAGAGACTCCCAGCCTCGTTTCCCACCAGGCACAGGCCTCAGAGCAGCAGCTGACAGGCAAGGGAACTTGAAGGCTGTGCTTTTGCTCATCAGTCCATTTCTCCAAACACAATATCCTGGGTACCTATGATAGCTATGACATCTGCCAACATGTGTCCCTCAGACATCTTGTCCAAACCAGCCAGGTGAGCAAAACCTGGAGCCTTGATCTTACACCGAATAAGGATGGCTGCTGCCACCAGATACCAAGTAGCCCCAAATTCTCTCTTAGGAGCCTCAATGGCAGTATATGTGGCTCCTGGAGGAACTTGATAGCCCTCTGTATACAGCTTAAAGTGATGAATTAGTGACTCCATGGAAGTTTTCATCTCTGCTTGTTTAAGTGGGGGCACTTTGGCATCATCAACTTTGATCTCCTCTGGAGTGATCTTGTTCAGATCCCGTCCAATGATTTGAAAGGACTGGTGCAACTCCTCCACACCACACAGGTATCTAGTGCATAGCACTCCTCTCAAGAACCAACAGGAACATCAAACTCAACCTGTTTGTGTAATAGGGCTCGGTCTTCTGCAAGTCCCAGGGGATGCCTGAACCTTGGCGCATCACCCCACTAGTTATTCACCCCACAGCTAAGTGTGTCTTCTGCTGATACAATGTTGACTGTGCTATTTTGACAGTTTCTATTGTTGGTCAGCATCTCCTCCACTTCATCAATCTGAAGAGAGAAGTGCTTGGAAAATTCATAAATGTCATCATAAGCCCCAAGAGGTAGATGCTGGTGCATTCCTCCTGGTTGAATATAAGCAGCATGCATTCGGGCTCCAGACACCCGCTCAGAGAACCCAAACATCTCCTCTCTTTTTTCAAACATCCAGAAGAAGGGAAGTCATGGCACCAATGTCCAGGGCATGTGTGATGACAGCCATGATACGGTTTTAAATCTGTGTGATCTCTCCAAAGAGCACTTGGGTCTGCAGTGCCCAGGGAGGAGATGGGATGCTTAGCAACTTCTCCACAGCTAGCGAATAGGCCTATTCATCACCCATCACGGACACATAGTCCAACCAGTAAAGTATGGAAGGGCCTGCAGATAGGTCTTGGACTCAACAAACTTCTCAGAGCCCTCAGTGCAGAAGCTCAATGTGAGGGTCACATTTCCAAACCGTCTCTCCATTCAATTCCAGCACTAGTCTCAGGACTCCATGGGCTGCTGGTGCTGGGGCCCAAAGTTCAGGGTCACAATGGTCGCCACTTTTTCCTTGAAAATGTCCACATCATTCCAAGGAGGAGTTTCCAGGGGACTGTTTCCTTGGAGGGGGTCCATGACAGCTCCTGAAAACTGCTCTGTCCTTTGCACATCTGGCTGCTGCTGCTGAGCACCTCTGCTGGAAGGCGGATCCCAGACCCAGGGGCTGCAGTACCAGGGCCCGGAAGGAGGCAGCATAGAGCCCTCAGGAGACTGCCATCTTTACTGGGCTGTAGACTGAAGGGAGAAAGAACCCTCTCTTAACTTCTATCCAAACCATCAGTTTACAGTCTAGCTTAGCCCACACCCCCCAGACCCCTGCTGTTTTAGCTTGTGAACTCAGACTCACAGCAGGGCACATAGGATGAGGGAGGGTAGCTACAGTTGCTTGAATTCTCAACCTCCTAAGCTTTATCATCCCTGGAATTAGGACAACAGCAGTCCCTCCTTTGTAGGATCAGGACAAAGTTAAAATGGCTCTGAGCTCCTACTTTGACGGATACTTTCCTTAAAACTTACTTTGTTTTAAAATGTTTATGAATTTGCAAAGAGTTAGGGCTCATTGCAGTGTTTCTCAAACACACTTTATTTTTATTGATTCTCTTTCTCCCACTTATGCCCCCCTCTCCCTCCTGAATGCCCCTCCACTGCTGGTATTCTACTTTAAGGTCACATGTGACTTTTTGCCCTCTATGCTTCCATCCTCCGCTTATCAACACCTCTTGCTATCATACTCTTTTATCTAGATTATGACAGATGCATTTTTTTTTTTAATGAAGAAAATATAATGAACGAAACTCCCCGTTGTCATGGAACTTCAATTTTGGTGAGATAATCTACATTAAAAAGGCAGCTGGATACCTAGTTGCCACAGTTACCAGCTGTATGTTATTTGGCGAACCATCTCACTCTACAGAGAGTCACAAAACTGGAGTAAAAATAACATCTCCAAGTATTATTTTAAAGATCCAGTGAAGCCAGGGAGAAGGTCTTTTTGTTAGTATAGTCAAGGTTACTTGCAAAAGAAAGTGTTTCTGGATCTTGAGGCTATAGCATCTCTTCCAGCTATAAGGAAATTCAGGGGTCTATATAGATTCCCTCAAAGAGAGCAGAGGGCATAAAAGCTGAGGACCCTGTTATCTCAGCAACCATGTGGGAAGTCTAATGCCAAATGAACAGACTGAGGAGAACATGGGAGAAGAGAAACACTATGGCTCTATCCCACTGGTTCTCTGGTGGGTTGAGAGCCTTTTGACAAGGCTGTCTCCAAAAATATTTACATTATAATTCATAACAGCAATAAAATTAGAGTTTTATGAAGTAGCAATGAAATAATTTTATGGTTGATGTTCACCACAACACGAAGAACTGTATTAAAGAATTGCAGCATTAAGAAGATGGAGCATCACTATTGTAGGCTAACACTAGGCAGCTACAAACCAGAGCAACCAGACTGTGTGGGTTATGGGCTGTCCTGAGTGCCCAATGCAACAAAGGCAAAGTTTAAAGGATGATTAGAAAGATCCCAGAAAAATGACATTATCAAGTACAAAAGGCCCTGTTTCTAGTCAGGCCTACAGATCAAGATCAACAGTAAGACAGAGAGAAAGCAGATAGTGAGGGGGCATGGGAACTCCAGAGCAGAGGGTGGACCAAAAACCATATATGCTAAGAGTTCACATGGACTGAGGAGGTGGCTCAGTGGGTAAGGCACTGGCTGTGCAAGCATGGGGACTGGAGTTTGGATCCCCAGTAGCCACATTAAAGCTGAGGGCAGCAGCCCTGGGGAGGCAGAGACAGGCCGATCTCAGAGCTCACTGGTCAGCTAGGCTAGCCAAAATAACAAGCTCTCGGTTCAGTGAGAGACCCTGTCTTAAGAGATTTCATTGCTGTGAAGAGACACCGTGACCAAGGCACCCCTTTTATAAAGGACAGCATTTAATTGGGACTGGTTTACAGGTTCAGAGGTCCAGTCTGTTATCATCAAGGCTCCGGCATGGCAGTGTCCAAGCAGCAAGCATTATGCTGGAGGAGTCAAGAGTTCTTCATCTTCACAAAAGGAAGCCAGGAGCAGACTGCTTTCAGGCAGCTAGGAGGAGTCTCAAAGCCTACCCTGACTGTGACACACTTCCTCCAGCAAGGCCACACCTATTTCAACAAGGTCATACCTCCTAATAGTGCTACTCCCTGAACCAAGCATATTCAAACCAACATAGAGCCTGTCTCAAAATCAACGTGGGCACTCTATTGAGGAAGGCATCATTGATGTCAAACTCTGGCCTCTACATGTGTCCTTGTGGGTGAGCATACCTGCATACACATTCTACACATGAAACTTTCATCTACAGTGGGATATTTTTAAGATGGAGTCTTTGGGAGTTAATTCGGATCCATTAGTAGAGGCCTTTATGACATTTTGCTGTACTTATGAAGATCATAAGTAAACTATGAACTAAAGATCTCCCTCCTCTCTTCGCCCTACTTCTCCCCGCTCCCTTCACCATTAGATTTCCAGCCTCCAGAATCGTATGAAATCAAGGCTTGCTGTATAGGCTCCCATGGCTATTGTTTTGTGCTACATCAGTCCACATGGACTGAGACAATGAGTAACATCCTGGATCCTCATAGCTGGGTTTTACCACTGTCCATCCTGTTTTGTTCCTTGAGAGGAAGTTGATGCTGAGAGAGCACAGATGCTCTATCCTCTGGATTCTGAATGAGTTCGCCCACTATGAGGGGTGGGTGGGGCTGGAGAGAGGGAAGAGAGGTTAAAAGCTTGAACATCTTGGTTCCTTCCTTCAAGCCATAGAGAGATGTCTGCATCATCTGCTTTCTGATGCTTTCATGTGCTTTGTGTCCCTTTGGTCCTAGAGATGTCAGGAACCCCACTATTACCAGCCTTAGAAAACTGCACTTGCTCCATGACTTTCCTATCCTCTGCCCACAGCTTTGTAAATGGTCTTGCTATGCTAACTGACTGTGCCATCTGTCTTCTTCTGGTTCCCTGAGCAATACAGAACTCCAGGGCTTAGATCCAAGGCTCTGTCTCACTGGGTTCTGTTTGCATAAGCTCTCAGTGGGTCAACTCAATTTAAAGAGGTGGTGCTAGAAAAACCCTCAGTAGAGAGCAGAGAGAGTTGGAGTCATGACCTGGGAAAGAGTCTTGCTAAGATCTTGAGTTTAATTAGGATAAATACTGAGTTTAAAAAAGAGCAACAAGTAATAAATAAATTTGGCACCACACTCAGTGGGAGCCAAGCAGTATTCTAAGTGCAATGTATGTGTGAAGCTCTTTAGTCACTGTGCTGGCTAATTTTATGTCACCTTGCTACAAGACATAGTCATTTTGGAAGGAGGAATCTCAATTGAGAAAATTCTCCCATCATATTGGCCTGTAGGTAAGCCTGTGGTGTATTTTCTTGATAGATAATGGATGTGGGATGGCTGAGTCCACAGTGAGTGGTGTTGCCCATTGGCAGGTGAACCTGGACACTACATAAAGGAAGGTAGAGGAAGTCAGGAGGAGCAAGTTAGTGAACAGCATTGCCCCATGGCTTCTGCATCAGTTCTTACCTCCAGGTCCCATCCTTGATTTCCTGCCCTGACTTCTGTCAGTGATGAGCCATGATTTGAAAGTGTAAGTGAAATAAATAAACCCTTTTCCCCATGTTGCCTTTTTGGTCATGGTGTTTTGTCACAGCAATAGAAACCATAAAGACAGCCACCACAAGAGAGCTATTGAATAGATAGTACCGCTAACAGTATTTTGCAAAATGAAGAACAGAGGACCGAGCAGCCAAGTGATTTGCCCACGATGATATACATAATAAGTCATGTCAGAACTGCCATTCTGGGCTGTGCAGCTTCCTTGAGCTACCTTCTTTATTAGACCTCTGTATAAAATGGCTCTTTCCTTATGCAGTAGTGCATTGATTTCATTTATAGGCATACTAGTTTTTTCAGATTGTATTAATGGGGAGCTATTTGTCTAAGTGAAACATTTGATGGCTTCCTTTACCCCATACTCTTCTAGGGCGGGCTAGATGCTAATGATCTCATATTAGTAAGCCACATGTGGGATTGTATCCCTAACTTGCCACCTAATTGTAAATGAATTTCCTGACCTCTGTATATCAGATTCTTTTTCTATAAAATGGGTCTAATACGAGCAGGCAATTTATAATGTTTCTGCGAAAATTAAATGAGATGTCATCAATCTCTCAGCTCAGCAGGAAGGAGATGTTAATATAGAGTTGGCTATGGAAGAAATTCATTGTAGGCAATACCTATGTAAGTCTCTGAGGAAAGAGAGTACAGCAGTCATAGCAACACTTCAGACAATGAGGGACATCTGGAACATGTAGAAGGATGGGTAGGAAAGGCTCAAGGCCTTAGTTTGCTCTGAGAAAGGTCTCAGCAGGCCAATGGGAAGTTCGTCCACGAAGGAATAGCGCATTGAACTGAGATGGCCAGTATGTGGTGCTCATACCTGTCTCAGGTTGCAACTATCGGAGGCTAGTACATACCATCACAGCTACCAAAGGTCTTAGCTCCTGTCTGCCTCAGGCAAACACAGGGTAAATGTTAGATACTGACACCATTATGATTTTAATTAGGAGCCTAAGGAATGGAAACAAGTGTCCCTATGCCCTACAATACAGTTGGCTGTGTGTCTGCCTATATCTAAGAGAACTCCATTACTTGACACTTATTAAACAGGCAAGACAGATGTTATTTGAGCTCTTGTAGTAGAAGAGACAAGCTTCATTGTAGAACTGGGCTCAACTCTGAATATAGCAAAGACAGCTTGAGATTTTTAACCACTTGGCAGATAGAGGAGGCCTGCAGATGGAGTTTGATTGAGCAAAAGAAATACGGGACACTTGCCGTCTTACTTGCTTTTCTGTTTCTGTGACAAAATACCCTGACAAAAGCAATTTAAAGACAGAAGGGCTTATTTGGACTCGCAGCTCTAGGGTACAGCCCAGTCATAGTGGAGACATCATGACAGCTAGAGGATTGAGGCAGGTGGTCATAGGGTGTCCATCATCAGGAAGCAGGAGGCAGTGAATGCTGCCGCCAAGCTAGCTCTCTTCTTTTTGCGGAGTCCAGATCCAGGTCTAGGAAATGGTGCCCTCACTTTTAGTGTGGGCCTCCCAACCATTGTTAACCTCATCAAGTGTACTTAACATACTTAGAAGCACGTAGCCAACACTAACTAACTAAACTGGCTCACTATGAATTTTTCTGTAGAATATCCAAGGGTTAAAGTCTGGCCAAGGACAATGTTTTTGTCATCTTTTAGCAGGACTCATGGATGGGCTCCCCCTGCCCCCTGTCTTTCTCTCTGTCTGGTATGCTTCATGGCTCATAAAAAAGGTCAATGATCATTTGGGTGATGTATTAGTTAGGGTTTTACTGCTGTGAACAGACACCATGACCAAGGCAAGTCTTATAAAAACAACATTTAATTGGGGCTGGCTTACAGGTTCAGAGGTTCAGTCCATTATCATCAAGGCAGGAGCATGGCAGTATCCAGGCAGGCATGGTGCAGGAGGAGCTGAGAGTTCTACGTCTTCATCCAAAGGCTGCTACTGGAAGACTGACTTCCAGGCAACTGGGGTGAGAGTCTTAAGCCCACACCCACNGNGNCACACCTATTCCAACCAGGCCACACCTCCAGATGGTGCCACTCCCTGGTCCAAGAATACACAAACCATTACAGGTGACCATCAGGGCATGTGAGGGCTGGCCTTTCTAAGCAGGACCTTATGGTCAGACTCAGCGTCTGAGTACTCATATACCACCTGCAGACACCCTGTCAATGTCTCCTGGGCCTCTTTTAAATTAAAACAACCCCTGAGCTATTGGCAGTCTGTAAATAGGGTCCTTCTAGACATAAGTGCCTAGACAGACATCAGAAATGGCATGTTAGGCAAAGGCATTGTTACGTCAAGAGAGACCAAGGCTTTAACTCCAGAATTTTTTATTCTAAGTTTAACTTCTATTTATTAAATAGTTTAGACTTTTAAAAAAATCTACATACAGTGTATTTTTCTATAATGTCACATGTGAACCAAAGAGTCCTTTGCATCCCTCAAAATCCCTTTGAATGGGATTTATGGCATCACAGTTTTATTCTCAATAAATTGTCTATATTAACTTGTATTAAAACTAATTATATATAAACACACATCTCTATCTCTATATCTATCTATTTCTAGCTAATCTCTATCTGTATCTCTCTCCCTCCCTATCTTTGTCCCTGCTCCTACTCCTATCTCTATCTCTACCCCTATCCCTATCCATATCTATATCTGCCCCACCTTATATTTTGAGAAACAGACTTTAGAAAGGGCATTTGTCATCCTCAAGGTTAAATATTGGATGGAAGACTTTAAACACTCATCTTTAGCATATTTCTTTCTTTTTCTACACCATCTATTTCTTCATCTGCCTCTTCATCCTCTCCATTCTTTCCTAATGGATGGATCATGATCAGTGAAGTGTCATTTGATTTCCTTGATGTAAATTGACATGAGGGTAGAGACATACTATTTTAAATCAAGTCCTAGAAATAACTAAGATATTGGAGAGAATTACCAGTATTTGTACTTTTCCTGCTGCCTGCCAGTCTAGTAGCTTGCTTAGTGACTGGTCTTCAGTGTGAGCTTTCTACTGCTTTGGAGCTGGTAACTTTGAAGTTCATTACCTCTCCAGGCAGCTCAAGGCTGGCCCTGTTCATCTGCATATACATCTCTTATGATGCTCAGAGCATTTATTATATGATAAATATACTAATATTTTAATATTAGTCATTAGTATACTTGGATAAATTGTAGGGCCTTGATCATCATCAAGAAGGAAGCTCATTGCAGAGTAATATCAATTTCATTTGATTCTAGGATCAACACATGGATTCTAGAATAAGGCAGACATCAAGAGACAGGAGAAAATAAGGGCCTTGGACTTGAAAGACCTTGATTTGAAGACAGGATTAGAGGCTACATAGCCTAGAAGAAGTTATTCAAACTGCTGATCTTTATTGAGATCCTTGTTTATACATATCAAGGCAGGGTTCGAAGTAAGAATGTTGCTCAAAGAATGAGAAGTTCTACAGGCTCTGTGGGTTAACTTACTACGATTATTTTGTGAAATAAACTTGGCTTGCTTTAAACTGTCCACTAAATTCATTTCTCTATACCCAGATATCGGTGTAGCCCTCAAACCTGGTCAGAGAAGCTTCTTTGTGCCGTGGATGGTGGTGAATGTAGAAACTCACAAGTTGCCAAAGGACAGAGAATACGAATACGTGTGTATAGAGTGCTTAGCCAACATTGAACACCTGTATCACACCTTTCCCCTCAAGGCCCAGGGACCATGGTGAAAGAGGGGGCAGAAAGGTTTTCAGAGCCCAAGATCACAGAGGACCAGAGTCCAGCCACGTGTTCTGGATAAGCAGAGCTTACGAAGTCACAGCAGCCAAGGAAAAAACCAGCTCAAAGGTTCAAAGCTGTCAAACATTCTAGCAGGGAGGTTGAAGGGGGTTATACTCTACCCACCCAGGCCGAGGGGGTTCCTGACCATTGAAGGCGTCTGGGGTAGGGAGGGTCAGTTTTCCTTTAGGTGTGGCCCTTGCTAGGTTGGCTGTGCTTCAGTGGATGGCTCCACACTCATGAGTATACAGGCAGCAGGAACCAGCCTTGATGGGACAGGAAAAAAGAAGAAAGGGGAGAAAAAAGAGGGCATGAAGGTGGGAGGGTGTAAGGAAGTGTGGGGTAGAGATGGGAGGAGTTGGCGGAATGGGGGATTGAAATACATTATATGCGTGTGTAGGAATCTCAATGAATTTGTGAAAAAATGCTTAAAAATGAAGACTGAGGAGCTCAAGAATCATGCTCTGGGAGAGGGGATATGTCAAAAGACTAAAGGAGCATCCACAAGCAATTGCCTGATCACTGCCACCCTCTCTGGGAACAATACTCACAAGACTGATTGCATATGAATATTGACACATATACTTGCTTAGGATAACATTATATCAGATCTTTACGATCCCTAGCAGAAAACAAACTTCAAGTTTCTCTGAGATGAAACGTTTTTCTTCATCCTTTTCCTCCTTCTTCAGCTCACTCAGTTCTAGTCTTTCCCACCCATACCACACTTACTCATTCACTCCCCCAACTACAGGCTCCTAATGGCAATCTTATATGTTGTCACAGAGCCGATGCCCATAAAAGCTTGCATTACAGAGGATGGGCTTAGATGTTTGTTGTTTTTCCCTTTTCAGGCAGATCTGCCAGACCATGATCCGATAGAAACTGCTATTAACTCATGAGTAGATCTTGCCTTTTATAGGTGGTAAGATGTGTATGTCCTGTGGACTACATCCAAATGGTCTCGAAATTTCTACAGATTGTCAGCTAAAATCTGCAAGTAGACTAAATGCCAGTTTGCTGAGCCCTGCAAGGGGAATTTGAGGACAATGTACAAATAAGCATGGGGACTTCTTGGTGGTTGCCAGGGAACTAGCTGCAGAGTGCATACACTGGGCTCTCTCCTGCTTGACACCAAATATACTATGAAAGCTGGGAGCTTACCTAAGCCCACAGATGAAGGAAAGTTATTTTAGGCATGGGAAGAGAAGATGGAAGTAAGTTATCTGGTTCAAAGCCTTTGATTAACAGTTGGCTGTGATGTCAGGCATCACGGCTCTACTGCCCTCGAATTTGCCTCTATCGAGACTCAGTGAAAGACCATTAGCTCCATCCAAAGGAATGAAAAACCATTTAGAGGTTTCAGTGAAAGGACATGTGTAATCCTTTGTGAGGTCAGGCCTTTCCACCCTTGGTTTTGCTCTGTGGACTGGGTGCCCTACAGACATACATAGAATGATGAGTTTCCCTCTGAAGGACCACTGTTAGAACGGTGTGCCATGTGTTCAGTGGACAGCTACTCACTACAGGATGGATCTTCCATGTGGAGCTAGAGTCTTTCATCATTAAATGCTCTCCGCATGCCCTTCTGCATCCCCAGCATCCATTATCACAGCCTGTTAGCCCGCGTCCTTCTCTTGGGTGGCCCACCCAGCTGCACACTTCCCACTACCTCTTCCTCAGGACTTGAGGTTCATCAATGCTGTTTCAGCTCCTTCAGATACTCACAGAAACCACGCCCCACCCCAGAATGCTGTTTGATGCTTGCCAGGATCTGCATATGCTTCTCTCTCCATCTGGAAAGATTTTCTCCACTCCCCTCTCTCTGGCTAACTTTCCAGCATCTCTTATGAATTAGCTCTGGCCTGAGGGAAGGACATCAGCTGTGTGATTGATTCACCGGTGCTACCCAAGCTCCAGCATGCTACTTGCAATGCAGCATAAACCGAGGGATCCTACTTGTCTGCAGGAACAAGTCATTCTCTTCTGGGAAACATGGTTGTTGATAACCACCTCCTGGATCCCTTGTTGGGAGGGGTCTGCATCTGTGCCCATGGTTTTCCTCCACATCCTGTATTCTACCTCTAGATTCTAAGATTCTCAAGCATAGAGGCCATGCTCACTCATCTTTTAGGTTGTCGATGTCTAGCTCAGGCCCCTGATGCAGTGGATACTAAAATCAGTGTTGAATAATTAAAAATGGGACTGATGAAGATGGTTTCTGCTCTCAGACACTGCCTCATTGTGAGTGAATTTTTTTTTCTTCCCCTTTCACTGGGCATAGAAGTCTCTCTGCATCTACAGATTGACTACATCAACTCAATGAAGAGTTATTACTTGATCTGTAAAACAAGATAGCTTTGTAAGAAAGGGGTGACCTTGGGAATGGTAGTTCTTCAAAATCCAGCCTTCTAATCTGACAAATGGGCATTAAAAAAGTCCCGGCTGTTGTCTCATGGGTAGGCACTTGACAAGGACTCAGGTTATTTAGGTAATAGGGAGATGGCCTTGGGAATTAAAAGTGAGGGAGTGGGTCAAGCAAAGCAGAGAAAAGATTTAATAACAGATTTCTATGGACAAGATAGGCCTAACCCTGCGAGAGGCCCTCTGAGGAACCTTTCAGGATAGGCCTCATATACTGTCTTGAGATGAGCTGGAAGCTTGGCAACTGCCCTCCTCCCCCACTGGTTTAACTTTGGTCCTGGGGGATCGACTTCCCCTTTGTTCTGTAACTAAGCAAACACTGTTTTCTTCTCCCAACCCTGGGATAATGAAGGAACAGCCCATCAGAGGAAAAGCGTCACACATAGACTTGGGATATTCTTAGTATGCTGGAAAATGAAGGCTAGAGCTGCAGGTGGCCTCCGAGGTGGACCACAGAGGAAAGGACTGTCTGTAGAGAGTGTATCTGTCTATCCAATGGCCCATCCTATCAAACGGTTTCCTTAGAAAGTAAGATGATTCGTTAGCCTAACATGTGATAGAAACCAGGGATATGAAGTATGACATCGCCTTACATTTCAGCAATGCCCCATCCCCCTACCAAAGAAACTTCCTACCCCTTCTAGCCCTGTCTTTCAACCTCTGTCCTCCCACTGCGGACTGCTGCTGTTGAATTAGCCTCATCAAACCCAGCTTGCTTTGTTCCTGAAGGGTCCTGGAGAAGCTCAGAGAGCTCTGGTGACGCTCATTATTTCTCCACAAGAATTGGAGACCTCCAGTAATGAGGGCTCACTCTGGCATGTCTTTTCTTCCCTGTCAGAGAGCCAGTGCCACTTTTCCCACCCTGTCACCAACTTAGGGGGAGGCCTGACCATGGAGGGGGTGCATGGGAGAGCTGATTTTTCTCCTGCACAAGGAGCCTGCTACAGTGGGGGTCCTCCTGTCACAAACTACCCACCACGAGGTGCCTGGGAATCCAGAGAGCCCTTCATTATGAAGCTTCCGTGGCCTGTCAGCTCCACAGCCAGGATACCTCAGACTTAGCCTCATAATGAGCTTTTTTGGTGTGGTTCCTTGCAGGCTTTCTTTCCACACTGAGGAACTGGATGCGGTTCCATTAGCAGGGCCAGTTTTAGTTTAGTTGCCCACAATTAACTATGCTGCAAATGGTGAGGCTGGGGGATGCATTGACCTACTTGATAGAACTCTCTGGTAATGACGATGCCTTGATCTTCCTTTGAAGAAGTGAGGTCTTAAATATTCATATGTTTTGAGCCAATGACTTTATTTCTTGGCATGCTTTGTAAGGACTATAAAATGCTTTTCCGACAGACAGAGATGCTTGTCCTAAAATTACTTGTACGTGGAATGGCAAACAACAATAAAGAGGGCAGTGACCAAATCTTATGTAATCGTGTGGAAAAATCATACGAACAAAATGTTCAGATAAAAATAGGGATTTTAATATTAAACTGCAGCACAATCATCCCAGTGAAAATGAGCAAAATAAAAATAGCCTATAAAATGTTTTGTCAATGGTAGTAATTTCACGGATTTTTTTTTTTCTTTTTTATTCTCTGGACTTTCATGTCTTTTTATGTTAAGCACACACTTCAGCTCAAATAACCCCTCTTTTTCAAATGTTATATAAAACGTGCATCTAAAAATTGAGTAAATGCTGTCTTTGCAATTGAGAAAAACACATGTGAAAAAGACTAGAAGGGAACTCAGAAATCCCCACTGCTAAGGAGGCAGAGACCCCCTGCACAGCACCCTCTTCTGGAGAGCAGAGGAGAGGTGAGAGATCCCAGGCTTCACCTTCAGAGAGAGAGTGTCCCTAGTCTCTCCCCGTGCTGACTGGCTTCTGGCAGTTCCGATTCAGATCTAATTCAGTGTGGCAAGTGCCTCTTGGGGACTTAGATATACTTTTTTTCCCCCTATATCATAAATGTTTTGTACTGTTGCCAAATTACTTTTACCATTAGGAAATGCCAAAGCACTTTCGAATGTAAAGATTCAGCAATGTGGTAATGAGTTCCTTCCAATATCGTAATCTGCTCTGGTCTATCGGGTCCCAGGCTTATTTCCATCTCCAGAGAGGCTGTGCTTGTGGCTCTGTTTTCCTCTACCTGGTGTCCACACTGTCACTCATTATTCCACTGCTTTCAAGAAGTGTCGCAGGAGGAAGGCTGAAGAAATTAGGAGTGTTGGGTTTAAGAGCAAAGACATCTAAAAATAGGCAGTGCGGATAGAGGGGAGCAAATTTGTTTCCTGTGGGCCCAGCAGGTGAGACCATGACCAGCGAGGAGAAATTGCCATTAGACAAATGTTAGCTTTCAGAACTGCATTTGATCTACACTAGGCAAAGGGGCTTTAAATACTGTCCGAGGATCAAGCAATTTTAGACTCCTGCCAGCTCCAGGGTCTTTTCAGATCTCATACGTCCAAGAATCATGAGCCTCCCATGCTTACCCAGAATACATTTCTTCTCACTCTGGGCTAGCCTATTTGCAAGGCTAATATAATCAAAATTTTACTAAACTGATTGTGGTTTATTCCAAACAGTGCCTAATTCTAAGCAACTGCTCATCCCCAGCTGAGTTGGGCCCTATTGTTCTTGGGTAAAAATAATAAATAAATAAATAAACAAATACAATATATGAAAATTCAAACATAAGCAAGTAAATTAGGGGGATAATTATTTGCAGAACAAAAGGATTCCCCACAGGGATTCCTTAAACTGAGAGCTCTCCAATAGTATTTACAGTGTAATTAAATTAACCAAAATATGGTTAACACTTGACTCTACAGTCCTCACCTAGGCCCTTCCTCTCCCTTATAACCCAAACTGATCTGAGCCTGGAGGCTCAGTCTTGCCCGGGGAGCTAGGGACTGAACTCCCCTCTTGAAGAGAGGTGTCGAATGTCCATGACTGCAAAGATTGGGATCATGACGACTTTGACATTTGTGATGCCTGGGCCTTTGCAGGGTCTTCCATTTTGTTCTTCTGCCTTGATTTGTATCCGCACCACTTTCATTCTTGCCTCTGGGCTTCTCCTCACAGACTGCATTTGTAACAGTCAGGGTTGGAGCTGAACCTTCAGGGGGTGACAATTCAGTGCGATGAGCTGGTGACTAAGGAGCACTGGGAGTTGTAAGACCGAGGAAAAATCAAGTGAGGCACTTGGAGATTGGGTACAACAGGAGGCAGCTACTGTGCCTGAGACTGTATTGATGGATGGGAGGGCAGAGGAAGAATGACTTCAGAGTCCAGGAGTAGAGGCTGTCCAGTTGGAATTGGAGCCCAGGAGTGTGGGCAGCCTGGGGGGAGAGAGGTTCAAAAGAGAGGTGAAACTTGGGAGAGATGGGGTCGGCTTTCCTGCCTTCTAGCACATAGCCTGACCTTTTTATTGGCTGAATCAAGCTGAAAGGCAGAGATAGCAACAAATCCTAGGAAATGTCTGCAGGGCTCAGCAGCAGTGAAAAGAGCTGAACAGACGCTGGGTAGGGAGCAGATGTGGGTATAAGCCCATGGCCTTGGCATGACACCCAAGAAGCTGAGTTGAGGTGAAGAATGAGTTCACTCAAGACCTCAGGGGCCAGGATAAAACCAGTACTTTAAGAAAGCAGTGATTATACTAGCAACTAATACTTGTCCATTGCTTACTAGTAGTCATCTGTGTCTTCTATGAGTATGACAGGAGTCCCCTTTTGGGCAAAGATACATGAAGGAACGTAATCAATGCCCACAGGAACCAGATGAAGTTCCTACTGTCATCATCATCTCTCACTTTATAGGTAGGAAAAGGAGACACAGAGATGTTACATCGTTGTTCTGGGCCACAGAGACATTAAAGGGTTGAATCAATATTCAAATATTAGCAGTTGGGTTTAGGAGCCCCTGTGATTAACCTTGCTGATCTGCCTAAGTGTGAAGTCCTTAACCAGTTCTTGTTAGACATTTCTCTAGTTAATTTCCTTGCCCTGGAAAACAAAACAAAACAAAACAAAAACCAGACAACCCATTTCACAGAACTGTTGTGAGATTAGGTGTAAGGGTAGCAGCGCAATGCCTGGCATACAGAAGATAATACGTTTACATGCTCAGAGAGTTCCCCTGCTGGGAAGGGAGATCATGTGATCAGCTTTCTGAGTCAAACCCAGTTAGGTCTTTTCTCTGCTTTGCAGTCTTTGATCCCTAGAATCTCTCTTTCAAGACTCTAATTTCATATATCACTCATGTCTCTCATGAACACTTTGTGGTCAATCTCAGGATAGCCAATATTCCCAAGTAAATCAAAGTTGTTGGATAGTAATAAAGATATATTAACCTCTCTGATTCCTGCCAGATCTTTATTGCAATGTCTGCAAGAGGGGATTACTTTTGTGCCATTTTTCAGTGCTATCCATACTGGTCAAAGGTTGAAATGTATACCACTTTTAAAACCATGCCTTAGATTCAAGGGAACCAAATTCCATGATTGCATTTTTGCCTCTAAATCTTTAACCTACAGTGTTCTGAACCCTGAAATGTAGAGCCACATTCTTCCTTGTTCATCTCCATGACTTGAATTAAGTGGGATCATAAAGAGGAAAATAATAGCAACGAGTATAGCTAATGCATGCCGCTTACTGTGTACTAAGCTTATGCACTGAATTATTTTCACTTGTTGTCTTCACAGTCCAGATGATGCCCTAACACATGTTTGGAATAGCTTTTCTCATTCAAGGCTGCAGATCATACAAGTGACAGAGTCAGAATGGGAACTCAAGGCATCTGTGTTCAGAACCAAAAAGTGCCAACCTCCCTCTGGTCATCACTGTGCCAGTGTGAGATATTTTCTGTTCTGAGCTCCTATACCAGCAGATAATTTAGGTCTCAATGATATCCAGTGGATGAGGCAAATATCTCTCCATCACCATGGAAGTCTCATGGCTTCTTTCATCTTCCCTGATAGAAGTAAATGTGTTGCAAACCTACCATTTATTCTTTTTTAAACAGAAGGCTTACTTTTATTTCCGTGTATATATCTGTGTAAATGTATGCCATGTGCGCGCAGGTGCTCTTGGAGGCTAGAGGTGCTTGATGCCCTGGAGCTTGAGTTGAGGATGGTTGTGACCTGCTGGACATAGGTGCCAGACACTTAACCCAGGTCCTCTGAAGGAGCAGCAATTCCTCTAAAGCTTAGATCCACCTGTTTAAAATCCCGTATTTTAGTGTCTTCCCTAAAACATCTGTGATCTCTCAACTGTGTTATGATCCTCACCCATAACCCATGTTCTTCTGTAAGTCTTGAAAACAGCTTACATCTACCAGAGCTTAAAGCACTGTAGGGTCTCACATGTGATCCTGCTCTCCCAGAATAGTCTGTGTGTAGATTTCCTGACCATCTTTGAAGCATGATGTAGCATCACAGTATAGAGAATGAGACTTCTACTTGTGGCCAGGAGTAACTCTTTGTGTACATTAGAAAAGGCTCCTATCTTCACAATCAGTTAGGAAAAAGATCATCTTCTGGAAAGACGTATCAGACAACTCATGTTATTTTCTTACATCAGGATATAGAAAGACATCAGCTTGCAAGCAGGATGCACATGGGTTGAGTTTTAGCCCATTCTGGATCCTTAGCAGAACTGCAACATTGCTGTCTTAAGGATCCTGCTGATATCTGTGTTCTTCCCTTAGTAGCTCTCTTAAAGCTGTAACAAGGCAGACACATAGTAGAAAGTTTAATGGTGAAAACTTGTTTTGGGCTGTGCCTACCTCCTTTTTCCTAATAATCTACTCAGAATTTCAGTTCTTCTACATGCACATGCTATGCACACATACTCTGACCAACATGCCAAGCAATCTTGGGCCTCCCTACCCATCCCCATAAACATCATAGCCACCCCTCTCTGGACAATGGAGTAAGTTTCTACTAATAACAATCAACCTCTATTTATCTTCAAATATATTCCCAATGCACTGGGGCACAAAAATAGAAAGGAAAACCCAGCATCTGCACAGCAGAAGGATTATATCACCAAACCTGTCAGTCATAACAGAACTCCTTGCTTACTACACCTACCCCTCAGTAGCCAAACTAGTCCCTGAGTTGATTCCCATTAGAAGAAGCTCCAAACAATAACCAGGGTCCCAATGCACCCTCATTCATGTGGCCCACTGCCAATCTTGACAGTAATCTTTTTCTAATTCATGTTATTGCCTCAATCTAAATAAGGTTGTCTCGCTCTAGCAGGTATGTATTAATCCTGATTTTAGCACTTTGAGGAAGAGGCCAAGAATCTGAGTATACTGGGCCATACTCCTGACTACTGGGATTGGTCATGCTTTCCAAATACTTATTCCCAACAACCAGGCTTCTATACTGTGCCCAGATCCCTGGAAAACATATTATAGAATACTTCTTCCTTTTGAGCAAGACTCACTTGCCCACTTTACACAATACAAGGACTCAGTTGGAAAGTCTCTGGGGACTAAATCTAACCCATTATACTCAGTAAAATTCATTTCTAAATGAGGGTCTTCTTGCAGTTCCATGCAATAGATCCATGAGTGATGTGAAATATAAGGCAGAGAACTGGTATTTGTTGCATCTTTGAGCCCAGGAGAGCATGTGCCTCTTCCATAGGGATACTCACCTGCACCCAGGAATCTGACTAGACAGGTCCCAAGACTGCGGCAGGCAAAGGCAGTCCTACAAAGTCCACAGCCATACCCAAGACAACTATCTTGGGTAAGTGAGAAGACAAACTCACAGCCTTTAGACATTTTAAGCATATATGTTTAATCCTCCTGCAGTAATTAAGCTCATCAATCTTTTTCTCTGGTCCATGAGAAGACTCAGCAGGCATGTAAGTTGCCACATACAATATCTTTCAAGGTCTCCAGGATTAGGCATTACAGTGTTACTACAGTATCACAGGAAAAGGATGTCTAAACCAGTAGTCTTCCAGGGTTTTAATGTGTGTGTCTATATTATCAAGTGTTTAAAGAAAGCTTCTATGCATGTATATCTACTTATTCATTATGTATGTAGATGTTCTTTACTTAAAACAATTCAGCAAAGGTGCCATTTTGTCAACTTGACACAAGTTAGAGTTCTTTGGTAAGAGAAGCCTCAATTGAGAAAATATCTCCATCAGATTGCCTGAAAGCAAGTCTGTCGAGAATTTTCTTGATTAATGACTGGCATGGGGTGGTGCTACCCCTTGGCCGGCGGTCCTAGGTTGTATAATAAAGCAGGCTATCTATGTAAGGTCGTGGAAGCAAGCCAGTAAGCAACACCTCCCTTCAGTCTCTGCTTCAGCTCTGGGTCCCGGGGGGTCTTGCCTTGCCTTCCTGCTCGGACTCCTCTTGGTGCTGGAGTAAGAGCTGAGAGCGGTTGGGCCGAAAGAAGCCCTTTCATCCTCATGGCTTTTGGCCATGGTGTTTATCACAATAGAAAAGCAAACCGGGACATCAGGATTTGTTTTTAACATTTTGGTGATGCTGCAAAAACTGTCCTTACAGTTTGGAATTTGGCCTTTTCCTTGGCTAGTCACTTGTGGCGTGGCTTTCTCCACTAATGATGGGCCCTAACAATGACCTATGGCTCCTACAGCCACTCAATCTTAGTGGTAGACAGCCAATACCCTACAGAGTAAAGTGGGGGGAAACTGATGTTTGCAGGTTAGGTCTCTCTCTCTCTCTCTCTCTCTCTCTCTCTCTCTCTCTCTCTCTCTCTCTCTCACATTTTGTTTTTGCTTTTGTCAAGACAGGGTTTCTCTGTGTAGCCCTGGCTGTCCTGGAACTTGCTCTGAAGACCAGGTTGGCCTTGAACCCAGAGATCCTCCTGCCTCTGCCTTCGAAGTGCTGGGATTATAGGCGTGCACCATCACTGTCAGGAAACTATATATATTTTCAACTTGAGATGTTTACAACATAAGTTGGGGATCAACTGCTTTCATTTCTTCACTGCATACATGCCTCTCTGTACTTACATTTGCATGCCATAAGTTGATGAAAAATAAAAGTAAGAAATCATGTATTATGACAGATATGAACAGAACTAGAGAGATGACTCAAAGGATAAAAATCTCTTGCTGGTAAGCCAGGAAATCTGACTTGGTCTCCAGAACCCACATAAAGGTAGAAAGAAACAATGGACTCTACAAAGTTGTTCTCTGATCTCCACATTCAAAACATACCATGCATACCCATGTACATGTGCATATGCATATACACATCATGCACACACATAGAATAATAAAAAAAGAAAAAAATTAAAAAGTCAGATGTGAACAGGAAGTCTCAGCAGCACACAGGCTCACCTTTGAAGGAGCCTTTATCATCTCTTTCTCATGACTGTGGTAAGAACCTGCCCTTTGCAGTCAGCCAGACCCGACTTTTAATCTTTGTCTTCCCGTGACTGAGTGATTTAGGGTAAATAATCTCACCTTTAGCATCTTAGTTTGCTTATTTGCAGAATGCCTTTGTAAGCCACGAGGTAGCCCCTTGCTGGGAACTAGACTTATGAGGATACAAGTCATTCTGGTTAATTTCAGAGAGAATCTGCTCAAATTTCTTACTGTTATCTGATGTCTTGTGCTGCTGCCTGAGCATACTGGTACCTGAGCCTTTCTCTGTGTATAAGTGAAATAAGATGCGTTTTAGGTGTTTCCTAGGGATTCCTAACTACGTAGAGAGAAAGGTAATCAGACGGGTAAATAGATGTAGTAATGGTATCATGCCTAGCAATAAGAGGAGTGACAGAGCCCAGAGGAAGAGCATCTGATCTGGACTGGCCAGTTCCAGGAGGCTGCTATGTGAACCATTGCTTTAGCTCTTCTGACTGCCTCACAGTCAGGGAAGGTTTTGATTCTGATTCTATCAGGACATTTATTGGCCTCCTACCTGGTCCTTTAATTCTTCCTGCTCTCCCCCTTTTCTTTTACTATTTCCAGCACATGCTCAGTGGCAGGCAGAATGTGGGTCTGTAGAGTTCCCACCCACAAGCTACAGCAGACAGGACATGGTGACTGAGCTGTGCAAGGGCACATGCTCTTCTGTAGGCTAGGCCCACTGTTGCTGTGTGGAAAGCCTCAGGCCACCATAAAGAATTTAGTGGTTTGTTTATACCCTACCTCATTCCAAAGTATCATTTGAAATGTCTTCAAGAGATATGAATAATGCAAGTCAAAAGATAAGTGTGCAAAGAACAACAGAAACAAATATCTGTATTTATTTATTCATTACAGGCATGTGTTATGAAGACCAGGCAAGAATCAGTAAATAAGCCTCTTTCTCTTTTCTTTTCTTTTCTTTTCTTTTCTTTTCTTTTCTTTTCTTTTCTTTTCTTTTCTTTTCTTTTCTTTTCTTTTCTTTTCTTTTCTTT
>NC_034595.1:54441471-54462945 GCF_900095145.1 Mus pahari
CTCTCCTCTCCTCTCCTCTCCTCTCCTCTTTTCTTTTCTTTTCTTTTCTTTTCTTTTCTTTTCTTTTCTTTTCTTTTCTTTTCTTTTCACTTTAAGTGGTTGCCAGAGATCAATCCCAGGGCCTTGTACATCCTAGGTGAGCACTCTTCCACTTAGCTATGTCCCTAACCCCAGGAGACAAATTGTTTAACATATGGTCCTACATAGCTGTAACAAGATGTCATGACTTTAACCATAATATCTTTACTTTTAGAACTGCTACAAAGATGCATGTCTAATGTGTGATGGAGTGAATGATAGCCTCAAAATCCTTACGTGAATTGGATTCACTATAACTGTTTAAAGTGCAGATATAATAGCTTTTTTGCTATATATTTTTATGAAGATGCCTCTAGGGTCATCTGGTCTACCTAAAAACAAACACACCTACCCAAGATATTTAAGTAATTCTTCTAATCTCTCATGATGATAACATTATTACTGAGCTCTGCATTTTCCCCAGTCACACTCATTTCTAAATCCTGAGGTAAGTGCAAAATCCTAAAACCTTGTTCAATATATTTCAACCTTCTTGAACACCTTCCTTGTGAATCCATTCTTCTCCCTTTAAGCCTTCATTGCGTTCTTCCTTTCACAGGAATCTTTCTCTCATTTAATGAACAAGATGTATTCTTTTCCACTCAGTTTTGAAGTGATTCTGCTGAGATCTTCATTTTGATATGAGTCAAGGCATATGAGTAGATCCATAAGATGTCTGTCCTACTTTTCTATGACTCTCAAGTCCAATAGGAAGTAGCACAAAGGCCACTTCGATACAGAGCCCCACATGGAACAGCCACCCTGCAGCAGGCACTGTGCTGTTGGATGGGGAGTGCTGAGAGCAACACAGTGCGTCTAAATTCTTCAGCCATTGCAACAGCTCACTGACCCTGGGCTCCATGAAGCCAAGGGATGCTTCCACTGACCAAACCTACAGGGTCTGACGATACCTTGGATTTGAAGGAAACCATCCAAACCACACCTCTCTGAACATCACTGAGAACACTTCCTTCATTCCATTTCTTCTGCTAAATTGCCTGTTTCCATTGGATTTGCAGCAACTCAAAGAATCACTAACCCTATTCCACAGATAAAGAAAAGAAACTTCACATTTCTTCATCTTCACGAACTTCCACTGTTTGGAATAACAAACTGGTTTAATGTTATTTATTTTACAAGCTCATTAATAAAAGTTCTAGCATACAAGTTCCAGTATAGCACTTGACAAAACATAATCCATCTTAAGAACTGTAGTCCTCCACTCTCCAGGACCTAGATTTCTACTGAGTTCTTGTAGTTTTTTCAGGGACTGGTCAGAGTATTTAAATAATACAAAAGATTAATACCCTTCTTTGGACAACAGTTTGAGGTAGATATGTTATTATTTTTACTTGGAAGACATGTCAGAGGTTAACAGCTTAGGCAAGCTAAAATAGGACCAGCTGGATGCAGACTGGGACACACCTCAGGGAGTTTGCTTTCTGCTCTAAGATGGTAAGCAAAACCTTCAGCAATCCACCACCCAACACTCCAAGTGCCAGATGCATTGATAATGCCACAGAGACATAGAGAGACATAAATTGGAAGGAAAGTTTCCCGTGACCCAACATGATCTGACCTTTGTGGCTTCAGTTGGTATTCCTCAATCCAGCTAGAGCAGGAGCCTACAGGTGAGGGACCCACACAAGCAGAAGGTCAGGTGGAGAAGCCTTGTACATGTGAGCCTCATTCTGGTTGTTCCTTGCAGACCTTAGTTGCTTGTGTTTCTGTAATGTCTGGAGTTCCCTTGCTGTTTTGATTTCTGTTGCATTTCTGCATGTTGGCCCTCCTGTATGGACCACATTTGTTCCTTAGACGTATTTAATATCCTCTGGCACCCAGCATCAATAACTGCCTACCTCTGCAGGACACAAATACTAGCTTGTTTGTGTGTTCAGCCTCTGTCTCCTTGTAGCTTCTTCTTCAGGCAGGACTACAGTCCAACATGAGGCTGGGGACTTAGGTCAGTGGAAGTGCACTTGTCTATCATGCCTGAGATCCTGGGTTCAAACGACAGCCTCCCACAGGAACAAGCAGATGCTTCCCCGTCTGGAAGTATTTGCTACTGTCCTGTCAGTGCTGTGACTTGTTGCAAGTCTTGCTTTTAATGTGCATGTTCCTGTTTGCAGCTGCTCTACTCCTCACAATCCACAGTGTTTATTCTCTTAGTCATTCAACACGCAACCAGAGTGTCTCTGAATGTGGAGCTTATAAACTCTAGCTAGCAAGATTTCTTGCCCAGGGATCCCATAGCTCTGCCTCACAGGTGCTGGGATTACAGGCAGCTGCCACACTTGCCCGGCTTGATATGGGCTCTAGGGATTCAAACTGACCTTTTCACTTGAATGGCACCTGCATTATCCACTGAGCCAACCACCCCCAGACCCTCATTGAGTTTATTACTTATTGATTTTGAATATTTCCTAGGTCAGACTGAAATGAGCTAAGTGTATCAGAAGCATGGAGTAATTTAAATAAAAAAGTCTTCCTTCAGCCATTTGCCACTTAAAAGGCTCTGCATAGCAATTTTAAGAATCTCTTTACATAATATCCATATATGTGAACTATTTCTCCCAGAAATTCAGATTTATCAGGCAGTTGGGAAACTTTCCAGTCATCAAAGGTGGTCAAATCCTGTGTGATCAGACTCTGTCTCTTTTATGGTGTGATTTGTCTACAGGTGGAACTTCTGTACATCAGCAGGCTACAGGATCTGGTGCCCAGTGTCTGGACACACACACACACACACACACACACACACACACACACACACACACACAGGGCTAAGGCTCTTCCAGGTCAGCTTTACTGTCCCTCTGAGGGGCCTCATAGTGGTTGGCTCAGCAAGCTTCCTGAGCAGTTCTGAGGGCCACTCTGCTCTTAGAGACCTAGATAAACATCACCCAAGTAGTGAATGGTTGGCTTCACACAAGAAGAGTCCTTAGGTAACTTTTTTCTATGCTTTTGAAAAGGGGTTAATTTGTGTGAAAATGAGAGAGATCAACTTAAGAAAGATGCTGCGGTTTACCCTAGAGATAGCTTGGTTCTTCAAGAGCCTCTGTTGTTTCATGCCCCAGTTCTGTGTGCTCTGTTGTGTTGAAGGGCTGGCTCCCATAACCAGCAACCAGGTCACCCCAATGTTGCATGGTCAAGGCCAGAGTCTCCATGGCCTCCAGTGATGAGCTGAAGAGAGAACAGTATGTAATACACACACACACACACACACACACACACACACACACACACACACACGACACTGTGCATCTCCATTTACAGTCCTCTCTCTCTTACTTTCTCTTCTTCAGATGCTGTCATCTCTCCTGGGGATTTCCAGGGCTGATTCAGTAAGTAATATTTTTTGATTTTAATTTTCCTTGGCTCTGCAATGAAAAATAGAAATAAGCTTACTAACTCATTGGATTGGAGACAGTGAGGATAGACGGAGAGCCTGGGTGGGAGAAAAGAGCAGCTGCTCCATTTCAAGGCTTTAGACTGAGGTAGTCCCTATGATTTGGTCACCAGCTGATGCCTTGTATCTATGTATTTAGCTAGACCCAGTCAGCAGCTCTACTTAGCTAGCTAGCTAAGGGGATCTTTCTTCCCACCAAATAGGGCATTTCACAATATATTCTTGCTTAAGACTCACTGCTTTCAATACAGATTTCCAGAAATCCTTAATGAGCAAGAGCTTGGCGTTGATTATGCTTGGTCATCTCTCACTACCCAAGCCCAAGAAGGACAGTACTGCAGACTTACCTCAGCCTGTTTTTAAGGGCCCTCAATCTTTCCATTCTCAGTGTATGGTTGTAGAATAGGACTCAAGGGAAGGCAAGAAAAAAGTCTCCTTATTCAACTTCACATCCATAGAGACAGGAACAAGATGTGACACCTGTTAGGTTTCTGAATATTTCCTGAATCCACACACAGAGGAACATATTAGGATATACTACCAGATCTCTAAAATGTCAGCATACCTCCCAACCTTTGCATAGACACCTGACAATATTCTTCACCTTTTCAACTGTGTATAGCAGATGTGTGGGTTCCAGAATCCAAAAAGACAACATATGTCACCAGTAGCATTCCTACTCCTAACCCAAGCATGAGCCTTTTCTGAATAGCCACAGCACCTGTCCTGAGGCCCCACTGCTCCCTGGTCACTCATGAAACCATCTGGCCAGCTCATCTTCTTACTTGCCCTTGATCCTTGCTGGAGTGAACATAGGACATCAGCTCCTGCCATGCCTGCATCCCCAAGGCTCACTGCAGTGCTACTGTGCTGGGTAGAATGGCATTAGCTTCTCCAGTCCTTAACCCTCACTTGATGATCAACATTTTCAAGATCTGTTAAGCCTTTCTTGCTCTTATGTGGGCATTACTCTTTCACTGTGGCTTTTTTATGTGCATCTCTCCATCCCTCTCTTAGCAGTGTAGTCAGATGATTAGTGGATTAGATGGTTCCATGGTGAGTTAGGGCTTTTCATTGTTCGAGAAAATTTGATGCATACCTATAATGGGTTTTGATCAAATCCATTCCTGTTTCCCTCCCTCTGATTCCTCCTGTTTCCTCCTCCCCCACATTTCCTTTCTAATTTCATATTATCCTTTTGTTTAACCCTCTGAGTCCACTAAGTCCTGCTTGTATGTGTTTGGGTGTAGGGCCCTATTCTGGAGTGTGGGTAGTTGCACAGAATCTGTATCCTTGAAGAAAACTGACTCTGCCTCCCCAGCAGCTATAAATGTCCAATGAGATCCTTCATCTCCATGTGTAGAATTTGACTGGCTTGGTCTTGTGCAAGCAAGTCTCTTTAGAGGATATGATTTAGGAGGCTAAAATGTTTCATGCTCTGAGAACTGAAGAGCGAGGAAAGATAGTGTTGCCATTTTGCCTGTGCCTGAGTACTGAGACCAAGGAAGTTGCTGAAATTGCTCTCAGTTTAAGGGCAGAAACAGAGTAGCTATGTTGTTCCTAAGTCGTGAGTCAGAAAATAAGATGCCAACTTCTTCCTTTTCCCCTCGTGTTTAATCCAAACTCTCAGTAGGTTGGTTTCCACATATTGGGAAGGAGTCTAGTGTAACCCCAGCTCAGGTGCTAATCTGGTTTGAAAACATCCTCACAGGCACACTAGGCAATATTACTTTATCTGGGCAACTCAAGGCCCAGTCAAACTGACACATAAATAACCATCACAGTTAAGCACATGAGTTCTTTTTCAAATTTCTTATGTCTTTGAGTTTTAACCTTTATAGCAACATAGGCCAACCTATGTCTCGGGTTTGCATATAAAAATTAGCATAAGAGTACTACATATTGCATTGTGCTATTATGAAGGTTAAAAGAATACATATATGGGATACTTATCACATGATAAGCTCACTTAATGTTAGTCCATACTTGTCATTGTTATTGGTCATGGTGGAAGTCAACTTGACACAACCTAGAATCATCTGGAAAGAGTCCCAATGAGGGGTTGTCTATATTAGTTTGGCCTGTGCACATGTCTGTAGGATATTGTCTTAATTAATTCATGTAGAAAGATTGAGACCACTAGGGGAGGCTCCATTCCCTATGCATGAGGTCCTAAACTGTGTAAGCATGGAGAGATTGAGCTGAGTACAAGTAAGCAAGTAGCATGTATGCACCCATTTATCTTTGCTCCCAACCATTGGTGTGAAGTGACTGCTTTTTGAAGTTTCTGTCTTGACTTTCCTACAATGATAGACTTTTATCTGGAATTGAAAGCTAAAATAAACCCCTTTCTCTCCTAAGATTTTTTTGGGGAGGTTAGGGAGGGTCTAGGGTGTTTTATCACAGCAACAAAAATGAAGCCAGCACTGTGACATATTTCACATTAGATGTTACTATATGTGCTTTGAAGAACAAAGAAAACTTCTTTGTTTCACAGAGCTTAAATTGGTGATGTCATCCTTTGGTTGCTTATTTTCCTATGTCTTGAGTTGTAGTAGACACTTACACTGTAGTATAAATCAGGCAGTTGCTTCTTTCAATGTGATAAGGAGAAATACAAGGTCATAGAGCAACTATCCTGGAGGAGAAAAAGAGAAGCCCATGTGATTCAGGAAATAAACCAGTAGTTACATAATTTCCCTGTCGCCCCTGTCTCTAGGCCTTGGTCAGCAAGTTTAATTTATTGTTTTCTTGTGAGCAACCACAAGGCTTGTACCATCAATTTTTTTGCTCTCGATGTCTATGAAGTGACTCAGACTATTAGCCTTGTATGATTACAGCATCTGTATTATGATGTCGGGGACACATCGCTGCAGCAATTTATTCCCTTTATTTAGTTCACTCTGTCTCACTCAGCATATCACTGAACTGCAGTTCAAGAAAACCCTGGTGATGGACAATCTCTCTCTCTCCTCTCCTGGTATCCCCTCTCTCTGCCCTGCTGTCTTGGTTGATGTCTTATTTAAAGGAAGATTTACACATCTGGTTTCCTCCACAGTGGCTGGCCTGAAGGCAGTAGCTCCTGAAGCTGCTCTCCATGGTACTGAAAAAGCGTGCTCTTTGGGTTTAGCTGCTGCTGCCTGAGAGAAAGGATCCAGATAGCCACAGAGGGATCTTAGAAAGCATCTCCTCATGACCTAAAAAGACCCAGAGTCCCACAGTGTGTAGCCTTTTCCTCAAAGGTGCTGTGTATCACCATAAGCCAAGAATATGAATTCTCTTTGGCTATTTTTACAGCATCTGAGATGGAAACATTCTTTCTATGACTATCATTTCCCTCATATGTTAAATAGAGAGAGATGGACTAATTTTTTTTTTATGACCGTAGTTTTGTGTAGAATAGAGCATTGTGAGAACCCTAGTAGAGTAACAGTCTCATGACTGTCACCACTGTCTGTGTCTCCAGCTCTACAGGTTTCTACAGTTCTCCTTAGTGATGTGATTGGCAACTAACTTGAGTTATATGAATCATTGGAAATCCCCTTTCTCTATGACACCTATTTCAAGCTTTTTAAATTTTTTCTATTGCTTGTATTGTTTTTTAGCCATGTTCCAAAGATACCACTACTCTTGGTTCAAGTTCACATGGTCTTTAGAACACCCCCCCCCACACACACACACACACAGGCCCAGCTGCCTCAGTGTTGGCTGGGTGTCTCTTCTCGTGATCTGATGTTACCTTAGACATGCGGCTTCACTGACTTCTGTATCAGGACAGATGCCAAGGGTGGAGCATGCTGCAGATTCTGACTCACTAGTCAAAAGCTCTAGGAAAGATGGAGCTTGAACCGGTAGCCCACCCCTAGCAGGTTCTCACTGCTGTTTGTTTATAACTGAGCTTTATAGAGATTTAAACAAATGCAAGTGCTTCTTTTTCCAGGGCATGGCTCTCGTGTGCTGCTTCTAGCTCCGCAGGAGGTTCTTGTTCTTGCAACTGCCACTTATTCTGACTTTGTATGGTGGGGGTCACTCCACTGTCTTTGGAGTAGGCTGGCCTTCTGTTGAAGACAGTTTGTCATTATTTGGGGTATAAATGCTTTTCAAATTGGAAGATCTAGAGGTGAGAAGACATCTACCTCCATGAATTAGCTGTGAAGTTAATGCAAATTTGATGTACAGAAATCTTTAGCAAATTCTGATCCGTCACAAGACTCTTGTTTAATATTCACTGGCAAGAACAGCTGCTCTTGGTTTAGGAAGACTAATTGCCCTTCAAATTGTTCCAGAAGCTTCCATTCATTTTGATCACTTGGTAAGGTTAAATATTCACTCGTCTAATCACAGCCAAGAAACCCAAACGCAATGACTTCTCTCAGAATTTAAATATGTTATTTATTTATTTAAAAATTAAGTGTGTGCATGTACATGTTCATGTGAGTGCAGGTGGAGGGAACAAGACTGCAAGGGAAGTCCATGCTCTTAAGCACCCAGCCACCTTTTGAGCTCCTTGCACCAGACTTTAAAGTCTCGTGTCATCTGGTCCCTATTGACCACACTGGTGGACAGCAGGGAGATTAGGATGCTTAAAGTCTCCGTGTTTAGTTTATTATAGGAACGAGCTTGAGGAACACACCACAAATTCTTGTCTCTGCTCATCACTTTCATGGATGTGGTTGCAATCATCCTGTGGTCTTTGTTAAAGATGCTACTTGGTTTAAATGAACTTCGAAGAGTATTAAACTATGCAGATGGAGGCATAGTAGCAAGAGATTCCTTGAAAAGGTAAGAACTAACCAGGCCTCACAGCACAGGTCTCAGGCCCTGCTACTAGAGAGGTGGAAGCGGGAGGATTGCAAGTTCAAAGCTTCTGGGATATAGAGTGTATTCAAAATCAGCCTGGGCTGTGACTAGTGAGACAACTGTCTCAAAACACACAGTAGGAGGGCTGAGAATTCAGCTCAGTGATAGCATGGTGTACACACGGCCAACTGTCAGCACTGTAATACCAGAAAAACACAAGAAGTGTATATATTGATAGTTGGAAGCGAAGAAGGAAAATTGGATGGTAGAAGCTACAGTGGTGCTTGTTGAATGGAGACCTGGGGAAGGTTTGGGATGCTGGGAAGGCAAGGACCAAAGAGCTGGCAGTAGGGGAAAGGGTATAGAGAAACAAAAATAATATAATGGATGGAGACAGGATTAACAGACAGTCCAGCATGTTCTTGCTTGGATTTGTTTTTGTCTTAGCTAAGGCCACACAATCCATGTGCTATTGAAGAAACAGATACATCCAGCACACAAAGGTTTCCCTTTACTCTTTGTAAAGCTAAGGAAGCCAAATGAAGGACTCTTAGATTATTTTGGCTTAAGCTTCTAAGGTAATTGCTTCACCAAAAAGAAATTACCGTGGGGTTTGGAGACAGTAGGCAAAAGTATTTATGAAAAAAGGGAGTGGGGGACAGACTTAGTAACCAATGATATTTATTGGTAACTTCTGTGCCATGTGACCAACTTCTCATAATGGCTCCAGCACTGCGTATGTTTATTGTCCCTGCTCATGCAGGTGAGGAAATGGAAACATTAGAAGTCCATTCTCAAGCGTGTGCTTGAAGGGGGTTGTGTTAGAGATTGAAATTGTGCCACCTGTCTCTAGAGCTCTTATATGTGTCCAATATGATTGCCTGGCGTTTCCATGCTGATTTTATACAGCTCTGTATAGATGGCTCCAAGAATGGCTGCAAAGCTCATCTTTATCAGCACAGAAATATCTTAAGAGCTCATTCTTCCTGCTTCAGAGAGGCCATTGTTATTAAATTGTAGCTTTTTATGGAGACCTGGGGGCCACAGGGGCAGGAGGCAGGACCAGGACTCCCTCCCAGACCTCTGTCTGAACATGCTGGAAACCTCACCCTTTCACTTAGCGTCATGCTGAAGATTACAGACAGAAACTTCGGAGGAGTGGGAAGGAAAAAAAATTAATGCATTTATGTCATCTGGAGTAAAAGACATCAAGAATTCCCAAGGGAGTAAGTGGAAACCATTAGAGCAGTTCCAGACACAATCTTTCCCATGCACACACTTTGTCAGTTGGGGTCTGGTCAACAATATTTATTCTGTAGTATGTCAGATGCTACTGGAAGTCTTGAGACCCTAGACAGGATTTGAAGTCCTTTGTTTAACTGTGGATTAAACATGGCAACCATTAGTTTTCTATTCCTTTGTATCTTGACTGATCTTATGGCAGAAGCCAATAACGTGTGGAAAGAGATATACTGTGACTTTGAGTCAAAGCCCAAAGAAGCATTGCTACTACTGACTATAGCTCAGGAAACTCTTGAAACACAGTTGCCTTGCTGAATAAAGCTAAGGCCCACAAAGAGGCCTCTGAGCTGCAGTCAGCATCAACCTGACTCACATGCAAGTGTCATCCCATACCCCTACCCAAGGCTGTCTTGTCTTCAGTTGACTCCAGCTCCAGTTGTTAACCATAACGATACAAGCAGCTTCAAGGAAGAACCACTCAGTTGAGTTCAGCCAAGGGATGATGGAAGAGTTATTTTATCCTGAGTTTAGGCAGTTTGTGATGGGGTGATCAGAATCCAGAACATAAATAGATCCTGTCAGAGAGTTAGTGGCTGATGTAGAAGCAGGTGCTTTCAGCATATGGTGTCTGTGTCACTGCAGTGTAATCAGATGATACTATGGGCTAGGCTTGAAGGAACAGGAAGATGTTCTGTCTGGGACTAGTTCTGCTCATTCTTATTATATGAACTTGACTGGGAACCCACCATCCTGAGGGCTCTCTGCTGCCTCTCCAAGAGTGAGACTCAATTGTTGCATTGATGTTTTGTTATTTATGAACCTCAGTTTACTTCTTTATAAGGTTAAGAGGCAAAGAACCTAGAACAAGCTGTACACAGAGGAGAGAAAGGACAGAAGGAGGCACAGGGTCTGGTCACAGAAGCTTAGCTTGGAGTTCTGGAAGCATGTTCTCCCAGCAGTGTGGCTTCACCTCTATCAAAAGTCAGAAATGAAACTTATCTTATCTCTCTGCTATCTATTCATCTTTCTTGACACAAGGATCCATGCTGCTTGTCTTGGGTGACTAGTCTTTGTGCCTAACATCAACCACTGGCTTCATCATGCTTAAGCTAAGCAGAGCTGGGTCATAGAAACAAGAGAGATTCCCCACAGCCCTATCACTTTCCTTCCCTGTCTGTGCCTAATCCCAACTCTTCCGATGCATCTTGATGTGACTGAAGAAACCAGGCTGAGTGAGAGGAGCGGCAATGCCATAAACATCGTAAGGCAGGGAGCCATCTGGGTTCAGAGCAACTCCAAGCAATATGGAGTACTGGCAGAGCAATCTGGGGGCGGGCTGGAAAGGGTTAACAGGACCAATGGGCCAGCTGGCATCTGTGCTGGCACTCATAGAGAGAAAGAAAAGGAGCCTCGGTGTCAAGACAAGAAAGAGAAACAAAACAAAATACCAGAGCTTTAGCCAAATTCCCAAGTTACCAGATGGATGGCGAAGGAAACATCTAGCCAAATCCATGTAGCAGCCTCTGGCCAGAAAAGACCTCAAGCCTAGGCAAGTCTGTGAGCCCACCTGGACAGCTTGTCTCTGTTGGATAGCGTTCCAGAGACCAAGAGTGTCACTGATTCTGTGTGTCAAGGAAAAGGGTTCATCTTCCCCTTTATTAACTCATGCATCCACACAGCTACCCACCATCCATGCATTCATCTATCAGCTTGTGCATATTTAACAACAAACATTTATTAGACACCTACATCAAGCCAGACATTACATATGAGGTGACTCTACAGACAAATCGGTGTGACAAAGATGAATAACGCAACATAGTCTTTGCCTTGGAGGACAAAGATCTGTCAAGACTAGATATTGTGGGCAGCTCTGAAGTGAGCTGGAAGAAAGTTTGCGGTAGAAAAAAAAAATATCTGACTCTTGCTGATGATTTATTGCAAGCCAGACAATGTTCTTCAGAGATTTACATGCATTATCTCATTTAACCCTCACCATTGACATTCAAGCTTGGCAGTGCTATTAGCCCCATTTAGAGCCAAGCAACCATCTACAAGGATGAAGTGACTCTGTCTGGATTCAGGTCTGAACTCATTCAGTACTGTGGAGGAGAATCTGGGCAAGAGCATGGTACAAGGCTTGGCACCCAGTATGTTGCGAGAGTCTTGCTACTTGGTAACAGTGGATGGGGATTACATTAAGCAGAGTGGTCAATGATGATGTAAGCCGTGGGGAGGGAAACAGACTCTGCCACTGGTACCCAAATGGCAGAGTAAATTTGAGGGGTCATTCCAAGCTGAGAAGACACTACCCCAGACGTCCCAACCCTGCCCTCAGCTTTGGCAGAAAGTGCTTTCTGTTGCATGGCTGACAACATGCTCATGAAATAGAAATTCCTCTTCTTTTCTGCTTCCTGGCTTGCCTCTTGTATGCATATGTGCATTGACAGATGGATGGGCTACTGAGGCGGCTGAGAATCAGAATGAGGGAGGAGGGTGCAGGGACTCAGTGTGCATGTGGAGAAAGACTCTAGTGCAATTTTGCCAAGAAAGTTGCATGTCTGGGTGTTGAATGAATGAAAAAAATATATTTTTTTTTAAATCCTGTAAGCCATTATCGACAAGGTGGCTTGAGAGTATAGGGAGAAGGGTAGGAGGGATGGTTCACCTGCAGAGTATTCCCCGCCAGCTTCCCAGCCAAGTTGGCTTCTTCTCCACAAGCTATTTTCCTTGTCTGGAGTCAGTTCACACCTAATATGGAAGAATGGCTTTTCAGCCTCTACTTGTTGCTATGGTAGCTTGGGAAGGGCTGTGACTGAGCTGTTGCTGCAGCTACCCCCCCCCCTTCTCCAAACATGTTTGGCACGGGGCTGAACACGCATGGTTTGAAGACGGACGAGGCAAGTGTCAGTGGATGGAGTGTCTTTTATTTGGGGAAGCATCTTTGCGGAGGGCAGAGTGACAGTTTCTGATGCTCCTTCAGAGCCTCTGCTGTGCTGATTCTAACGCATCCGTGGCTCCCGCAGTCTGCTCCCAGCCCTATCCTGACTTGTTTTTTTTTTTTTTTTTTTTTGGAACAAAGGCTGGAAACGTCTCTTGCAAATATTTCTAATGATTTAACTGGCTGGATTAAAATGCAAACCATTGTTAAGTTTTTTTTAAAAAAATAATTTCAAATAAATGAGGGCTATAAATAAGAGGGACTTATTTCCCACAGGATGAATGCTTCCTTCTCTGGAAATCAGAGGGTACTGGGAAAGGAAGTACTGTGGACATGATATGCCTTTAGGTTGAAGTCGGTGAATGGGGCAGATGGGTAGTGACGGCTAGAACATGTATCATTCTCGCCCCCCCGGGAAGGCTGTAATCCAGCAAGGAGGAGGGATACCCCATAAGTAATTGCCATGGAGCATATGAAGCACCAATGGACACCCATCTGACAGGTCCAGGATGGCTCCTCTGAGAGAGGAAGCTTAAAAGAACTACAGAGGCACAGTGCACGGATCTGAGAGTTGGCTCCCAGGAAAGGGCTCAGCATATACGATTTTTTTGAAGGGAACAGCAATTGACTAGTAGGCCAGGGGAACACAATGAAAGCCGTAGCAGACAGTAAGAAGGGACGTTGATGTCAGTGTCTGTGATGGGGAGCATCTTGAAGGGCGTTGTCACAGCTGAGGGGCTGTAATGTGCTGGGCATTGTTCTAAGTCTTCTCCATAGGTTCCATCCTTTAGTCCTCGCAGCCGCCTTACAAAGGGTGTCGCATTAGTACATACATCTTGTAAATGAAAAGGCTGAGAAACAGAGAAGCAATGACTTCCTAAGATCTTAACACACGCATGTAAATAAGCCTAGTCTATCCGATAGTAGTGGGGGCCTGCTGCAATAAAGCACTGCAGTCTAGGCTTTGGATGATTAGAAGCCATGGAAAGTTCCGAGTGGGAAGAGGAACCCTGCACTGTGGCCAGGACTGTGGGCTGGAGGGCGCAGAGAGGATGGCAAAGACTCCAGGTAGGACTGGGGTCTACCCAGAGGGAAGGAGAGAAACAAGTATGACAGAAGAGCTGGAAGGCAGCATCCAAGGACCATGAGGGCAGTGTGGACGGGACTGGGGCAGGCAGTGAAGGGTGGACCCCAGGTTGTGTGCTTTACCATCTGAGAGAGCTGTAAGGCTTGTCTTGTCTGTAGAGCAGGGTGAGGGGGTGGGAGCCTCACAGGACAGTTAGGGCTGAATGCATGTTAGGTGGGCAAAGATGACTCTGTCTACATTGAAAGTAACAAATGAAAGCCTGTCTCCTTCGTAGCTCTCTCTTCTCTGTGTAGCAGTTTAGTCTGAGGAGAGTCCTCTCTGCTTCTTGCGTCCACTATTTTCTTCCCAAACATGCAGAACATGTCGATCTCACTGTGATTGGGATGCTCCTTGCATTTCTGCCTGCCATGCCCTATCTATTAAAAAAGTGGTCCATCCCAACATACGTACATCTCTTGCATGAGTTGTTTGAGGTCTTACGGTTTCTGTACCTCTCAGGAAGACTACCTTACAGACAGTCAGATCTCTTTTTAAGACTTGCTTCTGTACTAAACAATAAGATCCTCGACAGGTGCCCCAGCTCTCTGCTCCCAGGCTTTCATGCATATTACTTCACTGGAAACCATTATTAATTCTGTCTAAGAACAATCAGCACCCTCATCATAATCATCATAAACATCATCACCACCATCACCCTTTAATACAGATGAAAAGCTAAGACCTAAGAAAGATCTAAATGATTCATTTAACAAGACATGTCTGGAAAGTGAGAGGATTTAGAAATTCCAAATCCCTCACCTTTCAAGTGTAAGCTTTCAAAGCATCCATCAGGAGTCAGGTTTGTACTCCATGGTAGGTAGGTATTAAGCTCAGTGATTTTTGTTGTTGTTGTTGTTTTTTTTTTTTTTTATTCCCCTAAGATGGGCACTGGTATGATCCTCAGGTTAATGAAGGAAGAAACTCAGAGATGGCACATATGTTGCGTAAAGTCTAGAAGGCTGAGCCATGGCTGGAATGTGGGTTTTTCCAAAGCCAACGCCTACCCTGCAAGTCACCAGAGTGCACTGACTCATTTTCGTTTCCGAACCAAGCTGCAGATCTTTCATTAAGTGCCCAGAAAAGACGCAAGGTCCCCAGAGGATGACAATGTGACACAGCTAAAAGAAGCAGATCCTGGAAGACAAAAGGTGCAGAGGCATGTCCCCTCAAGAGTTGGCAGGCTTCTGCACGAGAGGATGAAAGTCTTCACGCGGACAGGGGACATTTCTTTAACCTTGGGCTTATCCTGCTGGTGTTTGCCCTGTGCCATCCAACCCCTGCTTCCTGCTGTTGAGCTCAAGGTAATTCTCTCCTCCTCAGAACCCCCCCCCCTCCTTGGGTTGTGCAGATGGTTGGTCCTGATCTCCTGGAGTCATCTCGTTGATGAGGCCAATATAAATGCATGACGGAGTCCAATTCCAGGCGCTTATTTCTACAGAGCTCAGCGGAGCCCATCCGCAGAGTCACAGGGAAGGCTCTGAGTGATGGACAGAGGGAGGTGTTTGAAGGTCAGAGCTCCTGCAAGGCTCCTTACTGTAGCTGTGGGGTTGCTGTGCTGGTCGCATCTCACTTACCTTTGGGCAGCTATCTATAGCCACTGCACAGCTGCCATTATTGCCATTCTCAGCCGAGATACTTCCTGTGGGATTTTGAGGTGTCTCTTATGGGAACATGGGGGCTCTAGAAAGTGAGAGTGTTTGAGCCTCACATTTCGGCTGGGATACTTTGGGGGCTGTATCTCTGCTTCTCTGAAACAGGGCTTCCTCATATGCAAATGAAGACAGTCTCATCTGCTCAAGGGTTTGCTGTGAGAATTAGTTTAAATGACATATAAAATGCTTATTATAATTCATGGAGCAAATTAGGCCCTCACCTTACAAACCCTTTCTTCACCCAAGGGTATGGACCTAATAACCAGCCAGGTCTCATCCTGGTCTTTTCTGTTTATGAGCTATGTAGGGAAGAAGTCAGGCTTATTAATCTCCATATAACCTGTAGAGTAATTAGACTGTTTATTCTTGGCTCTTTGGGAAGAAGGAACTATAATTACAGGACCAAATTAAATGGCATTATCTTTTATTGTCTCCTACTGTTAGAAGGCTTTCTTTGCCAAGTCCTTTTTAGGAACTGGAGAATTTTCCCATACCAGTCTTCTCCTTCAGTGTCTAAATCCTGATCCTTTCCAAAGACTCTGAGTGGAAAGTTTGTTGGTATTGCTCGAGGAAGATGGATTGTGTCCAAAGAGTCCATTTTGTTATCTACGTCAGAGGTTACCAACTGTTGCCTATAAGCCTCAGCTCCTCTTCTGCAGTGTAGAACACCCACTGTCAAGTGACTTGTCTGGCCAGGGCCCACAGTTCTCAGTCCTTTGCCTCCCTCTTTCTCTGATGCATTAGGAGGGATCATGTAGTCAGTTGAATGTGGACAAAGACACGTGTGCCCCTCCTGGCCCAATAAGGTTCAAGAAAGAAGTGCATCTTCTTTAATTTCTTCACCCATTTTCTGGCTTCATGGGAGGGTGGGGTGGATCCCAAGGCTTTCTTGGAAGCCTAGAAGATTGCAGGATGTCAATCAAGTTAATCCTAAATGACTCCATGGCATCTAGCCCAGCACAGCTGCTTAGAAGTTTGAAATGTTCTCATGTTAGATCCCTGAGATTTCAGGTTGTAGCTGCTGCAGCAGTTAGCTTTATCCTAATGAGCACATGGCCTAATTTGTTCTATCCCTGTCTGGTGGGATAGGCAGAATTGTGAGTGAATAAATCTCAAACCAGTGCAGTGAATGCTGGGTGTAGAAGTCGGAAGAGAGTACTGTGTTCATAGAGAACAAAATACGATTTTCTAGAAGTTCAGTGGAAACTTCATGGAGCAAGGGAACTTTGAGATAGACTGTTAGAGGTGAAAGGTATTTACGGGTGAAGGACAATAACTGGAAAAACACTTTAAGCCACAGCAGCATGATGAACAGGCCTATGGACCCTGAGCAGGGACGTGCATGGTTTGCTGTGAGAAGGGTCTCCATTGAGAAGCAGATCACAATTTATCAGGTTGTCTGGGGAGTAGAGTCTAACTCCAGCACAGACGGGCTGGGTTTGATGGGACCAAGTTAGTGTGCAAAGTACTCTATAGCTTCACAGCAGAGATTCCCACAAAGGCTTTCTACATGAAGAAAGAATTCATAGAAGATTTCCCCCCTCACAACATTGGTGGCGGCATGAAGAGTGGATTTCAGGCGTCACCTTGCTAGATCCCTCCATGATATTTGAACATCAGAGACCACAGGAAATTCCTCAGGTGGGAATGTTCTGTCACAGTCAGGAGGTTCCTGTGTCGTTCAGTTTTATCCCCAGACCCCTTTGATAAAATTTTATTAAAGTAATGTCTTTGTCCCAGGGAAATCATAATGCTAGACATCGGCTTTAACACTATCTGATTCACTTTCTCCTTCATTCTGCACAATTAGAGAAGGCATCCTGTGGGTTAAAGTGTCCCTGTTAACTCAACACAACACAAAGATTACCCTCAAGGGTTCATGCTAGATAATCCTTCCTCGAATTCTTTCTTTTATGGTGTGTGTGTGTGTGTGTGTGTGTGTGTGTGTTTATGTTTGCATATGGGCACACATGTGTGTGGGGTGAGGTTGCTATTCTTTATCACTTGCTCACCACCTTATTCACTGGTGCAAATTCTTTCAAATGAACTCAGGGTTTGTCGCTTTGGCTGATCAAGCTAAGCCACTCTAGGTAAACAGTCCAGCTTTCTTAAGGTATCCCATCTCTACCGTCTAAGAACTGGAGTTGCAAGTAGGCTGTCATGCCTGCCTGCCATTTTCTGAGAGTTCTGGGATGTGAACTCCGGTCCTCATATTTGCGTTTCCCATCAAGACATCTCCCCAGCCATGAGTCCCAATCTCATGATCTGCGTGGTGTCTGTCACCCTTTACTATTGTGACAGCTGTGATGCTGATGAGCAGAGAGATGAAAATGGGAGCGGCATCAAGAGACCAGTGAGACTCGGGCAGGTGACACACTACATGACAGCTCCCAAGTCTCTGAACACCTACCCAGCTGCACGCTTGGGTCTTCCTCAAGTCCACACTGCTCCAGTGTGTGTGTGCGCGCGCGTGTGCGTGTGCATGTGCGTGTGTGTACGTGTTATGTACTCTGTAACTTCTCTGCTTTGGCTAGCAGTAATGGCCCTCTGTGATACAGGCGTGATCTCTCTTTTACACAGCTTTCCCAGAACCCTAGACAGGTTACACCTTTACTCCTCTGTGAAAAGCAACTTGTGAGAAGAAAGATTCTTGCATTGAAGAGTCCCTTTCTTTGTTTTTGTTTTTGTTTTTTGTTTTTTTATGTAGCTATCACAACCCCACATTTATCTCTCAGAGTGTAGTTTGATAATGTCAAGTATATTCACTGCCCGGCAGCCCCTTGGGACTTTTGCATTTTGTAAAACTGGAACTTTGTGCCCATAAACAGCTCCCATCCCCCTCTTTCCCACAGTCCATGGCGACCGCCATTCTAATCGCTGTTTCTATGAGTCTGGCTATCCTAAGCACTAACAGAGGTGAAAATATATGGCATTTATATTTTTGTGACTGGATTATTTTGCGAAGTCTAAAAGAATCTTCCACCTTCACCTACATGGTAGAAGGCATCAGACTTTCTTTCCAGGACTAAACAAAGTCTGTGTGTATGTGTGGGTATAAGAGGTTGATGTCGGGTTACATGTCTTTCTTAATAGCTCTTTACCTTGTTTCTTGAGACAAATTTCCTCTCTAATCCTGTAGCTCATTGATTCCTCTAGACTCCTGGCCAGGAAATTCAGGGCTCCTCCTTTCTATGCTCCTGAGCACTGGGTCGCAGGTGTACAGTGCTACACCTAATGCGACCCAGGTACTGGGAGTTGGACACAGGTCTTCTTTCTTGTACAGCAGACACATTAGCAACAGAGCCATCATCCCAGCCCTGAATAATTCTCTGTTATGTGAACGTAAGATATTTCTGTATTCTGTATATGGGTACCTTTTGACTATTGTGAATAATGTATGAGTAATGTAACTGTGTATACACATATTTACTTAAGAAACCACTTTCCATTCTTCCATTTATCCAGAAGTGAAGGTACTGAATTGCATGGTAATGCTTATTTAACGTTTTTTGAGGAAACACTTCACTGTTTTTTGTTTGTTTGTCTTGAGTGGTTACAAATTTTCCTACTAATTGTAGTCTCTCTCTGAGTATTCAAACTTTTTGGCCATTTTGAGATAGTATTCTCTACTTGGTTGAGTTGAAGTTCTTTTTGTAGTTGTTGGTTATGTACATATTATATACATATATATGTGTATATATGTACTATTTTTATTAGTTGAGAGTTTAAACAATGCCTTTTGATCATATCCACACTGTCTTTGTACCAATATCTATCTATTAATTACTTTTTTATTGCTGTGTTACAACACCATCACCAACACAGCTTACAGAAGAAAGAATTTATTTGAGCTCATGGTTCTTCTACAAGGTTGACATCTATGTTGGCAGAGTAGATGGCTGAATATGGCAGCAGGAACAACTGAAAGTTCTCATCTTAAACCTGAATCAGGAAGGAAGGAAGGAAGGAAGGAAGGAAGGAAGGAAGGAAGGAAGGAAGGAAGGAAGGAGGAGAGAAGGGTAGAGGAAGGGGGAGAGGGGGAGGGAAGGGGGAGTCAAAGAGAGAGAATAAAAGAGAGAGGGGGAAGGGGGAGAGGGGAGAGAATTCAAAATAGTGCTTGGCTTTGAAACTTCAAAGCCTGCCCTTAGTGACACACTTTCTCCAACAAAGACCCACTCCTTAAACCTACCTGAACATCACCGACAACTAGGGAGCGGGGTTCAAACATCTGAGCCTATGGGAGACAGTCTCATTCAGACTACCACCCCTCCCCCAACATTGTGTATTTTTCTAAAATTATAAATCCTTCTAGACCAATATGTGTTGTCCAAATATTGTAAAACGTAGAGTCTTCCACTGGAGGCTAATCGACCTCCCAGAGTCTATACTTTGAGAGAAAACTTCTCTTTCTCCAGCAGCTCACAATTGCCAGTAGCTGCACAGCTAGGGGTGAGGAGTGAGGTGACATGCCCAGCTCCTCCTCTCCACGCTGAGATTTGGTTTGACATGGCTTTTCTCATGCTTTTGTCCATGTCCCAGCCGCTGTGAGTTCCTATGTCCAGCAGTCCTGCTGTGCCCCGGTGCCATTGTCCCACTGCAGCCATCCACCACTGGCTTTTGCATGCTTTCTGCCCTTTCCTTCTGCAAGGATCCTTGAGTCTTGTGAAGGATTGCTATATATGTTCTTTTTGGGGTGAGATTCTGCAGTCCCTTTTTCTCTATGCCTTGGTCAGTTGTGTTAATCAGTAGCTACAGTAAATAGGAGAGTCTCAGATTGGTGATGATAGATGTATTGATCTATGGGTATAACAACACGTCGTTAGGAGTTGGTTTAATACTGTGTCCACTTAGCAGCATGATGGTAGTAGATTTCCCCCTAGAGCCTATGACAGTATTCTGATAAGAGGACAGAAACTGCTTATCAAATATGTAATTTGCAAGTGCTCTCTCCCCAAACGCTACATTTCTTTCCCTCTGTTGATTATGTTCATTGAGGCACAGATGTTTTCATTTTGCTGTCATCCAATTTAGCTCACTTATTATAATTAAAAATTATGTGTATGAATGTTTGTCTGCATGTATATATGGCGCCATGTTTGTGTTGGATGTTTGCAGAGGCCAGAAGGAAGTGTCTGATCCCCTGGAATTGGAGTTACAGACTGGTGCGAGCCACCATGTAAGTGCTAGGAAGGAACTAATGCTGGTCCTTCTATAAGAGCAGTAAGAGCTCTTACCGGCCAAATCATCTCTCCAGCCCCAGATTCCCCATTTTTACATTGTTGTTGATTTCCCCCTGTATTTAGCGTGGCAGAGCCATGAACTCCTTGCCAAGTGCAGAGCCACCAAGTCCCCACTCTTTCTTTTTTTTTCTGAAAGGATTGTAGTTCAAGATGTTTCTGTCATGGCTACACTGAGCTCATCTGTGTAAGACTTTAGGGCAAGATTTGGGTTCATTCTTCTATCCATGGATATCAGTTTTTTTTTTTTTTCTGGAAACGTTTCTTGGAGATGTTTTCTTTTCTCTACTGAATAGTCTCTGCCTCTCTGTTGGAAGTTATTTGACCACATAGGCAAGGGTTTGGTTTGGATTTTGGATGCTATTCCATTGATCCACACATTTATTTCTCTGCCAGCAACATACTGTTTCATTGATGGAGGTTTGTAATGCACATGGGATTGAAATGAAGAAGTGCAGGACTTCCAACTTCACTCTTTTTCAAGGCTGTTTTGGCTATTTGGGAGCCTCTTTTGGTCACCTTTTAAATTTAGTGTGGCTTTCTCCATGCCTGGAGCAACCATCACAGTGATTTTAATAGGGATTAAATCCATGAATTGCTTTGGATGGTATTAATGTCTTAATAATATTAAGTCTACTTGGAGCATGAATTGACTTCCCATTAATTTGTTTGTTGGGGAAACATTTCTTTTGAATGAGCAGATAGTAGATTTCTGTATCTCTTTTACCCAACTGCTTTCCTAGATGAATATGCAAAAATGAGGGTCTGGGTAAGGTTTGATCCTATAAAGACCCTGGATAATTGCTCCTTATGATTCTCCAGTTCATAAAAATTACTTAACTTCCCTAGTTTTTCCCTTTTGTTTTTTCCTAGAAAACATATAGCTCCATTTTATAATTATTCCTAATCTGTCATAGTATTACAGCCTGGAACACATGTATACAGTCACACAGTCACATATTCACCAAACACACACACACACACACACA